>NC_057813.1:519671903-519971903 GCF_018294505.1 Triticum aestivum
GGATGGAGATGCGGCGCGGCCGAGTCGAGGTGGAGGCTGGAGGAGTCGGCCTGGCGTCGCGAGGCGGCGCAAATGCGCGGAGTCTGGGCCGTGGGGCGGCGCACCCGACGAGCGGGCGGAAGCCGGCAGGCGCAGGAGGAGGCCGGGCTCGGGGGCGCGGTTGCCGGTCGAAACGGCCAGGCGCACGGGGTGAGAGCCGGCCCGGAGCAGCAGTAGGCTGGAGCGGATCTGGCACGCAGGACGCAACCGGGCGGTGTTGACGCGAGGCCGGAGCCGAATCCGGTCGGGGCGGAGCGAGGCAGGGGTGGCTGGCCGGCACGCGTGTGGCCGCAATCGCGCCACCGCCGCAGCTTGACTGGCTGCCTGCATGCATACGGGCTAAGCTGGATAGCTAAGCCAGCATGCACGCAGCTGACTCCGTTGACCTGGCTCCTGGCACGATCTCTTCCTGGGACGAGATGCGCACCCGCTTCATCGCCAACTTCCAAGGCCCTCGCGACCGGCCCCCGGCCATGAGTGACCTGCACCGCATCAAGCAATAGCCAGGAGAGACCCTGCAGAAGTACATTCAGCGCTTCAACAACGCCCGCATCAAGATCACCAGGTTGACTGAGGAGGCCATCATCTCAACCTTCTCCGATGGCGTGCGGGACATCAAGATGAAAGAAGAGCTAGCAATCCATGAAGACCTATGCACATTCCTGGAGCTGTTCAACTTGGCGACCAAGTGCGCCAGGGATGAGGAAGGGCGCCTCTCCCTCTCGAGCTTCCGGCTGCTGATCCAGGAGAGAAGAAGCCCAAGGACAAGGACGTAAAGCGCAAGGGGGCTGCTGTGCTCACAGCAGAGCCAGACACCAAGCGAGACAGGGATCTGCCCGACTCATCCAAGGGCAGCCGGTACTGCGTGTACCACGACCTCCACACCCACAACACCAATGAATGTCAAGAGCTCAGGGCCGTGCGAGAGGGGCCTATCGGCCGACGTCCCAACCGCAACGACCGGGGCTACGGCTGACGAGGAGGAAGAGGTGCAGGACGATGGGAAGAGCGTGACCCTCGCCAAGGGTGGCGTGACCGACCATGCGAGGACCGCTGGCAGGACCATCCTCGTGAGGGAGGTTGGAGGGATCAGCCTCGTGAGGACCGCCCTCAAGGCAACGCAGGCCTCCCACCTCTGCCACCACCGCCAAGGAGGAATGAAGACCATCACCAGGACGAGGGGGCTGGGGGCTTCCAGGAGCCGTGCGCAATCGCTTGCATCTTGGGCGGCGCTCAGGCCCCAGCCTCTCAACGCATCTTCAAGCAGTTTGCTAGCGAGGTGAATGCAGTCCTCCCCAAGCTTGAGGCCATGCGCCCTCTCACGTTCAGCTCAGCGGATCAGCTCAAGTGCGCAGCAACGGCCGGAGCCCTCCCGATGCTTTGTTCCCTAGTCATCTGCAATGTGCAAGTCACTAGGACCCTCATCGACGGTGGAGCTGGACTCAACATCCTGTCCGTCGATACGTTCAACAATCTCTAAGTGCCATACGATCAGCTTCAGCCGACCAAGCCTTTCTCAGGAGTCACTGACGGTTTCACCGTTCCAATAGGGCAAGTTCGCCTTCCTGTCACCTTCGGGCAGCGCAACAACTAGCGCACCAAGCTCATCAAATTCGATGTTGCCCACATTCGCCTGCCATACAATGCCATCCTCGGGTACCCAGCTCTGGCCAAGTTCATGGCAGTGACTCACCATGGCTACAATGTCCTCAAGATGCCAGGAAGCGGTGGAATCATCACAGTGCCTTGCAAGGAGAGGGATGCAGTGTGTTCTCTTGAGCATGCCTTCCAGGCCGCGGCCATAGAAGACCCAGATCACAGGAGTGGGAGGCTCCCAAAGGCGGACCCCAAGAAGAAGAAGGCTTCACCGGGTGTCGGTGTCAAAACCGGCGGATCTCGGGTAGGGGGTCCCGAACTGTGCATATAGGCGGATGGTAACAGGAGACAAGGGACACGATGTTTTTACCCAGGTTCGGGCCCTCTCGATGGAGGTAGAACCCTACTCCTGCTTGATTAATATTGATGATATGGGTAGTACAAGAGTGGATCTACCACGAGATCAAGGAGGCTAAACCCTAGAAGCTAGCCTATGGTATGATTGTTGTTCGTCCTATGGACTCAAACCCTACGGTTTATATAGACACCGGAGAGGGCTAGGGTTACACAGAGTCGGTTACAATGGTAGGAGATCTACATATCCATATTGCTAAGCTTGCCTTCCACGCCAAGGAAAGTCCCATCCGGACACGGGATGAAGTCTTCAGTCTTATATCTTCATAGTCTTGGAGTCCGGCCGATGATGATAGTCCGGCTATCCGGACACCCCCTAGTCCAGGACTCCCTCAGTAGCCCCCAAACCAGGCTTCAATGACGATGTGTCCGGCGCGTACATTGTCTTCGGCATTGCAAGGCGGGTTCTCCTCCAAATTCCATGTGCTTGCCGAATAGTGTCCGACTTCCTTATAAATGTTGCGCTCCTTGGCTTCCACGCCCAATAACGGCCCTCTCCCACGTGTCGTACGAATGCGAAAGGACAGGGTATTTTTACATTTTGCCCCCTAGCTGCGCAAATAAGCTGCCTATAAGAGAGGCAAAAACCCAGATCTAAATCACACCATCTTCCTTCCACGAGTACTCATCGGAGCGCTTCTGACCAAAAATCCACTCCATCATGGACCGTCGACGCGGCTCCTCCTCTCGCGCTCCCAGCCGTCAGCCAGGAGATTGGAGGAGATGTTCAGTCCCGCACAACGAGCTGGTGACGCTCCAAACGGAGGGATACCTTCCTCCGGCCTTTATTGTCCCGGTTCGAGCCGGGCTGGCCACCTACAAGGGTGGAAAGCAGGCGGAGAATACCCCCAGTCCCTGTAAAGGAGAGTGGGTTTGTTTCGTCCCTTATCTAATAAGGGGGCTCGGATTTCCCATACATCCATTTCTCCGGGGGCTGCTGGAGTTCTACGGACTCCAGCTTCATCACCTTACGCCCGCCTCCATTCTGCACATTGCGGGTTTCGTAGCTCTTTGCGAGCTGTTCTTGGGCATCGAGCCCCATTTCGCACTGTGGAAGAGATTGTTTTGCCTCATACCCCGTTCTCACGAGGGGTCGATATACCAAGTGGGCGGAGCCGAAATATGGCGCATCGCCGGGACCAGATATCTATCCGGAACCCCAAAGAAGGCGTCCGAAGACCGGCCCTCGGAATGGTTTTATGTGGAAGATGCTCCACTGCAGGACCCAGTTCGGGTCGGCCTCCCAGTTCGGGTCAAAACCGGCGGATCTCGGGTAGGGGGTCCCGAACTGTGCGTCTAGGCGGATGGTAACAGGAGACGAGGGACACGATGTTTTTACCCAGGTTCGGGCCCTCTTGATGGAGGTAAAACCCTACGTCCTGCTTGATTAATATTGATAATATGGGTAGTACAAGAGTGGATCTACCACGAGATCAAGGAGGCTAAACCCTAGAAGCTAGCCTATGGTATGATTGTTGTAATGTATGTTTTCCTACAGACTAAAGCCCTCCGGTTTATATTGAAACCGGAGGAGGCTAGGGTTACACAGAGTCGGTTACAATGGTAGGAGATCTACATATCGTATCGCCAAGCTTGCCTTCCATGCCAGGGAAAGTCCCATCCGGACACGGGAAGGAGTCTTCAATCTTGTATCTTCGTAGTCTTAGAGTCCGGCGGATAATGATAGTCCGGCTGTCCGGACACCCCCTAGTCCAGGACTCCCTCAGTAGCCCCCGAACCAGGCTTCAATGACGATAAGTCCAGTGCGTTTATAGTCTTCGGCATTGCAAGGCGGGTTCTCCCTTCAAATTCCATGTACCTGCCAAACAGTGTGCGA
The DNA here is from genome assembly GCF_018294505.1 of Triticum aestivum. Lineage (NCBI taxonomy): Eukaryota > Viridiplantae > Streptophyta > Magnoliopsida > Poales > Poaceae > Triticum > Triticum aestivum. The sequence goes on from NC_057813.1 coordinate 519,675,790, forward strand.
CTTCATCTTGAATACTGTGTTCCTCGGCTTCTACGCCAAATATGTGAAAAGCCAGGGTGTCTTTTACATTTCACCCCCTAGTTGTGCGAGTCGCCCGCCTATAAAAGGGGCAAGAATCCAGATCCAAACCACACCGTCTTCCTCCCGTGAATACTCCATCGAAGTGCCTTTGACCTAGAAATCCATTCCATCATGGATCATCGACGCGGCTCTTCTTCACGCGCTCCCAGCCCACCGCCGGGGAATTGGAGGAGGTGCTCTGTTTCGCACAACGAGCTAGTGAAGCTCCAAACGGGGGGATTTCTCCCTCCGGCCTTCATGGTCCCAGTCCGGGCCGGACTGGTTACTTATCAAGGTGGGAGGCAGGCGGAGGACACTCCAAGCCCCAATAAGGGGGAGCGAGTATGCTTCGTCCCCTATCTGATAAGGGGACTCGGATTCCCAATACATCTGTTCCTCCGCGGGCTCCTGAAGTTCTACGGACTCCAGCTCCACCACCTCACGCCCGCCTCTGTCCTGCATATCGCGGGCTACGTAGCTCTTTGCGAGCTATTCCTGGGCATTGAGCCCCATTTTGCATTGTGGAAGAGGCTATTCTGCCTCGTACCCCGTTCTCACGAGGGGTCTATATATCAAGTGGGCAGTGCCGAAATATGGCGCATCGCCGGAACCGGATACCTATCCGGTACTCCCAAGAAGGCAGCCGAAGACTGGCCCTCGGAGTGGTTTTATATAGGAGACGCTCCGCTGCCAGACCCAGTCCGGATCGGCCTCCCGGAGTTTAGTGCCGCTCCCTTGAAGAAACGCCTCAGCTGGCGCCCGAGGAGCCCCCGATTGGAGGAAGACAAGAGCGTCCATTACTTGATGGGCCGAATAAGATTAATGGCCCATTTCGGCTTGACCATGATCGGAGTCATGGCGACATGCATCAAGCGAGGGGTACAGCCATTGCAATACAGAGGCCACCCCATGTGGGATTTCAACGGGGAAGACGATGCCACTCGGCATGGCCGCAAAGGGCCGGATTCGACCGAGGATCTGGTGGAGATCCTGCCCAGCTTGTACAAGGGGGAGAAGGAGGACTTCCTTTGAACGAACCCTTTGAATGGGTTTTCCATGACCAACCCTAGAGGATGGGTAAGTGGAGACCTTGAAGAGCTCAGCCCATGCTTTCGAAGTTTAAGCTTCTTACATTATGTCTTCAGCGCAGGATCTACGCCGGACTATGGAGGACATGGTGAGTCCTGCTCCGCAACCCGAGGATCCAGAAAGATCCCTGGATCCGGCCTCCAAAGAGAACCCGGACATCGAGGTGGAGCTGATCGACGGGGTGTTTTACCAGCTCAGCATAGACAATGCTTTGGTTGCCATCACGGCGGACTACCCCGGACGAAGTCCGGCTTCCCAGGTGACCGCGACCGAAGTCAGGACACCATTATCTCTTCCCCGCCCATTTCTAACCTTCGCGAATGATGGTATTTTGCAGGAAGAGCCTTTACGGCAGGAAGCCGAGCCCGCGGCGGCTGACCAACAGAGGCCAGTCCGGACCAGTAGGCGGAAAAGGAGCGCGGTGCGGGCGGAAACGTCGCCGCAAAGGTATAGCTCGTATTTGAATTTTCAGAGCAACGTTCCGAGGAAACGCCTGAGTGCTCATGATCTTTGTAGGAGAAAAAGCGCTCGCCGGACTACGAGTGCAGAAGTTGCCGATTCGACCTACACCGGCCAGGCTCCAGCGCCCGGCCTGGGGGGGGGAGGCAAGCGCAAGACGCGGGCCGGATCCTTCTCCAACGGAGGACACCGACAGACTGTCCACCACCAAGTCTGAGGTGGAGAGCGCCATGAACCATAGGTGCCGCCGGACAGTATTTCGTGAAGCATGCTTTTCCCCTGAGGCATTGGATGCCTTTAACGCAGGGGACGCGCATCTCCGTGCCGCTCAAGATGGTTTTACCAGAGCCATGGAGCAGTATGTGAAAGACACACGGGTAAGGGAATTTCAATGGTTGTATATACCAGTAGCCCCCGAGACTTAAAGTAGTTATGCTAACTGATTTAACGATCATTTGAAAACGTAGGCACTTACCGAGAAGAACACGCAGCTGTCTCGGGAGCTGCAAGATTGCAAGGCCCAACTTGAGGCCGCTCTTGCTGTCGCAGGAGGAGACGCAAAGACCCCTCCTGGTAACACATTTTTATTAATAAATATAAGCGCTGTGCAGCGTGCGCTCTAGTCTAATAATGACATTGCAGGTACCGCCGGACAAGATCCGGACGGGCAAGCATTGCTGCGCCAGCTAAAGGCCGGCGAGAGTGTGCTGAATAGGGTTCAACAGGAAAGGAACAAGCTCCAGGATGCCAACGCCAAGCTCGGAGAAGAGCTGAAAGGCGCTCGGGCCGAGCTGTCCGGCTCCGTTAAGGAGAATCAGCGGCTTCATTGCAGCATTTATAGTAAGTGCTTGAGCGGACTCTTTTGAAAAGAGGAGTTCGGCGAGGAAGTATTTTGACATGATATGTCTTGTAGGTATACTCACGGGTCGTCCTGTAGAGGAGATGCCCTTATCAACGGGTGATCAACTTCCCGAACTGTTGTAGCTACTCGAACGAGTTCAGCAGGTAATGAGCGGCGTCGTTCAGGCTTTATGGCCAGCCCTCACCCTACCTGAGGGCCTCGGGGAGCTTGCGGAGAAGCTGCAGGGAGTGCGGCAACGCTTCCGTTTGTGGAAGATTTCGGCTTGCCTTCAAGGTGCCAGGGAGGCTTGGGCCATGGTGAAGACGCGGTACAAAGAAGGCGGATCCCAACGACATGGCCGAAGTTGGACCAGTGGGGCCCGATGGGAAGGAGATCCCTGTGAGTTTAGTATACAGCCAAGTAGAGTTGGCTGCTAAATTTTCCCAACGGGACTGTAAACTAGATAGCCTGTTAGACGGGATTGAGGAGGAATACAATCAGTAAATTTGACAATGTATGCTATCCTTTAAAGTGACATGTGAAATGCCTTATAGCCGGATTGTAGATCATTTGTCTTTGCCGACCTTTTCTCTTCAACCTCGGGACCCTAGAGTCCGGAGTGTGTCCGAATACCTCTTTGGGTAAGAAACAACCGTGGTATGCATGGAGGCTAGGCATAGGGGTCATTAGTGCTTTATCAGACAAGTGCCCAACTAGTTATGTTATATTACATGGTTAGTAAGAAACATCTTCCAGGGAGAATAGTTCCGTTAAGGGTTCCTTTCCCTAGGAGGCATGCCCTAAAGTGCATGTCCGGACTGCAAAGAAAGCAGTAAAACATCCGGGGGCAAATAGATAAATAGGTAAAAAGTCATCTTTTAAGTCACCGACCGAATATTCCCTTAAGAACGCTAGCTTTCGGCTTCACCCAGTCTGAGGTACACATCTGGCTGACCCGGCAGTAGCAATCGCAGAGGTGCTCCCTTTACCTCCTAGCCGAACAATCGGGAACGTAGGGGTAAGCACAGGAGCCAGGCAACCCAGCTTGGCCAAAACTTAAGTCATATCGATGCATATAATGGCGAGTAAAAGGTACATGTGGAAGCTTGACACATGTGCTGGGTATGAAACCCGTTTAATTGAGCTTCTGTGAAAGAAGCCCCCAGGAATAATGAGTGCGGATGGCACATCATGCGTATGAAAAAATGCGAAAATAGGCCCGTAAGGGCTTTTAAATAAAAAGGCATAAAAAGAGAAACGAAAGACAGCCGTAGTGTAAAAGTTTGGACTGGGGAAGGGGACGAACTCTTAGTCCGGCGCTAGGCATAGAATCGTCGGAGGCGGGCTGCGTTCCATGGGTTCGGCTCAAGTCGGTTATCTGACGTATTTCATAGACGGTATGCTCCGCCGGTCAGGACTTGATCGATAATGAAGGGGCCCTCCATTTAGGCTTGAGCTTGTCCTTTTTCTTGTCCGACAGGCGTAGAACTAGTTCGCCAACATTGTAAGTCTTGGCCCGTACTTCTCTGCTTTGATATCTTCGGGCCTGCTGCTGATAAAATGCGGAACGAGCCTTCACGACGTCACGTTCTTCCTCCAATGTGTCCAAGCTTTCCTGCCGATCAAGCTCGGCCTCCCTTTCCTCATACATGCGCACTCGAGGTGAGTCATGAATAATATCACAGGGCAAGACTGCCTCTGCGCCGTATACCAAAAAAATGGTGTGAATCCGGTAGTACGGTTAGGCATTGTCCGCAGCCCCCAGAGTACGGAGTCGAGCTCCTCGACCCATTGTGTGTCGGATTTAGTACGTGACCTCACTAATCTGGGTTTAATGCCGCTCATTATTAGACCATTTGCTCTTTCCACTTGATCGTTGGTTTGAGGGTGATAAACTGAAGCGTAGTCGAGCTTGATGCCCATATTTTTGCACCATGACTTAACCTCGTCGGCTGTGAAGTTCGTGCCGTTGTCGGTGATGATGCTGTGGGGGACTCCGTAACGGTGTACCACCCCTGATATAAAGTCTATCACTGGTCCGGACTCTGCCATTTTGACCGGTTTGGCCTCTATCCATTTGGTGAATTTATCCACCATGACCAATAGGTACCTTTGCTTGTGGGTTCCCCCTTTAAGGGATCCATCAATATCAAGCCCCCAGACCACGAACGGCCAGGTAATGGGTATGGTTTTGAGGGCGGTGGGTGGCATGTGGCTCTGATTAGCAAAGAGCTGACAACCAACGCATCGGTGGACCAAGTCTTGTGCGTCTGCCCGGGCCGTCGGCCAATAAAATTCTTTACGGAATGCCTTTCCTACAAGGGCCCGGGCTGCTGTGTGGTGTCCACCTAGTCCGGCATGAATTTCAGCCAGGAGGTTTCGCCCTTCCTCTTCGGAGATACACCTCTGAAGGACTCCGGTTGTACTTTTCTTATAAAGTTCTCCCTCGTGGACCTTGTAGGCCTTCGATCGCCGGACTATGCAGCAGGCCTCGTTTTGGTCTTCGGGAAGTTCCTGCCTAAGTAAGTAGGCTAGGAAAGGTTCTGTCCACGCGGCGATTACTGCCATTATGACGTGGGCTGAAGGTGTTATGTCATCTGCCGAATCACCGGTTGGTGCGGTTTTCTCCGGCTTGTCACTACCGGGCTCCTCTTCCCATAGTATGGATGGCTTGAAGAGCCGTTCCAGGAAGATATTTGGAGGGACAGCATCACGTTTCGCACCGATGCGTGCCAGTAAGTCGGCCGCTTGGTTGTTATCTCGAGCTATGTGATGGAATTCCAGTCCTTCAAACCGAGCTGACATTTTTAGGACAGCGTTGCGATATGCTGCCATTTTCGGATCCTTGGCGTCAAAGTCTCCGTTTATTTGCGATATTGCAAGGTTTGAATCCCCGCGCACCTCTAGGCGTTGAATTCCCATGGAGACTGCCATCCGGAGACCATGTAACAGGGCCTCGGATTCGGCTGCATTGTTGGAGTCCGTGTACATTATTTGAAGTACATACTGGACTGTATCTCTGGTTGGGGACATCAGTACGACGCCAGCCCCCAGTCCAGCCAACATTTTGGAGCCGTCGAAATGCATAGTCCAGTTGGAGTATGCGCCGTACTCTTTAGGGAGTTCGGCTTCGGTCCATTCGCCGACGAAGTCAGCCAGAACTTGTGACTTTATGGCTCGCCGAGGTTTGTAAGTTATGTCGAATGGTAAGAGCTCAATGGCCCATTTTGCAATCCTGCCCGTTGCGTCGCGGTTATTTATAATGTCATTGAGTGGTACTTCAGAGGCCACTGTTATCGAACACTCTTGAAAGTAGTGCCGGAGCTTTCGGGACGCCATGAACACCGTGTATGCTATCTTCTGATAGTGCGGGTAACAGGATTTGCAGGGGGTTAACACAGTGGATACATAATACACTGGTTTTTGAAGAGGGAATTTATGCCCTTCTGTCGCTCGTTCGACGACGAGGACCGCGCTTACAACTTGATGCGTTGCTGTGATGTATAACAACATTGGTTCGCCCAGAGTGGGCGTAGCCAGGACCGGATTTGTTGCCAATATGGCCTTTATTTCTTCGAGTCCGGCAGTGGCAGCATCCGTCCACTCAAAGTGTTCGGTGCGCCTGAGGAGGCGATAGAGGGGCAACGCCTTTTGTCCTAGACGGGAGATAAAGCGGCTTAAGGCTGCCACGCATCCTGTTAATTTTTGTATTTGTTTGAGGTCTTTTGGAATATCCAACTGTGACAGAGCTCGGATTTTAGCCGGATTTGCTTCAATTCCTCTACCGGATACAATGAAGCCCTGCAGCTTTCCGGCTGGTACGCCGAAAACGCATTTTTCCGGATTCAGCTTGATGTCATATGCTCTGAGGTTGTCGAATGTGAGCCTCAAATCGTCTACTAGAGTTTTGACATGTTTTGTTTTGACGACTACGTCGTCTACGTATGCCTCGATTGTTTTGCCGATCTAGGTGGCCAGACATGTTTGAATCATGCGCTGATATGTTGCGCCGGCATTTTTAAGTCTGAAGGGCATCGTGTTGAAGAAGAATGGTCCATATGGAGTGATGAATGCCGTTGCGGCTTGGTCTGCTTCCGCCATCTTGATTTGATGATAGCCAGAGTATGCGTCCAGGAAGCACAACGAATCATGCCCTGCAGTAGCATCGATAATTTGATCGATGCGGGGGAGAGGGAAGGGATCCTTTGGGCAAGCCTTGTTGAGGTCTTTAAAATCAACACAGAGGCGCCAGGATTTATCCTTCTTTGGTACCATCACCAGATTTGCTAGCCAGTCCGGATGTTTGATATCTCTAATGAATCCAGCTTCGAATAGTTTGGCTAGCTCTTCTCCCATTGCCTGTCTTTTGGGTTCGGAAAATCGTCGAAGAGCCTGTTTGACTGGCTTAAATCCTTTTAGGATGTTTAGGCTGTGTTCTGCCAACCTGCGTGGGATTCCGGGCATGTCCGAAGGATGCCAGGCGAAGATATCCCAATTTTCCCGAAGGAATTCGCGCAGTGCGGAATCTACTTCGGGGTTCAATTGTGCCCCAATGGAGGCCGTCTTTGTCGGGTCCGTTGGATGGACCTGGAATTTTATTATCTCATCTGCTGGTTTGAAGGAGGTGGACTTGGATCTTTTATCGAGTATCACATCGTCCCAGTTCGCCGTAGAGCGCAGCGCGGTGAGTTCTTCTGCCGCTAAGGCTTCGGATAGTGCCTCGAGGGCTAGTGCGGCTGTCTTGTTTTCGGCGCGGAGTGCTATGTCCGGATCACTAGCGAGAGTGATTATTCTGCTGGGCCCAGGCATTTTGAGCTTCATGTACCCGTAATGAGGTATTGCTTGAAAAATTGTGAATGCCTCTCGTCCTAATATGGTGTGATACCCGCTGCTGAACGGGGCCACCTAGAACGTGACTTCTTCGGATCTGTAATTGTCCGAAGAGCCGAACACCACATCGAGTGTGATTTTTCCGGTGCAGCGCGCTTCCCGGCTAGAGATTATTCCTCTAAAGGTTGTGCTGCTTCGCTCAATACGGCTCCAATCGATTTCCATTTTTCGCAGAGTTTCCTCGTAAATGAGGTTTAGTCCGCTGCCGCCATCCATGAGGACTTTTGTCACTCGAAAGCCGTCCACTATGGGACTAAGTACCAGTGCAGCTGGAGCTCTAGTTGTTTGGAATTTAGGCTCGTCGCTGGCGTTGAAGGTAATAGCTGTGTCGCTCCATGGATTTGCTGTTGCTACTTGGTAGACTTCGGCGAGTCCGCGGATTGTTCGCTTTCGCATATTGTTTGATGCGAAGGTCTCGAAGACTGTTGATACCGTGCTGGTATTGTTGGAGTGGTTTCCCGGAGCTAGAAGCTCCTCGCCACATTTGGCCACCTGCCGTAATATCCAACATGCTCGAAGGCTATGTGTTGGGACGGCTCCCTCTGTACTATGAAGCTTACAGGGTCCATTGAGCCATCCCTCCAGTACGATTCCGTTTCCCTTATTGGGTTTTTGTTTTTTCATTTTTGCATCTGGGCCTGAGTGTAAGGCGCCCTTTTGCTGCGGACTGGATTTGGGGCCGGATTATCCCAAAATTGATTTTCGGTTTTCCGGAAGCTCTCCATCGCACAGTACTTTCGTACAATGGATGCCAGATCGGTGAAGCGCGTAATTTTGCGACGATCAATGGCGTTTAGTATTCCCTTGTCCGTGCAGTTATTGAAGAAGATTGATATTGCGTTTTCCTCTCGGCAGTCCTTTATCCTGTCCATAACCAGGAGGAATTTGGCCCAGTAGCGATGTACTGTTTCAGCGGTCTCTTGCCGTATTAGAGATAGATCCCATATGTCTGGGCGGGTGGGTGGACTAAAATCCGGATCCCTGCCCATCTTGGGGCTTAAAGGCCGAGGGGTTTCCGAATTCGGAAGCTTGGTTTTGCTGGACACAATCCAGCGAGTCCGGGGCGATGCATGATTTTAAGTTCAATGCTCGATCGAAGTCCGTCTCTCCACGGGAATCCGGCATGGAGGGTTCGGGAATCCGGACATGAATTGTTTTCAACACAGGCAAAGAGTTGCCGTATTGCTCCTCTACCACTGCGATGTGGTGGGTGGCCTAGGGAGAGTTAATCTCTCTCAGATCGGTTTTAAGCCCAATCTGGTTGTAGTCCGTAGCAACTCCCAGGGCGGCGATGCGATCCAAGAGATCATTAACAGGCAAGAGCTCTATTGGGTCCAACTGTTCGGCAGCCTTAGGGCTGATGCGAAGATTGCTTCTGACGACTTGCGAAGTTATTGTCGAAGCGGCGGCTGGACAGGCGGTCATAAGAAAACCACCAAGCTGGATAGTTTGGCCGGCGGCTAAGGCCCCTTCGGCGAAAACACCGTTTTTGAAGACAGGTGGAGGCATCCGCTCTATCGGTGACGACACAGAGGAACTCTCAATGAAAGCACCAATGTCGGTGTCAAAACCGGCGGATCTCGGGTAGGGGGTCCCGAACTGTGTGTCTAGGTGGATGGTAACAGGAGACGAGGGACACGATGTTTTTACCCAGGTTCGGGCCCTCTTGATGGAGGTAAAACCCTACGTCCTGCTTGATTAATATTGATGATATGGGTAGTACAAGAGTGGATCTACCACGAGATCAAGGAGGCTAAACCCTAGAAGCTAGCCTATGGTATGATTGTTGTAATGTATGTTGTCCTACAGACTAAAGCCCTCCGGTTTATATAGACACCGGAGGAGGCTAGGGTTACACAGAGTCGGTTACAATGGTAGGAAATCTACATATCGTATCGCCAAGCTTGCCTTCCACGCCAAGGAAAGTCCCATCCGGACACGGGAAGGAGTCTTCAATCTTGTACCTTCGTAGTCTTAGAGTCCGGCGGATAATGATAGTCCGGCTGTCCGAACACCCCCTAGTCCAGGACTCCCTCAATGGGGATGGCGAAGAAGCAGCTGAGGCAGATTCCTTCAAGAAACAGCCCAAGCGCCGACGTCAACGGCGCCGCTCTAAATCCCGCCACAGCAAGAATGGAGATTCCGGCACAGGAGATAATAACACCCCAGAAAGTGCCGAAGACAATCCCCTCCAGCAAGATTCAGCGCAGGAGGATGCAGAAGCAAGCCCTCACGAGAGAGCAGCAGACGAAGAGGTCGAGGATGATAATTACATACCTCCCTCCGGAGACGAGGCAAGCCTCGATGACGACGAATTCGTCGTGCCCGAGGATCCCGTCGAACAAGAGCGTTTCAAACGCAGGCTAATGGCCACAACAAACAGCCTAAAGAAAAAGCAGCAACAGCTTCAAGCTGATCAAGACCTGCTGGCCGACAGATGGACCGAGGTCCTCGCGGCCGAAGAGTATTGAACTCGAACGTCCCTCCAAGAGTTACCCAAAATGCAAGTTGCTCCCCCGATTAGAGGAGGAGGCATACATACCTTCATCACCAGCGCACAATATGGCCGACCGACCACCCCGTGGTCGCGACAAAGAGGCATCCAGGACTTCCATCAAGACCGTACCCCGGCATCGCTCGAAAAGTACGAAGCCACGGGGGAACGCGTCGGACTTGCGAGATATATTGGAGGATAAGGCAAGACAATCCAGATCTATCTATGGATCATGTGGGCGCCCCACGACCCACGACGAATACCGTCGAGCCGGATACAACAACTCCGGCCGGGCGTCGTGATATTGCTCAATACAGAGGCGCCGCACACCCGCTATGCTTCACTGACAAAGTAATGGATCATCAAATCCCTGAAGGGTTTAAACCCATAAACATTGAATCCTACGATGGCACGACAGACCCCGCGGTTTGGATCAAAGATTATCTCCTTCACATCCATATGGCCCGCGGCGACGATCTCCACGCCATCAAATATCTCCCGCTCAAGCTTAAAGGACCAACTCGGCATTGGCTTAACAGCCTGCCCGCAGAGTCAATTGGGTGTTGGGAGGACCTGGAAGCCGCATTCCTCGACAACTTCCAGGTCACATACGTGCAACCACCAGACGCCGATGACCTAAGCCACATAATCCAGCAGCCAGACGAATCAGCCAGGCAATTCTGGACACGGTTCTTAACAAAGAAAAATCAAATCGTCGACTGTCCGGATGCAGAGGCCCTCGCAGCCTTCAAACATAACATCCGCGACGAGTGGCTAGCCCGGCACCTAGGACAAGAAAAGCCGAAATCCATGGCAGCCCTCACATCATTAATGACCCGCTTCTGTGCGGGAGAGGATAGCTGGCTAGCTTGCAGCAACAACCTCAGCAAAAATGCTGGTAGTCCGGACACTAAGGACCACAATGGCAGGTCGCGTCGAAGCAAAAATGAACGCCGCGTTAACGGCGATGACAAGGAGGATACGGCAGTCAACGCCAGATTCCGAGGCTCTAAACCCGGTCAGCGGAAGAAGCCATTCAAAAGAACCACTCCAGGTCCGTCCAATTTGGACCGAATACTCGACCGCTCATGCCAGATACATGGCACCCCCGAAAAGCCAGCTAACCACACCAACAGAGATTGTTGGGTATTTAAGCAGGCAGGCAAGTTAATTGCCGAAAACAATGACAAGGGGCTGAACAGCGACGACGAGGAAGAGACCCGACCGCCGAAAAGTAGAGGACAGAAGGGTTTCCCCCCACAAGTGCGGACGGTGAACATGATATACGCAACCCATATACCCAAGAGGGAGCGGAAGCGTGCACTAAGGGACGTATATGCGATGGAGCCAGTCGCCCCTAAGTTCAATCCATGGTCCTCTTGCCCGATCACTTTCGATCGAAGAGGCCATGGCGGATTCGCCGCATTTGTTTTAGACCAAATCGTTGATGGATTTCACCTCATGAGAGTCCTGATGGACGGCGGCAGTAGCCTGAACCTGCTTTATCAGGACACAGTGCGCAAGATGGGCATAGACCCCTCAAGGATTAAACCTACCAAGACGACCTTCAAAGGCGTCATACCAGGTGTTGAGGCCAATTGTACAGGCTCAGTCACACTGCAAGTGGTCTTCGGATCCCCGGACAATTTCCGGAGCGAGGAGTTAAACTTCGACATAGTCCCGTTCCGCAGCGGCTATCATGCTCTGCTCGGACGAACCGCGTTCGCAAAGTTCAATGCGGTGCCGCATCACACATACCTCAAGCTCAAGATGCCAGGCCCTCGTGGAGTCATCACGGTCAATGGAAATACGGAACACTCCCTCCGAACGGAGGAACATACAGCGGCTCTCGCGGCAGAAGTACAGAGCAGCCTTCTAAGGCAATTTTCGAGTCAGGCCGTTAAACGGCCGGACACGGCCAAACGCGCCCGTAGCAACATCAACCAAGACCTCCTGGCACGTTCCGAGCACGTGTAGCAATGCGGCCCCAACCCCAGCCCTTGCATAATTGCAAGACCAACCCTCCGCGTACATCATTATGCTCTGGAGATACCATGGGTCTAGGGGGAGGGGCACGACCACAACAGACCCAGAGTGTGGCTCGACCACACCAGGGGCTCACAAGTGTGTCGCTCTTTTTTATTATTTTCCTTCTTTGTATACACAGGACTCCGTTCACCAGAGGCCCTGTCCGGCGGCGAACCCGCCGAACTCACGATGCAACAGCCAGGGAGGGAAGAAGGCTGCGACGAACACTCAGGTGGTCTCCATTACGAGCATTAAATTTGATTATATACACCAGTCCGCAGCCCACCCCTGGAGGGGGACATGTTTAATTAGTCCAATCCCTTGCTTACCGCACTATTTGTATCATTCCGCACTCATAGCAGAATTCCTTGAATAAACAATGCAACACTTTTTGCCTGTTATTGCATTACTTTACATATATGTTCACTAATGACATCTTGCACCCATATATTTTGGTACGGCCGAATACACCAGGGGATTATGTTCCCCGCATTATGGTGTGATAAGTCCGAAAACTTTCACAAGTGTGGCACCCCGAACTTATAGCATTATATGAATCGGCTCTGAATCATGTCTTGGGTCAATAGTTGGGTTTGCCCGGCTCCCACGTTTTGGTACCTTACGTTCCGTTCTGTCGGCTAAGGTGGCACTGGGAGAACCACTGCGATTGCGCCCCGGTTGAGCTGGGCGAGCGCCTCAGCGGAGAAAGCTAAAACTGACTATCATGATAAGGCGAGAGACTGGTCGCTGTTCGAGAGGTCTTTTCGAGTCCTTAAAGACTTATGCCGCTTCAAGCGAAGAACCGGATAATGTCCGGCCAAGGCGTGGATAGTGCCCCGAACTCGGTCTTCCGAATACTAGGGGCTTCGCCGAAATTTAAAATTATGGAATTCTATGGCTAAGTGAGAGTGTTCAAGCATTATAAGTCCGGTTGCCTTGTTCGTTGTGTTGAGCGCCTCCCTAGATGGACCCAAAAATGAGAACAAGAGTGCTCAAGTTTGTCCCGAACACCCCAGCACTCGTGGCTTGGGGGCTGAAGCCGACGACTTGCCATCTCTCAGATTTTATAAACGGCCATACAGAAGGTAATATTTTAAATCAAACAAGCGTTGCTTAGCACATATGAACAAAGATTTCAGCGCATAGGATAATACATAGCGAGTCTACTCAATAATTACAACTCTGGGGCACTCATCCGCAATCTTGCGGGCACCCTTCAGGACAGTCTTATAGTACATCTCGGGCGTACGGTACTCCTTGCCCGCTGGCGGCGCGTCAGTGATAAGCTTCTCCGCATCCAGCCTGCCCCAATGCACCTTTGCGTGGGCAAGGGCCCGACGAGCACCTTCAATACAGGCGGAGCGCTTGACGACCTCCAACAAGGGGCATGCATCCACCTGCCGCCGCATGAGGCCGAAGTAGCTCCCAGGCATGGCCTCTCCAAGCCACATCCGGACTATGAGGCCCTTCATGGCCTGCTCGGCTACCTTGTGGAGCTCGACCAGCTTCTTCAGCTGGTCGCTAGGGGGCACGGATGGCCGGCCTCAGCGTACTGAGACCAGAAGACCTTCTCCGTTGAGCTCCCCTCCTCGCCACGGTATAATGCGGCGGCATCGGATACACTGCGAGGCAGATCTGCAAACGCCCCTGGAGAGCTCCGAATTCGGGTAAGTGTCAGGTAGTTTACATTAACATGCTTGCTTTGCATGAAAAATGCCTTACCCGCCGCTATTTTCTTCACATCCTCAACCTCCTGAAGGGCCTTATGGGCCTCGGCGTTGGAGGCTTTGGCACTTTCGAGAGCCGAGGCAAGCTCGGACTCTTGAGTCTTTGAGTCGCACTCCAAACTCTCATGCTTTTCCATGAGAGCCTAGAGCTCTTGCCGCACTTCCGCCACCCGCGCCTCCTGCTTCTCTCTCTCTACCCGTTCCGCGGCCACATTGCGTTCGGCCGCGGACACAGCCTCCTTCAGGGTTGCCACCTCATTCGTGGCCCCTGCAGTACCCACGTTATCCTTGTTATTTTTATTGCAACCTAAATCCTTTTCTGTAAGGTAACTATTCAAAGTGGTGTTACTCACCTTCTTTGTCCTCGAGCTGCTTCTTGGCACGGCCAAGCTCTTGCTCGGACCGCTCGAGGTCCTGCTTCAAAGCACCGACCTCCGAAGTCAGTGCGGCAGAGGTCAGCAGCGCAGCCTGCAAACCCATATTGACATAATTTTTTAGTAACCCTGTGTATATCTTTTTAGATCCTCAGTCCGGCTTTTCTTTCACAACACCGAACCGAGCATCAGGGGTTACTGTCTATGCGGTATTACATTACATAATTTTAACTTCTTACCTCAAAGCCTATTAGAAGGCTGCTGCAGGCTTCGGTCAGCCCGCTCTTGGCGAGCTGAACCTTCTGAATCACCGCACTCATGATAGTGCGGTGTTCTTCCTCGATGGAAGCGCCTTTGAGCGCCTCCACCAAGTTGTCCGGCGCCTCCGGTTGGATGGGGCCGCCGGTGTCACGGTCTTTCCCTTCTTGCGAAGGGGCCTCCTGCCGAACTCCGGAACCACTGCGGGTTCCGGTGTGGAGTCTGGCGCAAAGTCTGGGAGGCTGCCTTGCGGCGCCTCCGGAGCCTCCTCCTGATGGGTCCCTTCCTGGGATCCCACCTCGGCGTCCTCAGCGGCGCGAGGGGTGGAGGCAGTCGGAATGGAATCCACATCCGACGGAGCCAACGACCCGCTCGACGAAGCGGGGAGATCATCGCCGGCCGGACTGCGGGCAGTATGCGGCATTAGAAGTACACTATGTGACACAAAAGAAATTGCAGATCATTCAGAATAGGGATACTTACGATCTTGCCGGAGGCCTGGCCCTCGAGGGCCACTCTTCTTCGCCAACATTGGCGTTGGCGGAGCTGTCCGGGGGAATAGTTCTTCCCCTATTGGACCCTTCGGCCTCCCCCGTTGGGGAGGCCTTCCTCTTTCTCTCTCCCTCCTCTGGGAGAGAGTCTTCTTCCTCCTCCTCGTCTTCGGGGGAGGAATCCGCCTCGGAGTCGTCGGACACCTGAAAACGGGAACTCTTTCGAGTACCCGTGGCCACCTTCTTGGCCTTCTTCTTCGGCACCACATGTGGTGCCGGAACCAGCAGCCCCGCTAGACGGGCGTCCACAGGATTTTCTGGCATGGGAGCCGGGCAGATGAGCTGCTCGGCCTTCTTCATCCAGTCCTGTCAAAGGAAAAGGGAGATTGAAACCCGCTTAGGGTCGAACTATTAACAACAAGTGTCCCGTAAAGGGGTAGAATCACTTATCTCGTCAGCTGGACGCTGTGACTGAAATCCGCGATCTTCCGTCGCAGATGCGGGGGCTTCGGCACCCTTAAACAGCACCCTCCAGGCGCCTTCATACGTCATGTCGAAGAGCCTGATCAACGCCTGGTGCTGTGCCGGATCGAACTCCCACAGGTTGAATGCCCATTCTTGGCATGGGAGAATCCGGCGGACGAGCATGACTTGGACCACATTAACAAGCTAGAGCTTCTTGTTCACCAGCTTCTGGATACAGGCTTGGAGTCCCGTCAGCTCCTTCGAACTACCCCATAGCAAGCCCTTCTCTTTCCAGGAGGTGAGCTGCACAGGGATACTAGATCTGAACTCGGGGGCCGCCGCCCACGTAGGGTCGCGCGGCTCGGTGATGTAGAACCACCCCGACTGCCACCCCTTGACGGACTCCACGAAGGCCCCTTCCAACCAGAGGACGTTGGGCATCTTGCCCAACATGGTGCCTCCGCACTCCGCCTGCGTGCCCTTCACTACCTTCGGCTTGACATTGAAGGTCTTGAGCCACAAGCCGAAGTGGGGCTGGATGCAGAGGAAGGCCTCGCACACGATGATGAACACCGAGATGTTGAGGATGAAGTTCGGCGCCAGATCATGGAAATCCAGGCCGTAGTAGAACATGAGCCCCCGGAGAAAGGGGTGAAGTGGAAAGCCCAGTCCGCGGAGGAAGTGGGGGAGAAATACGACCCTCTCATGGGGCCTGGGGTGGGGATGAGCTGTCCCTTGTCGGGCAGCCGGTGCGCGATGTCGCCGGAAAGGTATCCGGCGCTGCGCAGTTTGGCGATGTGCTCCTCCTTAACGGTGGAGGCCAACCATTTACCTCCCGCTCCGGACATGGTCGGAGAAGGTTGAGACGAGATGCGCGAACTTGGGCGCTGGAGCTCGAGTGCGCGGATATGCATAAGCAAAGGAGGAAGAAGGCGTAGGTGAAAAGGCGGATCCTTATCCCCTTATATATAGGCGGACGAGGACTATACGTCCCCACCGGCCTGGTAAAACTCGCTTATCTCCCAAGCGCCACCATCAATGGCGCGGTTGGGTTACCCACGTCTGTATTGATGAGGATCCCGGAATAAGGGGAACACGATCTCTGCTTCGACAAGACATGCCAAGGAAACCGCTTCGCTAAACACGCTGAGGTGGTATAATAAAAACGATACAAGTAAAGGCTTGGTAGTGGCGTGATGTCACGCTACAAGATATGTCAGCAGATTGAACCTGTGTACATGATATTCTCTCTACGGTGGAATGTGGAAATTATTTTGCAGAGCCGGACACTATCCTGGTGTTCACAATCTTCTATGGATTATTCGGAGGAGGAACCCGCCTTGCAATGCCGAACATTATGCGCGCCGGACTCATTGTCATTGAAGCCAGGTTCAGGGGCTACTGAGGTAGTCCTGGACTAGAGGGTGTCCGCACAGCCGGACTATCATCGTCCGCCGGACTCCAAGATTACGAATATACAAGATTGAAGACTCCGTCCCGTGTCCGGATGGGACTTTCCTTGGCGTGGAAGGCAAGCTTGGCGATACGGATATGTAGATCTCCTACCATTGTAACCGACTCTGTGTAACCCTAGCCCTCTCCAGTGTCTATATAAACCGGAAGGCTTTAGTCCGTAGGACACAACAACCATTACAACAATCATACCATAGGCTAGCTTCTAGGGTTTAGCCTCCTTGATCTCATGGTATATCTACTCTTGTACTACCCATATCATCAATATCAATCAAGCAGGAGTAGGGTTTTACCTCCATCGAGAGGGCCCGAACCTGGGTAAAAACATCGTGTCCCTTGTCTCTTGTTACCATTCACCTAGACGCACAGTTCGGGACCCCCTACCAGAGATCCGCTAGTTTTGACACCGACAGGTTCCATTCCCTCGGAGGCATGCCCTAAAGTGCATGTCCGGACTGCGAAAAAAGCAGAAAAGCATCTGGGGGAAGATAAATGAATAAATAACAAATCATCCTTCAAGTCACCGACCGAATATTCCCTTAAGAACGCTAGCTTTCGGCTTCACCCAGTCTGAGGTACACATCCGGCTGACCCGGCAGTAACAATCGCAGAGGTGCTCCCTTTACCTCCTAGCGGAACAATCGTGAACGTAGGGGTAAGCACAGGACCCAGGCAACCCATCTTGGCCAAAACTTAAGTCATATCAATGCATATAATGGTGAATAAATGGTACATGCGGAAGTTTGACACATGTGTTGGGCGTAAAGCCCGTATAAACAACCTTCTATTAAAGAAGCCCCCAGGTATAATGAGTGCGAGTGGCACATCAAGTGTGTGCGAACAATGCGCAAATCAGCCCTCAAAGGCTTTATGAAAAGGTGGGGAGAAAAGAGAGAAACAAAAGACAACTAAGGTAAAAAATTGTGGATAGAGGAAGGAGACGAACTCTTAGTCCGGCGCTAGGTGTAGAATCTTCGGAGGCGGGCTGCGTTCCATGGGTTCGGCTTGAGTAGGTTGTCCGATGCATTTCGCAGACAGTATGCTCTGCCGGTCAGGACTTGGTCGATGTTGAAGGGACCTTCCCATTTGGGCTTGAGTTTGTCCTTTTTCTTGTCCGGCAGGCGTAGAACTAACTCGCCAACATTGTAAGTTTTAGCCCGTACTTCTCTGCTTTGATATCTTCGATCCTGCTGCTGATAGAATGCGGAAGGAGCCTTTGCCACGTCGCGCTCCTCCTCCAATGCGTCCAAGCTGTCCTGCCGATCCAACTCGGCTTCTCTTTCTTCGTACATGCGCACTCGAGGTGAGTCATGAATTATATCGCAGGGCAAAACTGCCTCTGCGCCGTATACCATAAAGAATGGTGTGAATCTGGTAGTACGGTTTGGCGTGGTCCGCAGCCCACAGAGTACAGAGTCGAGCTCCTCTACCCAGTGCGTGTTAGATTCCGTAAGGGACTGCACTAATCTGGGTTTGATGCCGCTCATGATTAGACCATTTGCTCGTTCAACTTGACCGTTGGTTTGAGGGTGATAGACTGATGCGTAGTCGAGCTTAATACACATATTTTTGCACGAGAGTTTAACCTCGTTGGCCGTGAAGTTGGTGCCGTTATCGGTGGTGATGCTATGGGGGACACCATAACGGTGTACTACCCCGGATATGAAGTCTATCACAGGTCTGGATTCGGCCGTTTTAACTGGCTTGGCCTCTATCCATTTGGTGAATTTGTCCACCATGACCAATAGGTATTTTTGCTTGTGGGCTCCCCCTTTAAGAGGTCCAACCATGTCAAGCCCCCAGACCGCAAACGGCCAAGTGATGGGTATAGTTTTGAGGGCGGTGGGTGGCATGTGGCTCTGATTAGCAAAGAGCTGACAACCGACGCATCGTTGGACTAAGTCCTGAGCATCTGCCCAGGCCGTCGACCAATAAAATCCTATACGGAAGGCCTTACCTACAAGGGCCCGGGCTTCCGCGTGGTGTCCGCCTCGTCCGACGTGAATTTCAGCCAGGAGATTCCGCCCTTCCTCTTCGGAGATGCACCTTTGAAGGACTCCGGTTGTGCTTTTCTTATAAACTTCTCCCTCATGGACCTTGTAGGCTTTAGATCGCCGAACTATGCAGAGGGCATCATTTTGGTCGTCGGGAAGTTCCTGCCTAATTAAGTAGGCTAGGAATGGTTCCGTCCACGGGGCAATGACTCCCATTATTTCGTGGGCCGAAGGTGTCATGTCATTGGCTGAGCCACCAGTTGTGTCAGAATGTTCAGTGTTGGGCGGTGCGGTTGGTTCCGGATTGTTGTTGCCGGAATCCTCTTCCCATACTACGGATGGCTTAAAGAGCCGTTCCAGGAAGATGTTTGGAGGGACGGCGTCGCGCTTTGCGTCGATGCGTGCCAACATGTCGGCTGCCTGGTTATTATCCCGGGCTGCATGGTGGAATTCGAGTCCTTCGAACCAAGCTGATATTTTTAAGACAGCGTTACGGTAGGCTGCCATTTTCGGATCTTTGGCATCAAAGTCTCCATTTACTTGTGATATTGCGAGGTTTGAATCCCCGTGGACCTTGAGGCGTTGAATGCCCATGGAGATTGCCATCCGGAGACCATGTAGAAGGGCCTCGTATTCGGCTGCATTGTTGGAGTCTGTGTACATTATTTGAAGTACGTATTGGACCGTGTCTCCTATTGGAGACGTCAAAACGATGCCAGCCCCGAAGCCGGCCAACATTTTGGAGCCGTCGAAATGCATGATCCAATTGGAGTATGCGCCGTACTCTTTAGGGAGTTCGGCTTCGGTCCATTCAGTGATGAAGTCAGCCAAGACTTGCGACTTTATAGCTCGCCGTGGTTTGTAGGTTATGTCGAATGGTAAGAGCTTGATGGCCCATTTTGCAATCCTGCCCGTCGCGTCGCGGTTGTTTATGATGTCGTTGAGGGGTACTTCGGAGGCCACTGTTATTGAACACTCTTGAAAGTAGTGTTGTAGCTTCCAGGATGCCATGAACACCGCATATGCTATTTTTTGATAATGCGGGTACCGGGACTTGCATGGAGTTAAGACAGTGGATACGTAGTACACTGGTTTTTGAAGAGGGAATTTATGCCCTTCTGTTTCTCGTTCGATGAAGAGCACCGCGCTTACAACTTGATGTGTTGCCGCGATATATAACAACACTGGTTCGCCCAAATTGGGCGCGGCTAGGAGCGGATTTGTTGCCAATATGGCCTTTATTTCTTCGAGTCCGGCCGTGGCAACATCCGTCCATTCAAAGTGTTCGGTGCGCCTAAGGAGGCGATAGAGGGGCAATGCCTTTTCTCCCAAACGGGAGATGAAGCGGCTTAGAGCCGCCACGCATCCAGTCAATTTTTGTATTTGTTTGAGATCTTTTGGAATATCGAGCTGTGACAGCGCTCTGATCTTGGCTGGGTTTGCTTCAATTCCTCTACCGGATACAATGAAGCCTAGGAGCTTTCCGGCTGGTACGCTGAAAACACATTTTTTCGGGTTGAGCTTAATGTCATATGGTCAGAGGTTGTCGAATGTGAGCCTAAAGTCATCTACTAGAGTTTCGACGTGTTTGGTCTTGACGACCACGTCGTCTATGTATGCCTCCACTGTTTTGCCGATCTGGATAGCCAGACATGTCTGAATCATGCGCTGATATGTTGGGCCGGCGTTTTTTAGTCCGAAGGGCATTGTGTTGAAGCAGAATGGTCCGTATGGAGTAATGAATGCCGTTGCGGCTTGGTCTGCCTCCGCCATCTTGATTTGATGGTAGCCGGAGTATGCGTCGAGGAAGCACAATGAGTCGTGTCCTGCGGTAGCATCAATGATTTGATCAATGCGGGGAAGGGGGAAAGGATCCTTTGGACAAGCCTTGTGAAGGTCTTTAAAATCGACACATAGGCGCCAAGATTTGTCCTTTTTTGGTACCATTACCAGGTTTGCTAGCCAGTCCGGATGTTTGATGTCTCTGATGAATCCGGTTTCCAATAGTTTGGCTAGCTCCTCTCCCATTGCCTGTCTTTTGGGTTCGGAAAATCGCCGAAGAGCCTGTTTGACTGGCTTGAATCCTTTTAGGATGTTTAGGCTGTGTTCTGCCAATCTGCGCGGGATTCCTGGCATATCTGAAGGGTGCCAGGCAAAGATGTCCCAATTCTCCCGAAGGAATTCTCGTAGTGCGGCGTCTACGTCAGGGCTTAACTGTGCCCCAATGGAGGCCGTCTTTGTGGGGTCCGTTGGATGGACCTGGAATTTGACTATGTCGTCCGCTGGTTTAAAAGAGGTGGACTTAGATCTCTTATCGAGTATCACATCGTCCCTGTTCACCGCAGAGCGCAGCGCAGTGAGTTCCTCTGCCGCTAGGGCTTCGAATAGTGCCTCTAGGGCTAGTGCGGCTTTCTTGTTTTCGGCGCGGAGTGCTATGTCCGGATCACTAACAAGGGTGATGGTTCCATTGAGCCCGGGCATTTTAAGCTTCATGTACCCGTAATGGGGTATGGCTTGGAAAATCGTGAATGCCTCTCGTCCTAATAAAGCGTGATATCTGCTGCTGAATGGGGCCACTTGGAATGTGACCTCCTCGGACCTGCAATTGTCCGGCGAGCCGAACACCACATTAAGTGTAATTTTTCCTGTGCAGCGTGCTTCCCGGCTAGAGATTATTCCTCTAAACGTTGTGCTTCTTCGCTCAATGCGGCTCCAGTCTATTTCCATTTTTTGAAGAGTTTCCTCATAAATGAGGTTTAATCCGCTGCCGCCGTCCATGATTACCTTGGTAAGACGAAAGCCGTCCAATATTGGACTGAGGACCAATGCGGCTGGTGCTCGGGCTGTTCGGAATTTAGTTCGTCGCTGACGTTGAAGGTGATAGCCGTGTCGCTGCATGGATTTGTTGCTGCTACTTGCTAGACTTCGGCGAGGCTGTGGATTGTTTGTTTCCGCATATTATTTGATGCGGAAGTCTCGAAGACTGTTAATATCGTACTGGTGCTGTTGGGGTGGGTCTCCGGGGCTAGAAGCTCTTCTCCACTTTTAGCCACCTGCCATAGTATCCAACATGCTCGAAGGCTATGAGTTGGAGTGGCACCCTCTATACTATGAATTTTACAGGGTCCGTTGAGCCATCCCTCCAGTACGGTCCCGTGCCCTTTATGGGGTTTTTGCTTTTTTGTTTGTCCCGGGTGCCTAAGCATGATGCACCCTTTTGTTTCGGACTAGGGTTGTGTTCGGAGCCGGATTGTCCCAAAACTTCATTTCGGTTTTTCGGACACTCTCCATCACACAGTACTTTCGTACTATGGATGCCAGGTCGGCGAAGCGTGTGATTTCACGACGACTTATGGCGTTCAAGATTCCCTTGTCCGTGCAATTATTGCAGAAAATTGAGATTGCGTTTTCCTCACGGCAGTCCTTTATCCTGTCCATAACCAGGAGGAATCTGGCCCAGTAATGATGTACTATTTCAGCAGGCTCTTGCCGGATTTGAGATAGATCGCTTATGTTTGGGTGGGCGGGTGGAATTAAGTCCGGAACCCTGCCCAACTTGAGGCTCAAGGGCCGAAAAGTTTCCAAATTTGGAAGCTTGGATTGTTGGATGTCGTCCAACGAGTCTGGTCCGCTGCCTCAGTTTAGGTTCAGTACTTGATTGACGTCCGTCCCTCCGCGGGAATCCGACATGGAGGGGTCAGGAGTCCGGACATAGATGGTCCTTAATACAGGGGAAGAATCGCCGCGTTGTTCTTCTATCACAGCATCGTGATGGGTAACCTAGGGAGAGTCAATCTCTCTCAGATCGGTTTTAAGCCCAATCTGGTTGTAGTCTGCAGCGACTCCCAGGGCGGCGAAGCGATCCAAGAGCTCGTTCACAGAAGAGAGCTCCATCGGATCTAGCTGCTCGGTGAATTCTGAGTTGACATGAAGATCGCTTTTGATGACCCGAGAGGTCATCGTCGGAGCGGCGGCCGAACAGGTGGCCATAAGAAAACCACCTAGCCGGATAGTTTGGCCGGCGGCCAAAGCTCCTTTGGCAATGGTACCGTCTTTAAATACGGGAAGAGGCATCCCTCCTGATTGTGATGGCACAGAGGAACTCTCGATGAAAGCACCAATGTCGGTGTCAAAACCAGCGGATCTCGGGTAGGGGGTCCCGAACTGTGCGTCTAGGCGGATGGTAACAGGAGACAAGGGACACGATGTTTTTACCCAGGTTCGGGCCCTCTCGATGGAGGTAAAACCCTACTCCTGCTTGATTAATATTGATGATATGGGTAGTACAAGAGTGGATCTACCACGAGATCAAGGAGGCTAAACCCTAGAAGCTAGCCTATGGTATGATTGTTGTTCGTCCTATGGACTAAAACCCTCCGGTTTATATAGACACCGGAGAGGGCTAGGGTTACACAGAGTCGGTTACAATGGTAGGAGATCTACATATCCGTATTGCCAAGCTTGGCTTCCACGCCAAGGAAAGTCCCATCCAGACACTGGACGAAGTCTTCAATCTTATATCTTCATAGTCTTGGAGTCCGGCCGATGATGATAGTCCGGCTATCCGGACACCCCCTAGTCCAGGCCTCCCTCACCTGGCCCAAACACTCGTGAGGCAGGCGCCTCCGGAGACGTTGCGTCAGTTCTCGTGCCTGTACAGGGGGCGCCACCCTCTATCGCATAGGAAGGCGCGCCCGGCGGCCTCCTCGGGTAGGGATCGGGGGCTCTTTCTTGGGGAGCCACCGACTTTGCCAAGGTCACGAGGGAGGCGCTCGGGCACCACTTGGAGGCGTGCTTCAAGGCACGTTTCCCTCAGGAAGGCGTGAGGCGAGGAGGGCCAAACCCTCAGGAGTTCATCGCGAGGAACATGCAGGAGCTACAGGAGTCAAGAGTCATCTGCGGCAGCCGCCGCCTACCCGCCGTGGCCCCACATCTAGGCGAGGATGGTGGGCTGCGTGTCTGCATCGACGTACCAGGGCTGAACCGAGCCGCGTCTCAGGGGCACCTGTGGCCTTCATGCATGGGGAATTGTGAGGGTCCACCTCACAGCTACATTCACATGCCTTTCGGCCTGCCGAACACGGCTGCTGCTCACCAGCACCTGATGAGGAGCATTCTGGAGGCTCAGGTGGCTAGGCACCAATCGTTCCTAGAGGAGATGGAGATGGACCTTGAGGAGCCGCAAGGACCCCTAGAGCCTCCCAAGGCTCAGGGCTCCGAAGGCTTCTGAGGGTCGGCTTCCTCGCCACGCGTCGTCCGCTACTTCAGCAGCACTTCATCCCCAACTGTATCAGGTGACATCTTTCGAAGTTCTATTTTCAGCTGGGAGCATCCCACAGGGCTGCATCATTCAAAGGTCGCGTGGGTCTGTCCCTGCGGCATGTATCCTTTTTGCTTATGCTCTTTACCTACCTTGTTGGGGGCGCCCCTCTGCTGCATTATCCCCAAGCTGCTCGGGCCAGACCCAGTGGCATTTACTTTTCCCATGGATATCATCTGCTGGTTATCACAGACCTCTCCGCTCGCATGCAAAGTGCTTGCACGTTAAAAGGGGGGCGCCTGAGCATCGCTACTCATGGGCTCTTACTGGCTCTCCAGCCCTCACCCCATGGCCTTGACCCACGGCATCGTGACCTGTCATACCAGCGGCGGCTGAGCTCGCTCGAGGGCCGGGACATGAGGACGTAGAGCATTTGCATTCTAACCACCCTGCAGGAACACACCATTGATAAAGGCCCAGAGCCAGGCGCAACCCACCTCGAGGTAGGGCCTTGTGAGTACCGCGCTAGCTCACGGGTGCCCAGATACACCTCTCCTAGCCGTACCGTGCCAGCCATGTGTCAGGGCGGGGCTGTACATGCCCCGGGGGCTCCTCCCGGAGGGGAGCTCCCTCCCACGTACCAGTGGAAGCACCATGCTCCGTGCTGGCTGACGACACTACCGAGGAGCGGCTATGCCCATACACATACGGAAGCGCTATGCTCCGCGCTGGTGATAAACAACTGTGGGTGGCCCACTGCCGTACCAACCTCGGGGAGTCCAGAGCTTAGTGTCTGGCACCATCGCAACGCCTCCCCTCAAGAGTGCCGCACGAGGGGGCTGGACACGGGGGCTGCGCCCGGGCCACGCCTGAACGCACGCCACCCAGGTAGGTCCCTCGGACCTGGTCGTCGCACGCCCCTCCCCGAGCGGAGACAAGGTATGAAAGCTTGTTTGCACGTCAAGGGGGACTCCTGAGCATCGCGACTTAGGAGCCTAATTGGTCATGTAGCCCCTCACTCCTTAGTCCCGTCATGGTTTCCGGTCGGGGCTAACGGCGCCTGAGGTATGCGCGGGGCCGGGCCTCGCCGACGTAGAATGGCAAATCCACTCCGATGCCTCCCTTCCCTACTTGCTGTTTGCGCGTCAAGGGGGACTCCTGAGCATCGCGACTCAGGAGCCTAACTTGCCATGTAGCCCCTCACTCCTTAGTCCCGTCCTGGTTTCCGGTCGGGGCTAACGGCAGCTGAGGTATGCGCGGGGCCGGGCCCTGCCGACGTAGAACACGGGCATATGGGAGGGAAAATGCAAATTCTAAGGAATTCAAAAGCAAATATCACAAGCCATAGAGTGTTTCACAACACCAAACACAAGTTTAAACGCCTCCATGAGGCATGGTGCATGTTGCAAGAATTAAAACAGGACAGAAGCCGCAAAGGGATCGCTTTCCAGTGGCGCCGCCGCTTGTGGGGGAGTCACGCTGGGTGGCTCCGCCTCCTGAAGCCGTGGAACTGGTGGCGTCGCGTCTAGGCAAGATGCTGAAGGCACGGAACCTCCCCACCAAAGCCTCGGCTCGGCCCTTCACAGTCTCAGCAGCGGCGGCGGCAAGGTCGCCGCTCACGTGTTCCATCAGGCTGTCGAGGTCGATGTTGGGGTCGCGAAGGTAGACGTGGCTGAGGACGCGCGTCAGCGCTGAAGACAACAGGGCACGCGCCTCGGCCAAGGCCATAGGGCCAAGGCCATCCGCGGCATCTTCAAGCGCACGGACCAGGAAGGGAAGCATCTCGGCAAGGCCGTCCTCCTCGCCAGCCAACGGGTCCTCTAAGCCGCTCTCATAGAGCGTCTTCAGCGCAGCGTGAGCCTTCCCCTCCAGATCGGCGAAGGCCACTCGATCCTCGACCAGGACCTTCGCCTTGCGGTCCTGCTCGGTCCTCTCCACCTTCAACACCTGCTCCAGCGTCTCCAACCGGTCATGATGGTCAACAAGCTCAGCGTCCCGGTCCTTGATGGCAGCCTCCCGAGCCTTCATCTCCTCCTCCTTCTCCTGGCGGATGCGGACCTCCTACGCAAGCTCGTCACACAGGCCTTCCAGCTCGACCTCCAGCGCCTTGCAGCGGTCCCGGGCATCCGCGGTGTCGCCCTGGGCAGCATCGCGAGCGGCCTTGGCCTGGCGGGCGGCTTGCTTCTCCTCGTCAGAGGCAGACGCAGCCTGGCTCAGCGCCACTCGAACAGAGGCGGCAGAGCGGGCCGAGCCAGAAGCTAGCTCCAGGCGCCCGACCACCAGGCGGGGGTCCGTGCTCTGGAGATCCTCCCGCAGCCGGCTCATTTCATTGGCGGACTGGTCCAAGACGGATGAGGAATTAGAAGAGACGGGATCCGGTGGAGTAGGCGGAGAGGACGACAATGTGATCACGGCTTGGGAGGAAGGAGCCTCCCGGGCCCTGGGCATCTCAGCAGCAGCATCAAGCCCAGGCACCTCTAGGGTTAGCGGGGCCACGGGGGCTGACTCCTCGCCAGAGTGTCCCTGCTGGGCTCGCGAGGATGACCGGGCAGGAGAGGCACGAGCCTCGATGCGTCCTGTCCCCCCAGACGAAGGCGCTGCCCCGGTAGACGCCCGCCTCAAGCAGGGCCGCAGAAGCCCCCTTCAACTTCTTCGTCGCAGGTGCCGCCCTGGTCAAAAGAGTGCAGACATCAAGTCTCGGCGGCAGAAACAAAGCAGCGCGGATCAAGCACTTACTGGTCATCGTTCGCGGGCTCAAGCAGCCTCCGTCCAAACTTGAATCCTGAGAGCCTGCAGCTGGCGTCAGCCTTGGGAGGCACGGAAGCAGAGGACGCGTCGGGAAGGCCGGAGCTGGCCTCAGACTGCCCCGGAGCCAGAGCGGACCCTGGGAGCACCAGCCCCGACCTGTCCTTGCTCGGGACCAGGGGAGAATCCTCCCCTCCTCGCCTGACGCTGGCCTCGTCGTCATCCGACATGGAGTGGAGGGCGCGGGACCTGCGCCGGGGAAAGGACTCCTTGGAGTCAGGCTCTTGTTCCTCCTCCTCTTCTTCCTCCTCACTCCCACTGGAGTCGCTGGAGGACACATTCACCGTCGGCAACGCCGCCAGATCCCCATGAGCCACCGTGGGCACCAGCCCCTCACCGTTGAACGTGGGCATGGCGTTCACGACCTTCTCCCAGTCACCGCGAAGAAACAGGGGGACAGGAGCACCCTCCGGCCTCGCCATGTCTACCCTGACCAAGGAATGGAGGGTTGCGACCAGATCTTCGTCGGCCTGGGCTGTAGAGCTCAAGCGAAGGGCAGCATCCATTTCCTCAAGCCTCCACAATGGGAGCGAGTGCTCCCGGAGTGGAGCCACCCGGTGCTCCAGGAACTCCCTTAGGAGCGTGGCCCCGGTCAGCTTCGCCGCTCCCAGGTTGCTTGGCCTCAGGTCCGCGTCCATCCTCTTCAACACCGCCCTCGCGCGCTGGGGTCGACAAGCTCCGCGCGAGACCACGCGTCAATGGCCTTGGGCTGCCCCGTGGGCGGCACCGGTCGGGGGTGGAGGCGCCCGACATCCACCATGACCCACTTGCTCCGGAAGCCTTCGATCCTCTTCCCGGGCTTCGAGATGGCGTTGGAGCCGGAGTATGCGATAAAACTCGAACATGCGGAGATGGGGCCAAGAGAAATCCAGAGGTAAAAGTAATGGCGCAACAAGACCACTGAGGGCTTTACCCCAACGTGAGCCTCACAATAGTAGGCAAAAATCGCTAGGAGAAGAACAGAGTTGGGGTGGAGGTGTAGAGCTTGGAAGTTGTATAGGCGAAGGACAACAAGGAAGAACTCGGAAAAAGGGGGCACCAGACCGGCGATGATGGCGCTCACAAAGAGCGGGTAGAAGGTGCTCCCCTTGCCTTCAGGTTGGTCGGAGCCAGCCTTGAACATGGTCGCTCCCGCGTTGCCCTGCGCCACCGTCCTCAGGCGCATAAGGGCGAGATACCTCTCTGACGCATTCAGGGGATCCAGAGCTGGCGAGTACCAGGCCTCGGTCAGGGTCTTGCGAGGCGCCATGGCTTATCGGATGGGAAGGATTGAGGCAGATCTGGAGGAATTCGGAGGCAGGAAGGAGAAGAGCGAGAAAGGGGATCTGGAGCAAGGCAAGCGAGAACAAAGCAGGTACGTCTGGCCCAAGCACCTCTTTTTGTCAGATGGGCGGTTGCCGATGCGTCGTGGGGAAGCGGAGACACCCACGTCCAATCTAGCGCCACACGGCGCCCGAGGCCGCAGGCTGTTGGGGCCCGCGGCGCTTCGCACTTGCCCCTTCGCTTCTCTGCTAGCCCAAGTCCGGGCGCGCCTTGGGCCCGGGGGCTACTGTCGGCGTTCTGGGAACGGGGGTCCCCAGACTTGCCTGCCTGCGGCCTGCGGCATGGCTCAAGTAGGGGCCAAATGCAGCCCAGCTTCACCAGCTCAAGCTCAAGACCCTTGCGAGGGGCCAAGCCTCGCGGGCCGGACGAGAGGAAGCTTCCTCAGGAGCAGCCTCCCCAGGCAGGCTCGCGAGGAGGCGGAGAGAACAAGGCAGGGTACCTCCCGAGGAGCCCATGACGCAAGCCATGACAATCGAAGACCAGGCGGGCGCCGGCCTACGCAGTGTCCTTGTTTCCCTTTCGGTGCAAAGGGGGCAAGCACAGACTAAGGCATCAGACAAAGGTTACCATTTTGGTGCAACGACACCAAGACCAGCAGAATGGCAGGATGGAGGTCATCGTGGAGCCCAGGACGGCGTCATCGTCAGAGCCTTTGGCAGCGGAAGACCAACTTTAGTCAGGATAAGTGTACCAGATGTTCCCCTTCAAAATGGCCAATTGTTGGCGCCCTTCCCGCTCATTATTTCGGAAGAGGCCCAGGGCCTCCCTCTATAATTAGAGCTAGCCACCACAGCGTAGGGACAGATCGGGAGGCATCTGGACCAACCAGAGGGAGAGAGAGAAGCGACTGAACTCATCCAAGCAGTTCATCGTACCAGCTCAAGAACAGCCCCTTGCGAGGCTGTTCTCTCTTTGTACTGTTCATCGTCAGCCCCTGAGGCAATCCACCACACTACACACTAGTGTAAGGTATTACATCACAATGGTGGCCTGAACGAGTATAAATCTTGTGTCCCTTGTGTGTTCTTCTTTCTAGCCTTGATCCTTTGCGAGACTTTGATGCGTGAGCTGGTAGGGGAGAGATCTTCGTGCGCACCCCAGTGTTCGAACCTCAAGGGTCTGCCGGAACCCGAAATCCGATAGTGCTCGCGTGCTCCCAGCACCGGTGCGCCACAACCGCATCCCAGCGCCAGCACGTAAAGACCCCGCGCTGCTACAGGAAGTGGCACGCGGGAATCCCCAGGAGCAAGCCCCGCATCAGCAGAGAGCTCCAATGGCCACCGCAGGCTGTCGCGCCTTCACCACCGAGCTACGCCGTGTCGCCTGGCCAGGCAAGTTCAAACCTGACCTGCCTCCTTGCTATGACGGCACTGCCGACCCCGCGGAGTTCCTACAGCTCTACGAGCTGGGCATAGAAGCTGCCAACGGGGACGAAAAGGACATGGAGAACTGGTTTCCCATGGCACTCAAGGACGGTGCCCGCACCTGGCTCCTGATTCTGCCCCCTGGCACGATCTCCTCCTGGGACAAGATGCGCACTCGCTTCATCGCCATCTTTCAGGGCACTCGCGACCGTCTGCCGGCCATGGGTGACCTACACCGCATCAAGCAGCAACCCAGAGAGACCTTGCAGAAGTACATCTAGCGCTTCAACTGCGCTCGCCTCAAGATTGCCAAGGTGACCGAGGAGGCCATCATCTCGGCGTTCTCTGATGGCGTCTGCAATGTCAAGATGAGCTGGCAATCCACGAAGCTCTGTGCACATCATTGGATTTGTTCAACCTGGCGACCAAGTGCGCAAGGGCTAAGGAGGGACGCCTTTCCCTTCTCGAGCTCCCGACTATAGATCCAGAAGAGAAGAAAGCCAAGGCCAAGGATGTGAAGCACAAGGGAGCAGCTGTGCTCGCAGCGGAGCTGGACATGAAGCACGGAAGGGATCAGCCGGAGTCGTCCAAGGGCAGTCGGTACTGTGTGTACCACGATCTCCATACCCAGAACACCAACGAATGCTAAGAGCTCGGGGCCGTGCAAGAAGGCCCTGTCGGTCGATGCCCCGAGTGCAACGATCGGGGCTTCGGCCGAGGCGAAGGAAGAGGCGGAGGATGATGGGACGACCATGGTCCTCGCCAAGGGTGGCGTGACCGGCCTCACGAGGACCGCTGGCATGACCAGCCTCATGTGGGGGCTTGGAGGGATTAGCCTCGTGAGGATCGCCCGCAAGGCAACGCATGACTTCCTCCTCTGCCACCACCACCAAGAAGGAATGACGACCATCATCAGGACGAGGGGGCTGGGGGCTTCCAGGAGCCGCGTGCAATCGCTTGCATCTTGGGCAGCGCTCAGGCGCCATTCTTTCAGTGCATCTTCAAGCAGTTTGCCTGCGAGGTGAATGCAGTCCTCCCCAAGCTTGAGGCCACACGCCCTCTCAGATGGTCCGCGTGCACCATCACGTTCAGCTCAGCGGATCAGCTCAAGTGCGCGGCAACAGCCGGTGTCCTCCCGATGCTCTGTTCCCCAGTCATCAGCAATGTGCAAGTTACCAGGACCCTCATCGATGGCGGGGCAGGGCTCAACGTCCTGTCCATCGAGACGTTCAACAATCTCCAAGTGCCATACGATCAGCTTCAACCAACCAAGCATTTCTCAGGAGTCACTGATGGTTCCACTGTCCCGATAAGGCAGGTCTGCCTCCCTGTCACCTTTGGACAGCGCAAGAACTACCGTACTGAGCTTATTGACTTCGACGTCGCCGACATTCGCCTACCATACAATGCCATCCTCGTATATCCCGCTCTGGCCAAGTCTATGGCAGTAACTCACCATGGCTACGGTGTGCTATCTCGAGCGCGCCTTCCAAGCCGCATCAATCGAGGACCCATATAGCAAGAGTGGAAACCATCCTGAAGCAACCCCCAAGAAGAAGAAGGCATCACCTGACTCAAGGCCTCAGGAGGCAGGCACCTTCGGAGGCGCCACATTTGGACATGCGCCATCCAAGGGGCCCCACCCTCCATCGCATAGGGAGGCGCGCCCGGCGCCCTCCTCGGGCAAGGCTCGGGGGCTCTCTCCTGGGTAGACACTGAATTTGCCAAGATCACGAGGGAGGCGCTCAGGCACCACTTGGAGGTGTGCTTCGTGGCACGTTTCCCTCAGGAAGGCGTAAGGCAAGGAGGGCCCAACCCTCAGGAGTTCATCACCAAGGTCGCTCAGGAGTTGCAGGAATCCAGAGTCATGCACGGAAACCGCCGCCTGCCCAGCGTAGCTCCCCATCCAGGCGAGGATGGCGGGCTGCGTGTCTGCATCGACTACCCAGGGCTCAATCGAGTCGTGTCTCAGGAGTGCTTCTGGACTTCGCGCGTGGGATGTTGCGAGGGTCCACCTCACAGCTACGTTCGCATGCCCTTCGGCCTGCTGAACGCGGTTGCTGCCCACCAGCGCCTAATGAGGAGCATTCTGGAAGCTTAGGTGGTCAAGCACTGCGCACTCCTGGAGGAAATGGAGATGGACCTCGCCGAGCCGACCGGACCTCCCGAGCCTCCCGAGGCTCGGAGCTCCGAGGGCTCATGAGGATCGGCTTCCTCACCACACACCAACAGCTGCTCTGACACTCACTCTGCAATGGTATCAGGTGACTTCTCTCAAGTTTCGCTTCAGCTGGGAGCACCCTCAGGACTACATGATTCCCAGGTCGCGTGGGTCTGTCCTCGCGGCATGTATCCGTTTTGCTTATTCCTTCAGCTTACCTTGTTGGGGGCACCCCTCGGGCTGCATCATCCCGAAGCCGCTCGAGCCTGACCCAGCGGCTTGTGCCTTTCTCTGCATCTATCTAAGTTGGTTTGTTTTTTCATGCTTAACATGCCTATGATTATCGTCCGCCGCCTACCACGAGCCTATCCTTCCTCATGCAAACTGCTTCCACGTTAAAAGGGGGCGCCTGAGCATCGCGACTCAGGAGCTCTTACGGGCTCTCTAGCCCTCACCCCTGGCCTTGTCCACGGCATCGCGACCTGGCATACCAGCGGCGGTTCAGCTTGCACGAGGGCTGGGACCTGAGGACGTAGAACATTTGCATTTTAACCATCTTGCAGGAACGTACCACCGACAAAGGCCCAGAGCCAGGCGCAACCCGCCTCGAGGTAGGGCCTCGTGAGTCCCGCGCTGGCTCACGAGTGCCCAGATACACCTCTCACAGCCCTACCGTGCCGGCCACATGTCAGGGCGGGGCTGTAGACGCCCCGGGGGCTCCTCCCGGAGGGGAGCCCCCTCCCACATACCAGTGGAAGCACCATGCTCCGCGCTGGCTGACGACACTGCCAAGAAGAGGTTATGCCCGTACACATACGGAAGCGCTATGCTCCGTGCTGGTGATAAACAACTGAGGGCAGCCCATGGTTGTATCAACCTCAGGGAGCCCAGAGCTCAGTGTTTGGCCTCATCGCAATGCCTCCCCTCGGGAGCGCCGCGCGAGGGGGCTGGGCACGAGGGCTGCGCCCGGGCCATCCCCGAGCACGCGCCACCCAGCCAAGTCCCTCAGACTTGGTCGTCACACGCCCCTCCCCGAGCAGAGCCAAGGTATGAAGACCCGTTTGAGCATCAAGGGGGACTCCTGAGCATCGCGACTCAGGTGCCTAACTGGGCACGTATCCCCTCACTCCTTAGTTCCGAAAGGCTAACGGCGGTCGAGGTATGCGCGGGGCCGGGCCCTGCCGACGTAGAATGATAGATCCTCTCTTCCACCCCCTCCCCATTTGCTGTTTGCGCGTCAAGGCGGACTCCTGAGCATCGCGACTCAGGAGCCTAACTTGTCACTTAGCCCATCACTCCTTAGTCCCATCCTGGTGACCCGGTCGGGGCTAATGGCGGCTGAGGTATGCACGGGTCCGGGCCCTGCCGACGTAGAACACATGCAAATAGGAAGGAAATCACAAAATCTAGCAAATCCAGAAGCAAATATTACAGGCCATAGATTGTTCTCACAATACAAAACACAAATTTAAACGCCTCCACGAGGCACGGTGCATGTTGCAGGAATCGATGCAGAAAAGAGGCCGCAAGAAGATCACCCCTGGACCGCGCCACCGCTCGTGGTGGAGTCACACTTGTAAGCTCCACCCCCCGGGGCCGCGGAGCCGGCAGCGCCTCGCTTGGGCGCGGTGTTGAAGGCGCGAAACTTTGCCAGCAAGGCCTCCGCTCGACCCTTGACGGCCTCGGCAGCAGCGGCAGAGCGCTTGGTGTCCACAGGCTCCAGCAGGTCGTCAAGGTTGGCATCGGGGTTGCGGAGGTAGACGTGGCTGAGAATCCACGTCAGCGCTACGGAGGAAAGGATGCGAGCCTCAACTTCGGCCATGGGGCCGATGCCAATCACGACCTCATCAAGCACCTCGACGAGGAAGGGAACCAGCTTAGTAGGGCCTTCCTTGGCTCCGACCAGCGGTTTCTCTAGGCCCCTGTCATAAACCATTTCAGCACCATGCGAGCCCTCTCCTCATAGCGCGTGAGGGCCGCGCGGTCCTCGACCAAGACTTCCGCCTTAGCATCCAGCTCAATCCTCTCCGTCTTCAGCGCCTGCTCTAGCGTCTTCAGCCAGTCGCGGTCGGCTAAGAGTTCGGTGTCGCGGTCCTTGACAGTAGCCACCCGAGCCTTCATCTCCTCCTCTTTCACCTGGCAGTCGTGAATCTCCTTGGCGAGCTCATCACGCAGCCCTTGCAACTCGCCCTCCAGCGTCTTGCAGTGGCACTTCACGGTTGAAGCATCCTTCAACGCCGCATCGCGAGCGGCTATGGCTTGTGAGGTGACTTGCTTCTCCTCCTCGGAAGCCGTCACAGCCTGGCTCAGCGCCGCTCGGACGGAGGCGTCAGAGCGAACCCAGCCGAAGACCAACTCCAGGCGCCCGACTACCAGGCGGGGGTCCGCGCTTCGGAGATCCTCTCGCAGCCGACTCAGCTCATCAGCGGCACAGTCCGAAGCGACAGAGGAGGCAGAGGAGACGGGAGCCGGTGGAGTAAGAGGAGAAAACGGCAGCGTGATCACAGCTTGGGAGGCAGAGACCTCCTGAGCCTTGGCAACTTCGGCGACAGCATCAAGCACAGGCGCCTCCAGAGTCAGCGGGGTCACAGGGGCTGACTCCTCGCCGGAGCGTCCCTACTGGCCTCACGAGGATGATCAAGCAGGGGATGTGCGGGCCCCGCTGCCTCTTTTCCCCGCGAGTGAAGACGCGGCCGCGGCTGATGAGCCCGTTCTAGGTGGGTCGCTGCATCTCCCTTCAACCTCTTCGCCACAGGTGGTAGGCTGCCCAATAAAAGATGTCAGGCCTCTATGGCAAAAGACAGGAGCGAGGCGGAGTTCGAGTACATACTAGTTGACTGCCGCGGGATCCCATGGACTCCGTCCAAGCTTGAAGCCCGAAAGCCTCTTGCGGGGCTCAGCCTCGGGAGGCCTAGCTGCGAAGGAAGGCGCACCTGAAGGGCTAGAGCTGGCTTCGGCCGACGCGAGGGCTGGGGTAGACCCTCGGGAGATCAGCCCAGACCTGTCCTTCTTTGGGACCAAGGGCGGGTCCTCCCGCCCTCGCCTGGCGCTGGCCTCGTCGTCATGAGGCATGGAGAGGAGGGCACTGGACGTGCGCTAGGGGGAAGTCTCCCCCATCCCCTCGAAGGTCGCCTCCGAGTTACGCTCCTCATCCTCTTGGTCGTCTTCCTCCTCTCCCCCGCCGGAGTCATTAGAGGACAAGTCCCTCGTCGCTGTTGCCGCCTGGCCCTCAGGGGCCTCCGCTGGCACTGGACCGACCCCGTCGAAGGTGGGCATGGTGTCCACCACCCGTTCCCAGTCATCGCGAAGGAACAAGGGGACCGGAGCATCCTCCAGGCCTGTCACATCCTCTCCGACCAAGAAGCAGAGGGTTGCGGTCAGATCCTCGTCATTCAGGGCATCCGAGCTTAGGCGTAGGACGACGTCCGCATCCTCGAACCTCCATAGTGGGCGCGGGTGCGCCTGAAGAGGGGCCACCCGGTGCGACAGGAACTCCCTCAAGATCGAGGCCCTAGTCAGTTACGCCGCCCTCAGATTGCCTGGCCTCAGGTCAGCATTCATCTTCTCAGCACCAGCTTCACCTGCCGGTCGTCGAGCTTTGTGCGGGACCACGCCTCAACAGCCTCGGGCTGCTCTGTGGGCAGCTCCAGCAGGGGGTTGTTGCACCTAGCATCCACCATGACCCACTTGCTCTGGAAGCCGTCGGCCCTCTTCCCGGCCTTTGAGATGGCGTTGGACTTGGAGTACGCGACAAAGCTCGTGCACGCCGAGATATTGGCGCCAGTGACCCGGAGGGAGAAGAAGTGGCGCAGCAAGGCCACAGAGGGCATCACCCCGACGTGTGCCTCATAGTAGTAGGCAAATATCGACAGGAGAAGAATGGAGTTGGGGTGGATATGCAGTGCATGCAACTGATATTGGCGAAGGACGACAAGGAAGAACTCAGAGAAAGGGGGCACCAGACCAGCGATGATGGCGCTCATGAAGAGGGGGTAGAAGGTGCTCCCCTTGTCCTCTGGCCGGGCGGTACCAGGCCGGAGTGCGGTCTCCCCCATCTCGTTGCTCTACGACGCCGCCATCTGGCGTGTGAAGGCGAGATTCTTCTCTGACACACTGGGAGAACACAGAGCTGGCGAGTACCAGGCCGATGGAGCCCCGGCCATGGTCTTGCGGGGTGCCATTGCTCGGCGGAGGAGAAAGGCAGTGGCGAATCTAGAGATTTTGGAAGCAGGAGGGCGAAGAGCAAGAAAGGGGATCTGAAGCAAGGCGGATGAGAGTAATGTAAGTAAGGCAAACCCCAGGCCAGCCTTATTGTCAGTCGGGCAGTTGCCGAGGCAGTGTGGGGAAGTGGAGGCGCCCACGTCCAATCAAACGCCACGCGGCGCGCAAGGCCGCAGGCTGATGGGGCCCACGGCGATCCGCACTTGCCCCTTCGCTTCTCTGCTAAGCCAAGTCCGAGCGCGCCTTGGGCCCGAGGGCTACTGTCGGCGTTCTGGGAATGGGGGTCCCCAGACTTGCCTGCCTGTGGCCTGCACGTGGCTCGAGTGGTGGCCCAGTACGGCCCATCTTCATCAGCGCAATACTCAAGACCCTCGCGAGGGGCCAAGGCTCGTGGGGCGGACGACACAAGGCTTCCTCAGGAGCGGCCTCGCCAGGCAAGCTCGCGAGGATGTGGAGAGATCAAGGCAGGGGTACCTCGTGAGGTGCTCGTGACGCAATACATAACGATCGAGACCAGGCGGGCACTGGCCCGTGCAGTGTCCTTGTTTCCTCTTTGGTGCAAAGGGAACAAGCACAGGCATGGAGTACCGAGGCACCAGGCAAAGGTTGCCATTTCAGTGCAACGAGACCAAGACCAGCAGGGCGGCAGGATGGAGGTCACCATGGAGCCCAAGACGGCATCATCCCCAGTGCCTTTGGCAGCCGAAGACCAACTTTAGTCAGGATAACTTGTATTAGATGTTCCCCTTCAAAACGGCCGTTGTTGGCGCCCTTCCCGCTCAATTTTTGGGAAGAGGACCAGGGCCTCTATAAATAGGACTAGCCATCTCATGTATAGAGATAGGATCAGGGGAGAACCAGAACAAGTAGAACACCACATCAGCTCAAGAACACCTCTCGCGAGGCAGTTCTTCCCTGTACTATTCATCATCTTCCCCTGAAGCAATCCACCACACCACACACTGGAGTAGGGTATTACACCACAATGGTGGCCCGAACCAGTATAAATCTTGTGTCCCTCGTGTTGTTCATTGTTTTAGCTTAGATTCTCACGAGGCGATCAAACACGGATAGGTAGGGGGAAGATCTTTGCGCGCACCCCAGAGTTCGAACCTTGAGGGTATGCCGGAACCCAACATCCGACACCTTCTTTCGAAGTAGGCTGCTTGCATGAATCCGGAGCCGTATTGCTTCCGAATGGTATTCGGCTGGGGGCCGCAGGGGATATGGCCCCCATCGCCAGTCTCTTGGGGGATTTGCTCCCCCATGTTTCCAGCAGCCGAGGTTTCACCCTCTTGCGCCATCTGGACGGCCTCCTGTACTTCCCCCCGTCCTGGAAAGGTCCTCCGTAATAGCACCTCGATGTCATCCGTAGCTTTGGGAGAGGAGGCCGCCGGAATGGACCCGCTGTCTATTGCCTTTGGATCCAGCGAATTCCCCGAAGATGAGGATCGCTGAGGGTTGTCATGGGCTGAGCTACAGTGCATGATTCAACATGTTAAAACTATGAAGATAAAGGAGTTTGACATATGAGTGCATCAGTGCCTTTGAGTACTTACGATTCGGCCAGGGGCTTATCCCTGGGGCGCCACTCCGAGCAATTGTCGGTGTCCAGCGCGGTGTCGTCCGCAAGGGAGGCTCTCCCCTTCTTGGACGCTTCGGCCTCCAGACACGTGGAGGCCGCCCTTTTCTTCCTTCCTCCATCGGGGGGGGGGGAGTTGCTTTCTTCCTCCTCCTCCTCGTCATCGGTGGCGGGAGGGGAGTGGGTCTCGGCGTCTTCGGATGTCACGTCCGAAGTGCCCTTATGGCGGAGACCACCTCTGGTCCCCTTGGCCTTCTTCTCCGGCGCATCGTAGGGCGCCGGAACCATCTTTTCGTTAGAAGAGGGATTTCCGGGTCTTCGGGCAGTGGAGCCGGACAGTTGATCTGCTCCACTTTCTTGGTCCAGCCCTGCAAAAGTAAGATGGGGAAGCTCAGACATTCTCCTTGAGTGTATAAGTAAAGGATACACCTTGAAAATACGAAAAAACTTACCTGACTAGCGGGATGGGTCAGGTTGTACCCACGATCTTCGGTCTCCTTTGGCCACATCTCGTTGGCCTTGAAGAGGACCTTCCAAATGCCTTCGTGCGTAACGCTGAAGAAATGTTGCAGGGTCTCGTGCTTGGCCGGATCGAACTCCCACAAATTGCAGGTCCAGCTTTGGCATGGAAGGATCCGGCAAAAAAACATCACCTGGATCACATTGACAAGCTTCATGTTCTTGTCGACCATGCTCTTGACGCACATCTGCATAGCTATCAGCTCGTCTAACGAGGCCCAGTCCAGGCCCTTCTCTAGCCAGGAGGTGAGACGCATCGGGGCCCCGGACCTGAATTCGAGAGCTGTGGCCCAGGTGGCGTCGCGGGGCTCTGTGACGTAGAACCACTGCTGTTGCCACCCTTTAACGGTTTCCACAAAGGTACCCTTGGGCCATATGACGTTGCCCATCTTGCTCACCATGGCGCCTCTCCACTCTGCGTGTTAGCCGTCCACCACCTTCGGCTTCACATTGAAGATCTTTAACCACAATCCAAAGTGGGGTGAGATGCGGAGGAAGGCCTCGCACAAGACAATAAATGCTAAGATGTTGAGGAAGGAGTTGGGGGCTAGATCGTGGAAATCCAGCCCATAGTAGAACATGAGTCCACGGACGAATGGGTGGAGAGGAAATCCCAACCCACAGACGATGTGGGGGATGAACACTACCCTTCCACGGGGCTCCGGGTGGGGACGATCTGTCCCTTGGCCGGAAGCCGGTGGGTGACTTCCTTGGCCAAATACCCGGCCTCCCAGAGCTTGGTGATGTCCTTTTGCTTGATGGAGGAGACCATCCACTTGCCCTGCGCTCCAGATCCGGACATGATCGGAATGCTTTCTTGAGGCGGAAAGGATGAGCACTTGGGCGTTGGAGCTCGAGAATGGATGGGCAGAGAGAGACAAGGCATGGGTGAAAGGGGTGACTCCTTATCTCCTTATAAAGGTAGAGAATAACAAGCGCCTCCCCACTCGCCTTAAAACTCGGCTATTCCCGAAGGGCCATGCAGACGACATGGTTGGATTACCCACGCCCGTATTGATGAGAATCCCGTGATAAGGGGACACGATCTCTGCTTTGACAAGACGTGCCAATGAAACTGCATCTCAAAACATGGAGTGGCAGGCTAAAAAAACGGTTCGAAATAATGACAGGGTGGCAACATGTTGTCACGCTACAAAAATTGTCAGTGGAATGGACACGTGAAATATTATACTCTCCGCGGTTGTGTGTGGTACTTGTTTTGCAGAGCCGGACGCGTTCTTTGTGTTCGAAGGTTGTTTTGTAGTATTTGGAGAAGGAAACCCGCCTTGCAATGTCGAAGGCAATCTGCGCGCCGGACACCTCACCATTGAAGCCTGGTTCAGGGGCTACAGAGGGAGTCCTGGATTAAGGGGTCCTCGGGCGTCCGGCCTATTGGACATGGGCCGAACTGATGGGCCATGAAGATACAAGATAGGAGACTCTCTCCGGTGTCCTGATGGGACTCTCCTTGGCGTGGATGGCAAGCTTGGAGTTCGGATATGAAGATTCCTTTCTCTGTAACCGACTTTGTACAACCCTAGTCCCCTCCGGTGTCTATATAAACTGGAGGGTTTAGTACGTAGGGGCAATCATAATCATACATGCTAGACTTCTAGGGTTTTAGCCATTACGATCTCGTGGTAGATCGACTCTTCGTAATACTCTTATTCATCAAGATCAATCAAGCAGGAAGTAGGGTATTACCTCCATAGAGAGGGCCCGAACCTGAGTAAACATCGTGTCCCATGTCTCCTGTTACCATTAACCTTAGAAGCACAGTTTGGGACCCACTACCCGAGATCCACCAGTTTTGACATCGAGAAGCAGATATAAGCCATGGGGTGAAACTAACCTCGTTGGAAACAACAGTCATTCCCAAAATTGTCCTGTGTAGGTACATCAAGAAGCATGTCAAGCACAACAGGGTAAACATCAACCAAAATTATACATGGCAGACAAAATAATCTCCAAAAGATAGCTTCAGTGTGCAGGTTTAAGCACGCTAGTAAAACAAAACAAGTGCAAAGGTGTGCTAACTGCAACAGGCCTAACATTTAACAACAAGAAAACATAGTCATTCAAACTGGTATTGTTCTCGTCTAAGTACACTGGTTATTGTTAAATAAAAATGGAAAGGCGTGTTAACTACAAGATGCAGCAACCAAATGTAGTCATTCATAGTGGTATTGTTGAAACTGGTACTGATGAAATTGAACTGCACAGTTCATACTTGCACATATAGAACATCACGTTGTGAATAACTGGAATAAACAAGGCATACTACGAACAACCAAAGATAGAATTGAAACTGTACATATGCTAACTACAAACAACCGAACAATCCAAAAAACTTTAAAAGAGGCATATGCTAGCTATAACAAGCTTAACAACAAGCAAATA
Organism: Triticum aestivum; assembly: GCF_018294505.1. Classification (NCBI taxonomy): domain Eukaryota; kingdom Viridiplantae; phylum Streptophyta; class Magnoliopsida; order Poales; family Poaceae; genus Triticum; species Triticum aestivum. The sequence goes on from NC_057813.1 coordinate 519,716,068, forward strand.
TATGCATTCATATCGTTATGTTTAAAACTGGATTGATGAAATGTACTACACAGTAAATAATTGCACATATAGAGCATCACATTGTGAACAACTAAAATAAATAAGGCATACTACAAACAACCAGATATAGCAATTAAAAATGGACATATTATCACTATACTACAAAAGGGACTTGACAAAACAAATCATGGGTTTCCCCCTGTGAAGAGGCACGACAAAACAAATCATGGGTTTCCCCTTGTGAAGAGGCACGACAAAACAAATCATGGGTTTCCCCCTGTGAAGAGGCACGACAAAACAAATCAAGGGTTTCCACACTTGTCATAGATTGGCTCGTTCCCGTAGGAAGAGCACGGACCCTGGATGCGCTCCATGTTATCGCAGATGGGCTCCTTCCCCTTGGAAGAGCACGCTGTAGGGTGCCCTCCCTGATGTCGCAGACGGGCGCTTTCCCCCTGGAAGAGCAGATGGGCTCTTTCCCCTTGGAAGAACCGGAGCGGGTGCCCTCCTTGTGGTCACCGTCAATGAGGTCTGACTTGGAAGCTGTGGATCCCAAGCTAGCGTCGCAGAACGTGTCCTTCAGAAATGACAAAAGGGGCTCGATGGCGATGTAGAATGGCAAATTGTTGGCAGCAAGCCATAGGAGATCAGCAGCGGGGCCATGGATGATATTGACGGCGGTCGAACCCGAGGGGTTGGGGGAGGTCCACTTAACCTGTGACATAGCCCGCCTCAGGCGGTCGCTGTCAATGACCTCGATGTCATAGCCGGCGGCCGAGACATGCCCGCATACTCTAGCCCGCTGCATGAGTGCCTGCCGCCAGTAATGGTCGTCAGCTTCCTCGGCGACGTCAGGCGAAGAGAACGCTAGACACCTCTTTTGGGCCAGTCGCTCCTCGAGCTCCACGAGAAGCGTAGCCGGGCTTAGGCTGTGACACTCTAGAGTGGGGGATGGGGATGGGGATCTGTGGGAAAGAGGGCGTTTGGCAGGTGATACATATCCAACGTATCTATAATTTTTGATTGTTCCATGCTATTATATTACCTGTTTTGGATGTTTATGGGCTTTATTTTACACATTTATATCATTTTTGGGACTAACCTACTAACCGGAGGCCCAACCCGTATTGCTGTTTTTTTTGCCTATTTCAGTATTTCGAAGAAAAGGAATATCAAACGGAGTCCAAATGCAATGAAACCTTCAGGAGCGTGATTTTTGGAACGAACGTGATACAAAGGACTTGGAGTGCAAGTCAAGAAGCAGCCGAGGCGTCCACTTTCGGTGTCAAAACCGGCGGATCTCGGGTAGGGGGTCCCGAACTGTGCATCTAAGGCTAATGGTAACAGGAGGCAGGGGACACGCTGTTTTACCCAGGTTTGGGCCCTCTCGATGGAGGTAATACCCTACTTCCTTCTTGATTGATCTTAATGATATGAGTATTACAAGAGTCGATCTACCACGACATCGTAGAGGCTAAACCCTAGAAGTTAGCCTACGGTTATGTTTGTTGTCCTCCTACAGACTAAACCCTCCGGTTTATATAGACATCGGAGGGAGCTAGGGTTACACAGAGTCGGTTACAGAGAAGGAGATCTACATATCTAAATTGCTGAGCTTGCCTTCCACACAAAGGAGAGTTCCTTCCGGACACATGACGAAGTCTTCAATATTGTATCTTCATAGTCCAACAGTCCGGCCAAAGTATATAGTCCGGCTGTCCGAGGACCCCTTAATCCAGGACTCCCTCAGTAGCCCCTGAACCGGGCTTCAATGACGATGATTCCGGCGCGCAAATTGTCTTCGGCATTGCAAGGCAGGTTCCTTCTCCGAATACTCCATAGAAGATTTTGAACACAAGAATCGTGTCTGGCTCTGCAAAACAAATTCCACATACCACCGTAGAGAGTACAATATTCCAAAATCTGATCTACTGACGGCCTTGTATGACATCATGCTAGGGTCCGGTCTTTAGTCGAACCGTTTTTCATAACCAGCCACTACATGTGCTGCGAGGCAGTGTTATTGGCACATCTTGTCAAAGCAGAGATCGTGTCCCCCTCATCACGGGACTCCCATCAATACAGGTGTGGGTAACCCAACCGTGTTTGTTTAATATGACTCCTCTATTTTAGGCAAGTCCCAAACGGCCACGTGGGGGACGCTTGATATTCATCCTCTTTATAAAGGGGGGCCAAGGCCTGTCCTTTTCTTCCCAAGCTTGATCCTTCCCCTCCCAAACCTCGAGTTCCAACACTGTCGGAGTAATGGGCCACGGGTAGGCTAACCCGAGTCCCAGAACCTTTCAAGACATCAGGGCAGGCTGCGCCCCGTGAATCCAGAGGCGACTCCAAGATGAGCCAAGTCCCCAGAGGCGACTCCAAGATGAGCCGAGTCCCTAGAGGCGACTCCAAGATGAGCCGAGTCCCAGAGGCAACTCCCATTCAAGCCGAGTCCCAGAGGTGACTCCAAGGAAGCCGACTATGGGGAGTCAGCCTGTGACTCCAACCACCCCGATAATTAAAGGCAGGCATGGCCACAGTGTGTCATACCCACGGAGATCTCCGCCCGGCGAGGCACTGTTGCCATGCCAGCCCTGACATTAGCCCTTGGGGCGGGGCCCTGTACCCACGACGACCTATCTATACAGCCCGGAGATGTCAGGGCCTACCAGTCAGTGGGACCACTAAAGACGGCGAGAGCACCATGAGTCGGACCCATTGGGAGTCGGCCCCCAGGAGTCGGTCGGCCCCTCCCACGGGCCCCACACTCCATTAACCAGATGCGACGGGGGAATGGCAACAGTGATCGCCCGCCATGCGGCGGCACTGTTGCCATGACCCCATGACCAAGCCCGCGTCATTAGAAGCACGACTACAGTAATCTGCAGCCGGCAAGACCCGCCCACGGCGGACGCGGGCTGATGCCCTCGTACCAGGCCAGTCGGCGGGCCCCAGGAGCCGGCGGAGAAGACGGCGCCTAAGAGACAGACGGCTGGGACCCGCACCCAGGCGGTTTTACCATTGTAACCCTAGGGGGTAGGCCTATATAAACCCCCCAGGGCACCCATGCAAAGGATTCACATCCATTAGCATTAGACAGACCACACAGGAAGGAGAGAGCTAGCCTCGCCTTCTCCTACCTCCAAAAACAACTCTAGGAGCAAGCTTGTATTCACTTTGCCTTAGTGACCATGCGGAGACCCCGCAGAGCAGCAGTAGGGGTGTTATCTCCTCGGAGAGCCCTGAAGCTGGGTAAGATTCACCGGCGTGCATGTCTTCACCTCATCCCGTTTCCAGGCACCGGCGATGTTCTACTCGCCCCCACCATGATAAGCCATCCTTTGGCATATGTCGCACCCAACCCCAGACATTTGGCACCCAGCCATCCGGAGATCTGTTCTGGACGGGAACCCTCTTCCTCCCTGGCGAGCGCAGCCATCCAGGCTCGCCAGACGGAGTCTGCATCGATGCGCTACGCGGTGCTGAGGCCACCTGTGCAGCGAGCTACCTCGCCGAACTTGTCGGTGAGGTTCGCCTCTCCGATGAGCCTGCATCCGATGCAGGCGCAGGTGGCCCCGAGAGCCTCCTTGCGGGCCTCCTCGACCAACTCCACGTCACCGGCGAGCCTGCCGTGGACTTGGAGTCCGTAGGCTCCACCGACCCGATGCTGGTCGACTCCGACGCCGTGTCGCTTGACACTTTCCCCACCAACGTGGTGGTCTACGATGAGCCGCTTCCTCACGAGGAGAGTGGCAGAAGCGCCATCACAGAGGTGCTTGTCATCAATCACGATGAGCTTTCCGGTGAGGGAGCTTAGGACCCGCTCGATGCGGCTTTGCAAGACCTGACTGTGCCTATTCCAGAGGACGCAGATGCCGAGACGCTGGAGACACACTGCCTTCAGATTATCGAAGGCGCCAAGAAGCTGGCGAGCATGAGGCGCTTGTCAGAAGCCTACCAGCACCAAATGGATCGCGCCGTGGGCGGCTCGCCGGCTCCGACTGGGCCTAGCCACCTAGGCGCGGTCCGGCAACATGGCGCGACCATCGCCGACTTGTTCGGGGCCAATCGCCCGTATACGCCACCCCTGCGGAGAACATCCGCGCCGCCCAAGCGGCGACCGACGAGCTGAAGAACTTCGAAGGCGAAGAGCGCCACATGATGACAGAGCGAGTCCAGCAGCTCCTCGACGCAGTTGCTGCGCAGAACGCGGCCGGCCGCCGCACTGAGGTGCCACAGCAGCCAAACGACGACTTGCCTCCCCGCCGAGATCAGGGCACGACGTCTCGGACGCCGACTGGAGGAGTCCGCAGAAGAAAAGACAAAGAGTCGGCTGTCAGTCGCAGTCGGACTCGTATCACCATCGAGCGTGACCAAGACGGCCGTCCGAGAATAGTGGAGCGGCAGGACGACTACCTGCCTCCCCCACCAAGAAGAGAATGGCGAGTTTCCCCACCGCCTGTCGAGCATCCGACTCTCGGTGGCCGCCTTGGCCGCCGAGAGGGAGTCGGAGAAAACGACGCTCGCCACCGGATCGACCGACTCCACCGATCCCTGGTGCTGGAAGAAGAAGATGAGCTGGGTCCGCCTTGCTTTGGACCCCGCATCCGAGACGAGCCTTTTCCCAAAGGGTTCACGCTCCCCCGAGACACACCCAAGTACACCGGCTCCGTGAAGCCGAAAGACTGGCTAGTTGATTACTCCACGACCATCAACATAGCAAACGGCAACAAGCGAGTTCCCGTGAAGTATGTTCCACTCATGCTCCAGGGCACGACCTGGACATGGTTGAATAGTCTGAAGCCCCGCAGCATCAACAGCTGGGTCGACTTCACCGAGGCCTTCATCCGCAACTTCACAAGCACGTACAAGCGACCTCCCAAGCCGCGCCAGCTTTCCTTGTGCGTGCAAGGCCCTGACGAGTCAACACGCGACTACCTCACGCGCTGGGGCGAGCTTCGGAACTCCTGCGAGGGCGTGCACGAGGTGCAGGCTCAGTACTTCACCACCGGGTGCCAAGAAGGCACCCTCCTCAAGCACAAGCTCCTCTGCGACGAGCCAGAAACCCTCGACGAACTGCTGGTCATAGCAGACATGTACGCCACAGCCGACTCCTCCATGAAGACGGAAATTCAAGTTAACGCGGCTGGCAAAGTGGCCCCTCAGGCTCCCAGAACTCCAGCTGGAGACACCAGTCGGCGACAAGAACAGAACGACAACAAACGCAAGGCCCAACAGCCGACTTCCAACAGTCGGAAGGTTGCAACGGTCGAAGATCAACAGCCGGAGGGGCAGCCCCCGGCCAAGCGACAGAAAGGCGGCAAATCCGACTGGTTGCCGGCCTTCTCTTACGAGCAGACTCTGGATGGTCCCTGCAAGTTCCATAGCGGTCCGAAGCCGTCAAGCCATACCACCCAAAAGTGCCACTGGCTTACCAGAATCGCCAAGGGAGACGGCCTCCTTCCTCCCCCGCCTGCTGGGCCGTCGCCTCCACCGCCGCCCCAGTAGCCGGCTGCACGGCCAGTCGGCGCAGTACAAGACGAGTACCCAGAAGAGCATGAAGCCTATGTGGTGTTCACCAGTGTGGCTGATGATCGACGCAGCAGACGGCTGTAGCGGCAATAAGTGAACGCTGTGGCGTCAAATACACCGGAGTTCATGCATTGGTCCGAGAAGCCTATCAGTTGGAGCAGAGCAGATCACCCAGAGGTGATGCCGAATCCGGGCTCCTATGCCCTGGTCCTAGGTGCCACCTTGGCCACTGATAGGCGGGCCACCCTCTTTTCGAGAGTGCTGATAGACGGAGGCAGTAGCATCAACATCCTATACAAGGACACTATCGAGAAGTTAGGAATCAAGCAAAGACAGCTGTAGAGTAGCCGGACTGTGTTCCACGACATCGTACCTGGCCTTTCCTTCTCATCAATCGGCAAGATCCTAATAGATGTTCTCTTCGGGGACAAAAATCATTTTCGCCGAGACCCAGTCTGGTTTGGAGTGGTGGACCTTGAAAGCCCATACCATGCGTTACTTGGCCGACCTGCACTGGCCAAGTTCATGGCGGTTCCCCACTACGCCTACCTCAAGATGAAGATGCCGAGTTCTAAGGGGATTCTGACCGTCGCTGGCGACTACAGGAAGTCGTCCGCTTGCGCCGCTGAGAGCAGTCGGCTGGCCGAGTCCCTGGTGATCGCAGCTGAGAAGCGGCTCCTTGGTCGGGTCGTGGCAATGGCCGGAAAGCTGAGGGTTCGTTCAAGCCAGCCAAAGAGACTAACAAGATACCCTTGGACCCGGAGCACCCATGTCAGGACCCCGACTCAATGCCACATCGATCTAGCATGTAACACCTCATATCACTTTGTGGCCTCACGCACGGTATTCCCACGGGTGTCGCCTTACCTTTGCCCGGGACCGTTTGCGCCTTTTGGCACACGTATATGATAGTGTCGCTAGCATCCATATGATAAGGAGCCTGACATGGCTAGTCGTAAACCCAAAGTGGCACAAACATACAGGGACAGGCATCCATGATCCAGCGTCGAACGTGTCGGTCATCAGCGAGTGAATCCAGGCTGTAGCACTAGGCCAGCAGGAGTCCGGTGAACCGGGCTGTAGCGGGCTATCAGGACTCCGGTATTCCTCGCATGACATTTCCCAAGGGGACAGATACAGGAACGAAGAAGGACACATACCGGCCAGCCTAAGTGTTCCATAGCAGTAGCAAGCTACCATGGCTCGGTGGAAACACTAGGAGACATTTCCCGGTAAGAGAGGCTACTAAGGATAAACAACTAGATAGTCAGATCCCACACATACCAAGCATTTCAATAACATACACGCAATATGCTCGATATGTGCAAATACAACATGGCATCACAACATGACTCTACAACTCAAGTATTTTATTCAATAGGCTCCAAGGAGCGAGATATTACAAACATGGGTCTCATGACCCAACATTCAGAGCATAAGAATCAAGCACATGCGGAAGCTTACCATGTCTGAGTACAGACATCTACAAATGAAAAAGGCTGAAAAGCCTGACTATCTGCCAGATCCTGCCGAGGGCACAAGATCGTAGCTGAGGTAACAAGCTAAACGTCGAAGTCCACGTGGAACTACTAGCGAGACTGAAGTCTCTCTGCAAAAACATAAAATAGGGAAACGTGAGTACAAATGTATCCAGCAAGACTTACATCAGAACTAACTACATATGCATCATTATCAACAAAGGGGGTGGTGGGGTTCAACTGCAGCAAGCCAGCTTTGACTCAGTGGCTATCCTAAACTATGACCGCAAGTAACTCTTTTGAGGTGGCGCACACGAGTCCACTTATTCACCATAACAATACACCACTATTGATCCGCTCCCGTCTCCCTACGAGAACGCCATCCATAGCACTCACGCTTATCTTGCGCATTTTAGAGTATCCACTTTCACTTGTCTATGAACTGTTATAGGCAACCCAGAAGTCCTTTACCGCGGACACGGCTATTCGAATAGATGATGTTAACCCTGCAGGGGTGTACTTCTTCACACACGCTCTCACCACTTACCGCCGTTTACACGACATGTACTCGGCAACCTTCAAGCGGAAGCCCAACGAGGGTGTCGGCCACGACCTACCTAAACACTCAAGTCTCTAGTCCAGGTTTATCGCCTATTCGGGTTCCATCCGCGAGGAGATCCGGCCGGAGTTTCGCTCACAACCCCAAACGATGTGTGCAGGGTTCCCGAGACACCAAACGGGCGCCTGGTACACCGTGCCACGTGCCTAACGCATCACAGCCCACCCCTCCGGTCAGCCCTGCGCACGGCCTCCAGCATTCTACAAACACCAGAAACTACTTGCAACTCCTGGACAGAGGACAAGGGTGAATAAGAAGCCGAGAGGGTCCATTGGTTTCGGGCCCAATGCGTGGTAGTATCTGTTACATGGATCACAAACAAAAAACTCAGTTCCTGAGGACGGTTTCAGTGAGACAACCCACCATGTACTCCTACATGGCCTCTCACCGCTACCTTTACCAAAACGTGTTCACACACTTAGCTCACACTTAGCTCACCGCAGTAGCAGGCATGACAAACAAGCATGAATGAGTAGGCACAACAGGGCTCAAACAACTCCTACTCATGCTAGTGGGTTTCATCTATTTACCGTGGAATGACAGGTCATGATAAGGATAAAGGGTTCAGCTACCGCAGCAAGTAACAGATGAATCGTTGTTGTCCTAATGCAGTAAAAGAGAGCAGGAGCGAGAGAGTGGGATTGTATCGGAATGAACAAGGTGGTTTTGCTTGCCTGGCACTTCTGAAGATAGCATTGAGTCTTGATCAGTGTCAACAATCACAACGTCGGTACAATGTCTACCGAGGGGGAACATCACCGACAAACAGAGAAGAAACACGATCAATGCAATGCACAATATGATGCATGCTATGACATGGCAATATGAATGTGTTTTGGGCTAATGCAACTAGCAACAAGTTAAATGAAGTTGGTTTGAACCCTAGGTTCAAATTCAAACTCCACATGAGGCATTTCAAATGCCATTTATTCAAATTGTTGTATATAGCAGATTTAAGTTGTTCAGAAATGCATGAAAATGGTATAGATGGAAATATTGGATTTTTCTAATCATTTTTCATATATAATTTATTTCGTTCTGAGTTATAGATTATTTTCTATGAATTTTAGAAGTTTAGGCAAATTTCTGGATTTTCCTATACTAAAATAAATCCAGAAAATAGCTTATTGCGTCGGCATGACATCAGTGTGACATCAGCAGGTCAACACGCCAGGTCCAGGTCAAACCTGACCAGTGGGACCCATACGTCAGTGTCTCAGGCTGGTTTAGGTGGATGACAAGTGGGACCGGTCAACGTTGACTTGACCAAGGTCAAAGCTTACACGTAGGGTCCACACGTATTAGTACTAATCTTAACAGAAAATTAGACTAACCTAATTATGCTCGGGGACCCACATGTCATTGACACAGGCAATAACTAAACATGATTAGCACCTAAACAAATGGTGCCACGTCAGCCACCGGCGTTTAGCCGCCGGCGACCAAATCCGCGGCGGAGGGAGTCGGGATTTCGCTGTAGGGCCCTATTTGGCGCGGGGGGAGCATCTACGTGAAGCTGGGGGGCTGCCGCGTCGAGTGGTGGTGCTGGGCTCAGGGTGGTCAGAAAAGACGCCGGCGACGATGTTGGCGGCTGCCGGAGCTCGGGCGAGCTCGGGGTCGTCGCTAGGAGGCACGGCAGGAGGTGTGGAGCGGTGCTACGGGCTCCTGGGGACACGGCGAGTGCGGTGAAGCGCTCGGTTGCGAGCTTGCGGGCTTGTGGCCACGGCTACACCATGGCCGACGGCGAGAAGCTCTCGGCCGCGACGGGCATCGGTGTTAGAGGAAGAAAACGAGCCAGGGGAGATGGGGAAACGACACAGGAGCTCACAGCGGTTGCAGCGGTGGCTCGGTGAGCTTGGGGAGGCACCGGAGGCAGCAAATCAACGGCGACGATTTCTGGTGGCCGACGAGGGGAAGAGAGGGACGGGGCGGAGCTCGTGGCCGCGTCGGTGAGGCGTGGGGTTGGCTGCGGCTCGGCTATGGCGAACGACGGTGGTGTTGGCGTTCGGTGGTGAGACAGAGAGAGAGCAGAGGAGGGGGAGGAGCATGGGGAGAGTGAGACAGGTCCGAGGGGGTGCGTGGCGTCTCCGTGGTGTAGGTCAGGATGAGGGAGGGAAAGCAGGAGGTGTCGGGAAGACGTGGCCGCGGTCGCTCGCGTGCGGGCACGCAGCTGCTTCGTGGCGAGGGGAGGAAGACGACGGAGGGGCTGCGGTGGTGGGCTAGGCCAGTTAGCCAGGCCGCCAGGTGGGCTGCACGGTTGGGGCAGGTAAGATTCTCTCTCTCTCTTTTATTTATTGTTTTTGTTTTCTATTATTCTGTAGTCTTTAGGGCTTTATTTAAAATACTTAAACAGATCCAAAAATCATGAAACTAATCATGGCTACTGTTTAGAATATATCCAATAGTAAACATTTTAGTTTATGATTATTTGAGCATTTTAAATATTTTAGGGTATTTAAATGCCCAAATGCAAATAGACTATGATTTAATTCAGAGCCCAATATGTCCTGCAAAAATATAAACCATTTTTGGTAGATGCTTTCACCTCAAACCAGAAATGTTGAACATTTTTAGAGGGCATTTTGAGTTCAATGAAAAAGATTTTATTTTGACCCTAGTTGAATTCCTTTAGTGCTAGGGTTTAAGCATCCCCATTTGAAGTTTCCAATAAATTTAGACATGATGCATGGATGATTAAGCAACTTCTTGCAAACAAACTCTAGGGCTGTGACAACTCACCCCCGCTAGACAAGAATCTCGCCCCGAGATTCAAGGCGTGAGGTAAGAAGACAAAGGGGACACAAACTAATAACATGAGCTCCAAGATCCATCTGTCTTCTCGAGGTGTTGATCTGTTGACTCAAAACAATCTTGACGTCTTTGCTTGCGAGGTCTTCATCCAACACGATAACAACAGAAGGAGACTCTACAGAAGGCGATCTCCTTGAAGATCGAGTATTCAAGATCAACTCATGGAGTGAGAGGTAAGAACATCTCTCGAGCTGAGATACAAAGCATTCATCCAAAGGGATGGGGTGGAACGGATGGCGAAGGTTCACTAGGTAGACAACAATTCCACACTTAAGAGGGTGGTGAACGGTTGTCAACGTAGCGAGCAGTTGAGTTGCCATGATACCATATCGATGCACTTTAGGGAAGGTGACTCGTAGAAATATCCCCTTAAGTGGCAAAAAGAATTACCTTTGATTTAGAGATCATTGAAACTCTTTATACCAGCCTAAGGCAATTCACAATCGATCATTTGGAGGCGTCCGAAAGAATGACATTCTCGGGCCAGAATGGATGATGTGGATTACCTTGTTGAAAACAACACAAGGGATGATTTTGCTTATCATCGAAAATGGATGGGACCCAAGATAGGATGGCACAATGACGGTGCAAGCTGGGAACAAAACACAAATGCTAATAATGATTCTAGTAACTGAGGAGAAACCCAACAGTAGAAAGTGATTCCACTATTGGAATGGTTATAGCATAACCGGGGAAACTGAGAACAATCCCGGTTAGTAACTATGATAGCACCTAATGCTTGTGCTTGCTTTCAGGAACTTGAGAATCTCCATAATCATCAAGGTTTTACCAACATCCGTGTCAAGGGTGCTGACAACACAACATACTACCATGACGAATAGGGATGGACGATGCAGATGCAAAGGAAGATAATACTTTCTTAGATTTCACCTTAGCGAGACCAAGGGGACAAAATCTGGATGATCGACCGAGAGACATTTAGCACTCCGCTTCTAATGTTCTCCTTGATGTGCTAGCATAACTCATTCATTGAAATGGTTTAGTATCTAGGACATCAAATAACAGGCCGGACTTCGGGAGCTCAAGAATACACAAGGAACAACTACTAGAATAAATTCTACGAGATCCTTATGGGGAGGTGGCCAACTTCCTCAATCAAGACACTACAATAATAGGTCTTCCGGCTGGGTGTGTTGGCCACGACATCCACGTTACCGGGTACAAAGAACCAATATTATAATTCTTGGGACACGTTCCAACCATCATATCTGCCTGAGATTCAGATCTGGTTGGTGTTAGAACAGTCCAGACTCATCAAGTCTAGAAAGAAAAATGAAAGTTTGCAAGACAAATCGACGAGATGACGTTGCGAGACTCTCGGGGAATGAACTACGATAGCAAGCTCCAAAACATGAGCTGGTTCTGCTACAAACATGTGAACACGTTGTCCCAGACAAACATGACCACGTGGTAGTCTTATAATAAAACACTACCGAGTTCAGGTGGGGGAACCATCAACAAGGATATCGAAGTCCTTGCATAAGTCTTGCTCTTAAGAAGAGACTTCTTCTCCTTGAACAAATCAATCAGTGGCTTGGTGTGCTAGGAATACATATAGAATGAAGGTTGCAACTCTTCGAACCACAGAATACTTCGCACGTATGCATGACTGATTTGGGATGATTCCAAAGGAAGCAACATCGACTTTCTCGAATCCACGACGGCAACTTGCATCAAATGCAGATGAACTAGATGAAGTCACTTCTTACATCCGAACATATGCTTCATGAGCTAGCATGAACAAATGCTTTAAAAAGTTTCCAACACTAGCTTAATGTTCAACAAAATTATGGAGAAGACAAGGATGTTGTCGATGGTCTCAACAACAATTCATCAAGATTCCCATGGAGATGGAATTCCATAACTATGTGAACAAGGTGATAGTATTGGTCAGACCAAAGGATATAATGGTGTATGCTCGGGGGATCAACCACAAGTAAGACAACATTAAGAACATCGTTGGTTCTGATTTGACTTGACGATGGCCCATACTCAAGTCAAAGTTTTGACAAGGCAATAGATCCAACAACTGATCACGAGGATCAATTGGTGAAGATATCATCTTTCTACAACACACACACACACAAAGATATCCCTTTGGGATGAGCTAAGTCGGACAAGCTTTTATCTTCCAACTCTCCAAGTTGTTGTTTAGCTTAACAACTAGCTCAGGGTATCCAACACAGATTCTTGGAGAAGGGGTGATTTATAAGAAAACCCATTTAATCACGAACTCAACATAGCGGTCAGGTGACAACCAGGTAATACTTCCGAGAAGATCTTCCGAAAATCACGAACCACCGATATGTTACTAAGCTCGAGAACGACCTTGCTTTTCAGGGCAAGATGATATGATCAAAGAAGCGAGAGATTGACACAATCCTAACTCATTGGTCGAGGAGTGCACCAGAGATAAGGACTAGGTAGCACGATCAATCTTAGGGTGATGATTTAATAACCAACACGCTAAGAATGAGAGTAGTGTCCATTTACTACCAAGCATCAAGGTTGCTAGGAGTATTGATTACACACATGACGATTCACTTGCCGGCACTCTGGTTGCAACAACACGGGACCCGAGAAATGAACAATGATGGCAAGAAGTATCACTGCATCAAGGATTCATAAGAGATAGTGCAATTCTCATGACGATCCTGACTTAAAGAGGGTAACACTTCAGAGTAGAACGGATCAAAAGTTTGATTGTATTTTGATTTGCAGGGTACAACTACTTTGACCCAATCCTGGATGTGGATGAGGTACTGAAGTTTGTTTCTCCTAGTCATTCTGGAATAGAATGGCTTGACGGGCCACAAGAGTAATAGGCATCGATGGACGAATGCACGCATTCTCTTGACTATCAATTGATAGATGAAGGTCAGAAGACATCTAAGGAGGAACAACTCAAGGAACATATAATTTTCTGAGTTGTGGATGCATAGATTAGTATGTCGAACCAAGTTCAACAGGTTTCTTCCGGATAACCCATGCAGAAAAGTAGAACTGACAGAGTCGCAATATAGAATGGAGAGTCCATCGAGAGCACTCCTGTTGCGATCTTTTGATCCAACAAACATCTGCCATAAGTGGTTCATATTATTTAGAAGAAGGAAATACCACGGACCTCAAGGACTAATGCAAAGGTTACTAATATCCTAAAGGAACTAGGAAACACTATCAACATGAGGTAAGAAGGGTGAATCCCGGGTTCAAAACCCAGAAATAGAATACCTACTAACTAAATGGTATCACGGGATGCTTTCGAGAATAAAGGCCAGAATCATCACATTGGGACACAAATCATGGCTAGATTACTAGGTGACTCCCTAAGACACCTAGGGTCATAATAATAACTCCAACATATATGTCGAGGTAGTAGAATACCTCAACTCAGCGACTAGTGTGATTAACCTGGCCCAAAGGAACATCAAAACCAGAGGGAAAAGATTTGCAAGTGCATCAGATTGTTTAGAAACCTGGGATGACTCGAACAGCATAACGACTGTAAATTCTTAAGAGGATTTAAGACATGCTGCAAAATGGTGGCATAGCCACTCAGAAGCACAAAATCAAGGTTCCGAGACCAACTATGGACACACAGAAGTAGAATAAACTGAACTGGGGCTTAAAACCAACAATCTTAGAAGTCTATGGATTAGTAACACGTCATCCTGATAGATAGATGAGAAGGCCTTACATAACTAAAGCATTTCTAGACTCAACTTCGACCAGTTTGGCTTGGTAATCCTACAGAAAGTCAAGCTCTGATACCAAAGCTGTCAGGACCCCGACTCAATGCCACATCTATCTAGCATGTAACACCTCATATCACTTTGCGGCCTCACGCACGGTATTCCCACGGGTGTCGCCTTACCTTTGCTCGAGACCGTTTGCGCCTTTTGGCACACGTATATGATAGTGTCGCTAGCATCCATATGCTAAGGAGCCCGGGCTGACATGGCTAGTCGTAAACCCAAAGTGGCACAAACTTAAAGGGACAGGCATCCATGACCCAGCATCGAACGTGTCGGTCATTAGCGAGTGAATCCAGGCTGTAGCACTGGGCTAGCAGGACTCTGGTGAACTGGGCTGTAGCGGGCTATCAGGACTCCGGTATTCCTCGCGTGACATTTCCCAAGGGGACAGACACAGGAACGAAGAAGGACACATGCCGGCCAGCCTAAGTGTTCCGGAGCAGTAGCTAGCTACTATGGCTCGGTGCAAACACTAGGAGACATGTCCCGGTAAGAGAGGCTACTAAGGATAAACAACTAGATAGTTAGATCCCACATATACCAAGCATTTCAATAACATACACACAATATGCTTGATATGTGCAAATACAACATGGCATCACAACATGACTCTACAACTCAAGTATTTTATTCAATAGGCTCCAAGGAGCGAGATATTACAAACATGGGTCTCATGACCCAACATTCAGAGCATAAAGATCAAGCACATGCGGAAGCTTATCATGTCTAAGTACAGACATCTACAAATGAAAAAGGCTAAAAAGCCTGACTATCTGCCAGATCCTGCCGAGGGCACAAGATCGTAGCTGAGGTAACAAGCTAAACGTCGAAGTCCACGTGTAACTACTAGCGAGACTGAAGTCTCTCTGCAAAAACATAAAATAGGCAAACGTGAGTACAAATGTACCCAACAAGACTTACATCAGAACTAACTACATATGCATCATTATCAACAAAGGGGATGGTGGGGTTCAACTGCAGCAAGCCAGCTTTGACTCAGTGGCTATCCTAAACTACGACTGCAAGTAACTCTTTTGAGGTGGCGCACATGAGTCCACATATTCACCATAACAATACACCACTATGGATCCGCTCCCGTCTCCCTACGAGAACGCCATCCATAGCACTCACGCTTATCTTGCGAATTTTAGAATATCCACTTTCACTTGTCTATGAACTGTTATAGGCAACCCAGAAGTCCTTTACCGCTCGGTGAGGAGGAAGAGAGGGATGGGGCGGAGCTCGTGGCCGCGTCGGTGAGGCGTGGGGTTGGCTGCGGCTGCGGCTATGGCGAACGGCGGCGGTGGTGGCGTTCGGTGTTGAGACGGAGAGAGAGCAGAGGAGGGGGAGGAGCATGGGGAGAGTGAGAGAGGTCCAAGGAGGTATGTGGCGTCTCCGTGGCGCAGGTCAGGATGAGGGAGGGCAAGCAGGAGGTGGCGGGAAGACGTGGCCGCGGTCGCTCGCGTGCGGGCACGCAGCTGCTTCGGGGCGAGGGGAGGAAGACGACGGAGGGGCTGCGGTGGTGGGCTGGGCCAGTTAGCCAGGCCGCCAGGTGGGCTGCACGGTTGGGGCCAGGTAAGATTCTCTCTCTCTCTCTTTTATTTATTGTTTCTATTTTCTATTATTCTGTAGTCTTTAGGGCTTTATTTAAAATACTTAAACAGATCCAAAAATCATGAAACTAATCATGGCTACTGTTTAGAATATATCCAACAGTAAAATATTTAGTTTATGATTATTTGAGCATTTAAAATATTTTATGGTATTTAAATGCCCAAATGCAAATAGAGTATGATTTAATTCAGAGCCCAATATGTCCTGCAAAAATATAAACCATTTTTGGTAGATGCTTTCACCTCAAACCAGAAATGTTGAACATTTTTAGAGGGCATTTTGAGTTCAATGAAAAAGATTTTATTTTGACCCTAGTTGAATTCGTTTAGTGCTAGGGTTTAAGCATCCCCATTTCAAGTTTCCAATAAATTTAGACATGATGCATGGATGATTAAGCAACTACCTGCAAACAAACTCTAGGGCTGTGACAACCCAGAGAGGTACGCTGTCATGGGTACAAACCTTGACAGTAAATAGGAAGGCGAGCTCGTCGATTTCCTTCGTTAGAATCGAGACATCTTTGCATGGTCCCCTAAAGACATGCCAGGTGTACCGACGGAATTCGCGGAGCACAAGTTACATGTCCGACCTGATGTGAAGCCCGTCAGGCAGCCCTTGTGCCGCCTGTCAGAAGAGAAGAGAAGTGTTGTTGGAGAAGAGATAGCCCGGCTCCTGGTGGCCGGCTTCATTATGGAGGTGTTTTTTCCAGAGTGGTTGGCAAACCCGGTCTTGGTACTGAAGAAAAACAAGCAGTGGCGGATGTGCATTGATTACACAAGCCTCAACAAAGCCTGCCCGAAGGACCCATTTGCCCTGCCACGAATCGATCAGGTGATAGACTCCACAGCCGGATGCGAGCTGTTGAGTTTCTTAGATGCATATTCAGGATATCACCAGATCAAGCTGAACCCGGCAGACAGACTGAAGACCTCCTTCATCACGTCGTTCGGAGCCTTCTGCTACCTGACCATGACGTTCGGCTTGAGGAATGCCGGCGCCACCTTTCAGCGTTGCATGCAGAAGTGCCTCCTCAAGCAACTCGGCAGAAATGCCCACGTCTACGTGCATGATGTAGTGGTGAAGACAGAGAAGTGTGGGACACTGCTGGAAGACCTCAAGGAAACCTTTGAGAACCTGCGCCGATTCCAGATCAAGCTCAACCCTGAGAAGTGTGTCTTCGGAGTACCAGCCGGCCTACTCCTTGGCTTCCTGGTCTCTGAACGCGTCATAGAGTGCAACCCTGTGAAGATCAAGGCCATCGAGAGGATGGAGGTAACGTAGGGGTAAGCACAGGAGCCAGGCAACCCAGCTTGGCCAAAACTTAAGTCATATCGATGCATATAATGGCGAGTAAAAGGTACATGTGGAAGCTTGACACATGTGCTGGGTATGAAACCCGTGTAATTGAGCTTCTGTAAAAGAAGCCCCCAGGAATAATGAGTGTGGATGGCACATCATGCGTATGCAAAAAATGCAAAAATAGGCCCGTAAGGGCTTTTAAATAAAAAGGCATAAAAAGAGAAACAAAATACAGTCGAAGTGTAAAAGTTTGGACGGGGGAAGGGGACGAACTCTTAGTCCGGCGCTAGGCATAGAATCGTCGGAGGCGGGCTGCGTTCCATCGGTTCGGCTCGAGTCGGTTATCCGACGCATTTCGTAGACGGTATGCTCCACCGGTCAGGACTTGATCGATAATGAAGGGCCCCTCCCATTTGGGCTTGAGCTTGTCCTTTTTCTTGTCCGGCAGGCGTAGAACTAGTTCACCAACGTTGTAAGTCTTGGCCCATACTTCTCTGCTTTGATATCTTCAGGCCTGCTGCTGATAAAATGCGGAACGAGCCTTCACGATGTCACGTTCTTCCTCCAATGTGTCCAAGCTGTCCTGCCGATCAAGATCGGCCTCTCTTTCCTCATACATGCGCACTCGAGGTGAGTCATGAATAATGTCACAGGGCAAGACTGCCTCTGCGCCGTATACCATAAAAAATGGTGTGAATCCGGTAGTACGGCTAGGCGTTGTCCGCAGCCCCCAGAGTATGGAGCCAAGCTCCTCGACCCATTGTGTGTCGGATTTAGTAAGTGACCTCACTAGTATGGGTTTAATGCCACTCATTATTAGACCATTTGCTCGTTCCACTTGACCGTTGGTTTGAGGGTGATAAACTGAAGCGTAGTCGAGCTTGATGCCCATATTTTTGCACCATGACTTAACCTCGTCGGCTGTGAAGTTCGTGCCATTGTCGGTGATGATGCTGTGGGGGACTCCGTAACGGTGTACTACCCTTGATATAAAGTCTATCACTGGTCCGGACTCTGCCGTTTCGACCGGTTTGGCCTCTATCCATTTGGTGAATTTATCCACCATGACCAATAGGTACCTTTGCTTGTGGGTTCCCCCTTTAAGGGGTCCAACCATATCAAGCCCCCAGACCGCGAATGGCCAGGTAATGGGTATGGTTTTGAGGGCGGTGGGCGGCATATGGCTCTGATTAGCAAAGAGCTGACAACCAACGCATCGCTGGACTAAGTCCTGCGCGTTTGCCCAGGCCGTCGGCCAATAAAATCCTGTACGGAATGCCTTTCCTACAAGGGCCCAGGCTGCTGCGTGGTGTCCGCCTAGTCCGACATGAATTTCAGCCAGGAGGTTTCGCCCTTCCTCTTCGTAGATACACCTCTGAAGGACTCCGGTTGTACTTTTCTTATAAAGTTCTCCCTCATGGACCTTGTAGGCTTTCGATCGCCGGACTATGCAGCGGGCCTCGATTTGGTCTTCGCGAAGTTCTTGCCTAAGTAAGTAGGCTAGGAAAGGTTCTGTCCACGCGGCGATTACTGCCATTATGACGTGGGCTGAAGGTGTTATGTCATTTGCTGAATCACAGATTGGTGCGGTTTTTTCCGGTTTGTCACTACCGGGCTCCTCTTCCCATAGTACGGATGGCTTGAAGAGCTGTTCTAGGAAGATATTTGGAGGGACAGCATCACGTTTTGCCTCGATGGATGCCAGTACATCGGCCGCTTGGTTATTATCTCGGGCTATGTGATGGAATTCGAGTCCTTCAAACCGAGCTGAGATTTTTAAGACAGCATTGCGATATGCTGCCATTTTCGGATCCTTGGCGTCAAAGTCTCCATTTATTTGGGATATTGCAAGGTTTGAATCCCCGCGCACCTCTAGGCGTTGAATACCCATGGAGACTGCCATCCGGAGACCATGTAATAGGGCCTCGTATTCGGCTGCGTTGTTGGAGTCTGTGTACATTATTTGAAGTACGTACTGGACTGTGTCCCCGGTTGGGGACGTCAATACGACGCCAGCCCCCAGTCCGACCAATATTTTAGAGCTGTTGAAATGCATAACCCAATTGGAGTATGCGCCGTACTCTTTAGGGAGTTCGGCTTCGGTCCATTCAGCGACGAAGTCAACCAAAACTTGTGACTTTATAGCTCGCCGAGGTTTCTAAGTTATATCGAATGGTAAGAGCTCAATGGCCCATTTTGCAATCCTGCCCGTTGCGTCACGGTTATTTATAATGTCATTGAGTGGTACTTCAGAGGCCACTGTTATCGAACACTCTTTAAAGTAGTGTCGGAGCTTCCGAGACGCCATGAACACCGCATATGCTATCTTCTGATAGTGCGGGTAACGGGATTTGCAGGGGGTTAACACAGTGGATACATAATACACTGGTTTTTGAAGAGGGAATTTATGCCCTTCTGTCTCTCGTTCGACGACGAGTACCGCGCTTACAACTTGATGTGTTGCTGCGATGTATAACAACATTGGTTCGCCTAGATTGGGCGCGGCCAGGACCGGATTGGTTGCCAATATGGCCTTTATTTCTTCGAGTCAGGCAGTGGCAGCATCCGTCCACTCGAAGTGTTCGGTGCGCCTGAGGAGGCGATAAAGGGGCAACGCCTTTTCTCCTAGACGGGAGATAAAGCGGCTTAGAGCTGCCACGCATCCTTTTAATTTTTGTATTTGTTTGAGGTCTTTTTGGAATATCCAACTGTGACAAAGCTCAGATTTTGGTCCGGTTTGCTTCAATTCCTCTACCGGATACAATGAAGCCCAGCAGCTTTCCGGCTAGTACGCCGAAAACCCATTTTTCCGGATTCAGCTTGATGTCATATGCTCTGAGGTTGTCGAATGTGAGCCTCAAATCGTCTACTAGAGTTTCGACGTGTTTTGTTTTGACAACTACGTCGTCTACGTATGCCTCGACTGTTTTGCCGATCTGGGTGGCCAGACATGTTTGGATCATGTGCTGATATGTTGCACCGGCGTTTTTAAGTCCGAAGGGCATCGTGTTGAAGCAGAATGGTCCGTAAGGGGTGATGAATGCCGTGGTGGCTTGGTTTGCTTCTGCCATCTTGATTTGATGGTAGCCAGAGTATGCGTCGAGGAAACACAATGAATCGTGCCCTGCGGTAGCATCGATAATTTGGTTGATGCGGGGGAGAGGGAAGGGATCCTTTGGGCAGGCCTTATTGAGGTCTTTAAAATCGATACAAAGGCGCCAGGATTTGTCCTTCTTTGGTACCATAACCAGATTTGCTAGCCAATCCGGATGTTTGATATCTCTAATGAATCCGGCTTCCAGTAGTTTGGCTAGCTCTTCTCCCATTGCCTGTCTTTTGGGTTCGGAAAATCGTCGAAGAGCCTTTTTGACTGGCTTAAATCCTTTTAGGATGTTTAGGTTGTGTTCTGCCAACCTGCGTGGGATTCCGGGCATATCTGAAGGATGCCAGGCGAAGATGTCCCAATTTTCCCGAAGGAATTCACGCAGTGCGGCGTCTACTTCGGGGTTCAATTGTGCCCCAATGGAGGCCGTCTTTGTTGGGTCCGTTGGGTGGACCTGGAATTTTGTTATTTCGTCTGCTGGTTTGAAGGAGGTGTACTTGGATCTTTTATCGAGTATCACATCGTCCCTGTTCACCGTGGAGCGCAGCGTGGTGAGTTCTTCTGCCGCTAAGGCTTCGGATAGTGCCTCGAGGGCTAGTGCGGCTGTCTTGTTTTCGGCGCGGAGTGCTATGTCCGGATCACTAACGAGAGTGATTATTCCACTGGGCCCAGGCATTTTGAGCTTCATGTACCCGTAGTGAGGTACTGCTTGAAAAATTGTGAATGCCTCTCGTCCTAATACGGCGTGATATCCGCTGCTGAACGGGGCCACTTGGAACGTGACTTCTTCGGATCTGTAATTGTCCGGCGAGCCGAACACCACATTGAGTGTGATTTTTCCGGTGCAGCACACTTCCCGGCTAGGGATTATTCCTCTAAAGGTTGTGCTGCTTCGCTCAATACGGCTCCAATCGATTTCCATTTTTCGCAGAGTTTCCTCGTAAATGAGGTTTAGTCCGCTGCCGCCATCCATGAGGACTTTTGTCAGTCGAAAGCCGTCCACTATGGGACGTGCAGCTGGCGCTCTGGCTGTTCGGAATTTAGGCTCGTCGCTGGCGTTGAAGGTAATAGCTGTGTCGCTCCATGGGTTTGCTGTTGCTACTTGGTAGATTTCGGCGAGTCCGCGGATTGTTCATTTTCGCATATTGTTTGATGCGAAGGTCTCGAAGACTTTTGATACTGTACTGGCATTGTTGGAGTGGTTTTCTGGGGCTAGAAGCTCCTCGCCACTTTTGGCCACCTCCCATAATATCCAACATGCTCGAAGGCTATGTGTTGGGACGGCTCCCTCTGTACTATGAAGCTTACAGGGTCCATTGAGCCATCCCTCCAGTACGGTTCCGTGCCCCTTATTGGGTTTTTGCTTTTTATTTTTTGCATATGGGGCCTGAATGTGAGGCGCCCTTTTGTTGTGGGCTGGGGCTGGGGCCGGATTATCCCAAAATTGATTTTCGGTTTTTCGGAAACTCTCCATCGCACAGTACTTTCGTTCTATGGACGCCAGATCGGCGAAACGTGTAATTTTGCAGCGATCGATGGCGTTCAATATGCCCTTGTCCGTGCAATTATTGCAGAAAATTGAGATTGCGTTTTCCTCTCGGCAGTCCTTTATCCTGTCTATAACCAGGAGGAATCTGGCCCAGTAGTGGTGTACTGTTTCAGCGGGCTCTTGTCGTATTAGAGATAGATCGCATATGTCTGGGCGGGTGGGTGGACTGAAGTCCGTATCCCTGCCCATCTTGGGGCTCAAAGGCCGAGGGGTTTCCGAATTTGGAAGCTTGGTTTGCTGGACACAATCCAGCGAGTCCGGAGTGATGCAAGATTTTAAGTTCAATGCTTTATCGAAGTCCGTCCCTCCGCGGAAATCCGGCGTGGAGGGTTCGGGAATCCGGACATGAATAGTTTTCAATACAGGCAAAGAGTTGCTGTATTGCTCCTCTACCACTGCGACGTGGTGGGTGGCCTGGGGAGAGTTAATCTCTCTCAGATCGGTTTTAAGCCCAATCTGGTGGTAGTCTGTAGCGACTCCCAGGGCCGCGATGCAATCCAAGAGCTTGTTAACAGACGAGAGCTCTATTGGATCCAACTGTTCGACAGCTTTCGTGCTGACGCGAAGATTGCTTCTGACGACTTGAGAAGTCATTGTCGAAGCGGCGGCCGGACAGGCGGTCATAAGAAAACCACCTAGCCGGATAGTTTGGCTGGCGGCCAAGGCCCCTTCGGCGAAAACACCGTCTTTGAAGACGGGTGGAGGCATCCGCCCTATCGGTGATGACACAGAGGAACTCTCAATGAAAGCACCAATGTCGGTGTCAAAACCTGCGGATCTCGGGTAGGGGGTCCCGAACTGTGCGTCTAGGCGGATGGTAACAGGAACGAGGGACACGATGTTTTTACCCAGGTTCGGGCCCTCTCGATGGAGGTAAAACCCTACGTCCTGCTTGATTAATATTGATGATATGGGTAGTACAAGAGTGGATCTACCACGAGATCAAGGAGGCTAAACCCTAGAAGCTAGCCTATGGTATGATTGTTGTAATGTATGTTGTGTCCTGCGGACTAAAGCCCTCCGGTTTATATAGACACCGGAGAGGGCTAGGGTTACACAGAGTCGGTTACAATGGTCGGAGATCTACATATCCGTATCGCCAAGCTTGCCTTCCATGCCAAGGAAAGTCCCATCCGGACATGGGACGGAGTCTTCAATCTTGTATCTTCGTAGTCTTGGAGTCCGGCGGACGATGATAGTCCGGCTGTCTGGACACCCCCTAGTCCAGGACTCCCTCAGGCAGCAAGGCACGTATTGTATTGTTGCCATCGAGGATAAAAAGATGGGGTTTATATCATATTGCATGAGTTTATCCCTCTACATCATGTCATCTTTCTTAATGTGTTACTCTGTTCTTATGAACTTAATACTCTAGATACATGCTGGATAGCGATCGATGTGTGGAGTAATAGTAGTAGATGCAGGCAGGAGTCGGCCTACTTGTCGCGGACGTGATGCATATATACATGATCAATTGAAAGTACATGTAGTCCCCATGTGTGGTTTTGGTAATTAATTAATGACAATCCTTATGGACTAATGCTTGCATTGAGATATACATTTGAAGATTAGTCCCATTGGAAAATGATTAAAGAATAATGGAAGAAAACTCATTTGAGGCAACAATTACATCAAGATGATCAAAATGGAGTTCATTGGAGTATCTTAAGGGTTGCCATGCTTAGAGCTATGGTTTGAGCCATAATGGATGAAGATCTTAAGAGGATGATTTGAATGATGAATTCTAGGAGTGGCTCAAAGAGATGATCATAATGGACTCATGTGTTGAGTCATGATTGAGCAAGCTATTCAAGTGAAGAATTCAATATATCCTTCATGACGTCAAGATTAAACATGGAGTAGAGATATCGGTTGACCAAGTTGAAGTTCGGAGATTGAACTCTAAATGGTCAACACACGAGCGCAAATGATGCACCACATAAGATCTTGTGGTATGATAAGAAATTATCAATTGCACTCTGTGTACTAACCCATACTATGTGTTGTCTATGTTTTCGAGGGTTAGGTGATTCTCATGGGCTCGCATCGAGAGAGAGAGAGAGAGATTTCAAGTGTCTATGAGAGGATAACATCAAGTGTTGGTGATCATGGTTGATAAGGGCAAGTTCAAGATAACCATTCCGAGGGATTACATGCTTGAAGCTCGTGGATGATCACATGATGGACAAGTGAAGATGAATACAAAGCAAAGCCTCCCATATTGTGTATGGGGGAGCTACTTGAAGACTTCACCAATGTCTTGCCTTCAACTTGAGCCAAGAAGAAACATCAACATCAAGCTCAAGTGAAAGGCTTGAGTCAAAGGTATTAGTTCCTTTGGCGTTAGTGTTGTGGAGATATGACCACCGAAGAAAAATATGCTCTCAAGAATGGTTCTCGATAGCTATGTAGTATAGCTCTTTTATGTTTCTTGAGTTATAGGGATCCCGCACTATTAAGAGGGGATCAAAGGGGTTAGTGATAGATTTTCTCAAGTCAACATCTTCTATTTCTACTTCCTCACATCATATTCCAACATAGGCATATTTCACTCCTATCCAATACAAATACAATATGCCTATACATCTACCAAAGTAAATCCATAGCCAAATAGGTTCCCCAAAGTATATGATCTTACCTTTCCATACTTTGCACCCTCCATTTTGGTTTATCTTGGGTGGTTCTCTATGTGAGGACCTAGAGCTTTTCCATAGCTTCAAAACGAGCCCAAGATCATCAAAATCGGAGTCCGGATGTGAAAGTCATGCATGTTTTACTTTTGGGGCAGCTGCAATTTTTGTGTTGGCCGGATGTCCGGGCTTTTCCCCGGATGTCCGGCCACTGCTATCCAGAGAGCATCTGATTTGTGTAAAATCACCGGATGTCCTGCCCCTGGCCCGGATGTCCGGCCGTAGATGTCCAGAAACCTTACCGAAATGCTGTTTGTATACGCCGGATGTCCGACCCTTGGCCGGATGTCCGGGGCCCCAAGTTTGGCCAGATGTCCGGGCTTCGGCCAGATGTCTGGGCCCTGTAACCTGTTTTTCTGCGTACATGTGTGCACACTTCACAGCGCCCGGATGTCCGGCCCCAGGCCCAGATGTCCGGCCCGACACAGCCACTTACAATCCAACGGCCATATTTGCACTACTACTATATATAACCTTCTTCCACCCCGGGAGAAGGTTGAGCAACACATTCATATGAAGCCTAGAACACAAAAAGGCTTCCTCTCACTTATCCTACACCAAACCATAGATCCCGGAGAGATTCGTGAGAGTTCTTGAGAGATTTTCCAATCAAGTGCTAGATCCACTCCCTCTCCTTCTCTTGACCAAAGGAATTCATGATTTGAGCAAGTCTTGAGCATTTCCCCTTTGTTCTTGTTACTCTTGGAGGTTGGAGACTCCTAGGCGGTAGGAGTGCTCCAGTGCAGAATCAACTTGTGATTTGTCCCCCGAAAAGTTTGTGAAGGTTTGGAGGCCGCCTCAAGGTCTACCACTAGTGGTTGAGAATCGCCTTCGTGGTGATATCTCAAGGAGAATATGGTGAGCCTTCGTGGCGTTGGTGTGCCTTCATGGTAACATCCACCTCTCTAACGGTGACTAGATTCCCTCCAAGGAAGTGAACATCGGGATACATCCTCGTCTCCGTGACTTTGGTTATCCCTAACCCTAACTCCTTACTTGTGGTTTACTTTGGTCATTTGACCGTGCATTATATTGTGGTGGTTGATTATATTGTGTTGGCCATTTCCTTGTAGAGATTATTTGGGCCTACACTTCATATTCCGCAATTCATACTTGCTACTATTGATATACATTGTGATTAGTGTGAATTGCTAACTTGTGTTATAAACTTCCATATATTGTGATATTGCTCAAGTAAGTTTGTGTAACTTACTTGAGTTTGCATGTATCATTCAATTCCATATATTGTGATACAATTTGTGTAAGCTTGTATTGCTTACTTGTGGTTGTGTGTATTATTCATTTCCATACCTCGTGATATACACTGAGTAAGTTTGTGTGACTTACTTGTGCTTACTCATATCCTCGTTGTTCTCATCTTGTTTATGCTAAGTTGTTGGTGCACTTATTGAGCCTAGTATATTTAGGATTTGTGCTTGAAAAGTATCCGCTTAGTTTATTTCCGCATTAGGATATAGCCAAATCCGTAAAAGATTTTAAAACGCCTATTCACCCCCCTCTAGGCAACATCGTGGTCCTTTCAATTGGTATTAGAATAAGGTCTCTCCTTATTAGGCTTAACCGCCTAGAGAGTAACGATGTCAACTAGTGAACTAGTGCACGATGACACATTTTGTTTTAATGGCACAAATTACATTATGTGGATATTACACATGCTTTATCATTTTCGGGCCATGGGTCCAAATGCTTTGCGGATTGTGCTTGTAGGGAATTCAAATCTAAAGGATGGACAATCTCCGTCACTTGGTGATGTGCATCTTGATAGTGAAGCTTTAAGTATCATTCACCAAGCTATAACCTTCGAGGTGTTCAAGTCAATCTCGTCTTGTTCGTTGGCTCATGATGCTTGGACCAAAATTGAAGATATATATGGTGGGTCCAATCTTCATGAAGACAATATTCTTTTTGGGAGTTAATGGAGGAGTTCTCCACATTTTTAAATCATGAAGAGCTCTCTATTGCTTCCACCTCCGATTACTTGCATACCTCAACATCTTTCACTTCACCAACATGTGGCATACCACAAGGTAATGACATGGTGAGTGAAGAAATATCCTGTAATGATGGTGTTAAGCTCATTTGTGATGATATGCTTGATCTCCCATGTTGCCATGATAGAAATATTTTGGTTTCCTCTAGTTTTTCTATGACTAGCCATGTAGAGGAAATCAAGAAAGATGAGGCATGCTTGATTGATGAAGAACCCTCTTCTCCAAAAGAATCATCATCAACCCCTTTTGTTCACATGTGCCTGATGGCAAGAGGTAATGACAAGGTATCATCTTCTCTTAGTGATAATGATGATAGTTGTAATGAGGAAGATGATGAAGTCTTGACTCAAAATCTCTATGAGATTGGGAAAAATCTTCGTAGAGCTAAAAATAACACTTATAAAAGTCTCCAAGATGTTCTTGCTTGCTTTCAAAAACGTAACGACTTATTTCTTTACGAGCAAGCAAAAAGTGAACAACTTAAACATGAACTTGCTATGGCTCATCAATGTCTCAGTAGAAGAGATTGAAGTTACTCATTGTAAACTTAAAGAGGATTTTGAGCACCTTGACCTTGACTACAAGAAGGTCAAAGGAGAGCTCACCAAACCCTCTAAGTCTCATGAGGAACTTCAAGTTATTCATGCGGAGTCTCTAGCTTCTACATGCTACTCTCATATTGATAATGATTCTTGTGCTACTAACTCTATCTTGTGTGAAGCATCGATATTAAAAGAAAATGTTGAGCTAAGGACTCAACTTGATTTGTTAACTAGCAATTATGGGAAATTGGGAGAAAGTCGTAAAAAGCTCTCAGGCACTCATGAGGATCTTCTAATCTCTCATGATGAGTTAAATTTAGCTCATGAGGCTATGGTCACCAAGGTAAAATCATGTGAGTCTCATGTGGATATTAGCACATCTTCTACTCGAAATGCCTTATTGTCATGTGCTAGTCCTTGCAATTCCTCTCTACATGATATTGGTACATGTTGTAATGAATTGCTCACCATGCCTTGTTGCTCTAACAATGAAGCTTCCACTTCCTCTAGTTCTTTTGTTAATACTAACCTTGTAGAGGAAAACAAAGAGCTCAAGGCCCAAGTCACTAGTTTGAAGAAAGACTTGGAAAAATGTTGTGATAATATCTTTAGTGTGCAAAAGGACCCTCAGGACAAAATAGGACTTGATTTCATCTCCAACAAGAAGAAGTCCAAGAACAAGAAGAAGGGACAAGATCAAGTCAAGAATTCGGCCAACATTACTTGCTTCAAGTGCAAGAATGTTGGACACCATGTGAGATCTTGTCCATTGAAGAAGAAGGCTTCAAATGTGAAGCATCAAGGGAAGTGGCCTCAAGTTCAATATCAAGATAATGAAAGGCCTCTTCCCATGCCTAACCAAGATAATGCTCTCCAAGTTGAAAAGGTAAATAAGAAGAGAAAGGGGAGCACATGTTGCTCTATTTGCCGTAAGAAGGGACACATAGCTTCATTTTGTCCCAATGGTAACATATCTAAGCCTCCTATAGTCAATAATCATTATTCGCTAAGGAAGGATCTTGGTGGCAATGTGTTTGCCAAGTTTGTGGGTTCCCAAAGAAATTTGAAAGTGGACAAGACCATTTGGGTTGCCAAGCCTATTGTTACTAACTTCTTAGGACCCAACTTGGTTGGGGACCATCAAGCTCAAACTTGATCAATAGGTGTGTGGATGGCATTGGAGACTTGGCTACTTCATGAAGAAAAACTATTTACACCATATGTTATGGTTAATGCCAAGTCAAGTGGATTATCATCATATCTATCAATCCAATGCTCCTCTTTGCGGTAACATGTACTTGCATTGTTTACATTGAAAGTTACTATGTCCCTTGCATTTTTAGGTTTTGTACCTAGCATGTGATTTTATAGTTGTGCTTTTTAGTATGCTTGATTTGTGTTATCTAGCATGTGTAGGTCGCAATGCACTTCATATATTTGTGCGTGTGTGGTTTCAAGCCTTTATTGCTTCATTAGCTGAATCTTCCTTGGCTGGATCATCACATTATGGGGGAGTGCTATGTTTTACGGATATCACAAACCTTAAAGGTGTATGTATGTGGGATACCACCTAGTATTGTTAGTGCAATATTATCTAGGTACTATGTGGTATGTAAAGCTCATTTGAAACTCAAATTCTCATCAATTAATTATCCTTAGTTGGGTTTCATTTGCTTCTTGTGGATAATACATGGATCATCATATTATGGGGGAGTGATATGCTTTGTGCATATCACAATCCTTGTTAATATGAACAATTGAGGGATGCCACCTAGAATTTATATTTGAGATTATCTTATATCTCCGTGGCATGCAATGTCTTGTTTACGTATGGCATTCATGTGCGGTTTTGCCCATGGTTATCTTTAAAACCATATTTGGAAAATCATTTGATTAAAGCTATTCCAATTATTGCTTTACATGATTATCGATCTAGTCGGAATGTTAATATTATGCTATCCAAGCATTGTGGTTATTTCTAAACTCTCATGTTATGCTTGTGTTAGTATAGATGATCATGTACTTATTTGGTTTCTACACCGAATGATAACCCAAAATACCATTTTGTTCGAATTTATCTTATTGCTCTATATGAGAGTTTGTTATCTCATTGTTTATAGTGTCCTATATCTACTTGAGTGGGATACTCCAATGAGTATGTGTGCAATGCATATCTTATATGCTCATTGTTTTTTTCTTGGTTCATATGTTGAACTTTGTGTGCTATCATATGTTGATTTGTCACTTTGATTCAGTTTGGACAACACGAATTACTAGTGATGTTATTGGAAGTATTAATAGTTATGTGGTCATTTGTCCAATTTGTATCTCCCTGGATTTTGGTAGGCTTGTGCATGCATATTTACTATGTGTAAATTCACATGGCTTGTTTGCCTTATTTGATCCAATATATATATGGTAAATCCATCAAATTCTTAATAGCTATGATGTGCATGAAATTCAAATTCATATCAATAGGCACATATTTAAGTTATGCTAACTACGTCGGACCCAATAAGTTTGGGGACCATATTGTACTTAAAATGTTTTAGGTACATTTGAGAAGCATTGGGTGCTTGGCTTATTCATGAAGGTGGTGGCATTATGAGGAAATTAGATCCAAGCTTGGACATTTTATTGATCTACAACTTCATACCAATGCTATCTCGGTAACAAGTATTTACTTCATGCATATATATAGAAAAGAGGTCAACCTTGTGTAGGTTGCATCATGGCATGAATTTCTTGACTCATTCCTGTGATACTTGTTTCCTTTTCTCAAAGCATCCCAACAATGATCTCTTGTTGCTAGTTGTGATGTCTTTGATGATTGTGTGTTTGGAGTTCATTAATATACAATAAGATTATATTAAGCCATGTGCCATGCTTTCAAGCAAAGATCTCATTGGTATATTTTATGACTCCCATTTGGATATCTTATTCCTTCCTTTTGTAACTATTTTATGTGTACATCCTTCTTTGTGGATATCATCTACCTAGTATCTTATACACGTGACAGAAGTTACATCTCTAGTTGATATCCCTATTCTTTCATGTCCACCATTTCATTCACTTTTTATATCTTTTTGGTGGCTCCATGGAAGCATTTGTTGAATGAGTGCATGTCTTACCTCTTTGCATCTTAGTGCACTCATGTTTGGTGAAGATTGTTGTCCTCATGCTTGTCTTGACAAGCCTATTATTTCCTATCTTCATCATGGGTTGTCACAAGCTTTGATTTTTAGTTTGCTATTAGTGAGCTTGTGAACCCATTTGCTTGATGTGTGTGTGTCCTTCTTAACTTCGTGTGTGTGGGAAGGACATGTCTTGCACCTTGTATCTCATTTACTCAAGGCTATGTTGATGCTTAATTCTCATCCTTATACTAGTCTTCTCAAGTGCTTTGACGTGACTCACACACATCATTTTGGTTGTGCCTATTCTTAGGTTGCCTCATGTACATGTTGCTCAATCATATGTTTGTTGCAAATGCTAGGCTTCTTTTCTTATCTATGTTTGCTTGCAATTGTTGTGTGTTCCTATTGATTTGTGGGGAGTGATGATCCTATTTTGTGCACTTCTACCCAAATAAAAAAATCTAATTGTGCACAAATCGTGGGGAGCTTCTCTATTTTCCTTAGAACACTCCTTTACCCAAATCGTAATATTCTTTTATCCTTTTGGCTCGTCGGATCTTTTGATTGCTTGCTTCACTTTGTGTTATGCAAATGAGATCAATTTGTGCCATGAGCTTTGTGCCATGTACCTTGCTATTATGACTAGGCTCAAGTTGTATAATAGTGATTCACTTGCGGATATCATGTTCTTATCAATTGCAGCCTTTCTTTTTGTGTATATGAGTTTCTTTATGGATACATATCATGATTATTATTGGCCACTTAGAAATTTTTATACATGAAAAAGTTCATATCTTCGTATCTGATTGCATTCTATAGATTCCGAGCTCCTTTAATTGTTCATCATTGAATATGTGCATTTGTTTTCACTCACATGTTGGGATATGCACACATCAAGGACGAACTCGTACTATATTGGTCTGCTAGATGTTTTGTCTTCCATTTTGGCATTTGGTGCCAATGGGGGAGAAGTTTAGAGGGTTTAAGATAAATATCTTTTGTAGTTCTTGTTGTCACTCATGCATATCTACCCTTGTTATATATTCTTATTGCATGAATTAATATTGTATATAGAGGAATCTCCTCCTAGTTTATGTCAACCGATATATGGAATGACATTCAAAGTTCATTCACACATGCATATATTGTGGGGCAGTTTGCTCTATATACTATGGGTGTACTATCATCAAATGCTTGTGTAGTGTCTTGATGATAGTACAACCATCCCAAGTATACAATTTATTCATTATATAAACCCTCTTGTTGAGATTGTCATCAATTACCAAAATGGGGGAGATTGAAAGTACATGTAGTCCCCATGTGTGGTTTTGGTAATTAATTAATGACAATCCTTATGGACTAATGCTTGCATTGAGATATACATTTGAAGATTAGTCCCATTGGAAAATGATTGAAGAATAATGGAAGAAAACTCCTTTGAGGCAACAATTACATCGAGATGATCAAAATGGAGTTCATTGGAGTATCTTAAGGGTTGCCATGCTTAGAGCTATGGTTTGAGACATAATGGATCAAGATCTTAAGAGGATGATTTGAATGATGAATTCTAGGAGTGGCTCAAAGATATGATCATAATGGACTCATGTGTTGAGTCATGATTGAGCAAGCTATTCAAGTGAAGAATTCAATATATCATTCATGACGTCAAGATTAAACATGGAGTAGAGATATGGGTTGACCAAGTTGAAATTTGGAGATTGAACTCTAAATGGTCAACACACGAGCGCAAATGATGCACCACATAAGATCTTGTGGTATGATAAGAAATTATCAACTTCACTCTGTGTACTAACCCATACTATGTGTTGTCTATGTTTTTGAGGGTTAGGTGATTCTCATGGGCTCGCATCGAGAGAGAGAGAGAGATTTCAAGTGTCTATGAGAGGATAACATCAAGTGTTGGTGATCATGGTTGATAAGGGCAAGTTCAAGGTAACCATTCCGAGGGATTACATGCTTGAAGCTTGTGGATGATCACATGGTGGACAAGTGAAGATGAATACAAAGCAAAGCCTCCCATATTGTGTATGGGCGAGCTACTTGAAGACTTCACCAATGTCTTGCCTTCAACTTGAGCCAAGAAGAAACATCAACATCAAGCTCAAGTGAAAGGCTTGAGTCAAAGGTATTAGTTCCTTTGGCGTTAGTGTTGTGGAGATATGACCACCGAAGAAAAATATACTCTCAAGAATGGTTCTCGATAGCTATGTAGTATAGCTCTTTTATGTTTCTTGAGTTATAGGGATACCGCACTATTAAGAGGGGATCAAAGGGGTTAGGATAGATTTGCTCAAGTCAACATCTTCTATTTCTACTTCCTCACATCATATTCCAACATAGGCATATTTCACTCCTATCCAATACAAATACTATATGCCTGTACATCTACCAAAGTAAATCCATAGCCAAATAGGTTCCCCAAAGTATATGATCTTACCTTTCCATACTTTGCACCATCCATTTTGGTTTATCTTGGGTGGTTCTCTATGTGAGGACCTAGAGCTTTTCCATAGCTTCAAAACGAGCCCAAGATCATCAAAATCGGAGTCCGGATGTGAAAGTCATGCATGTTTTACTTTTGGGGCAGCTGCAGTTTTTGTGTTGGCCGGATGTCCGGGCTTTTCCCCGGATGTCCGGCCACTGCTATCCAGAGAGCATCTGATTTGTGTAAAATCACCGGATGTCCTGCCCCTGGCCCGGATGTCCGGCCGTAGATTTCCAGAAACCTTACCGAAATGCTGTTTGTATACGCCGGATGTCCGACCCTTGGCCGGATGTCCGGGGCCCCAAGTTTGGCCAGATGTCCGGGCTTCGGCCAGATGTCTGGGCCCTGTAACCTATTTTTCTGCGTACATGTGTGCACACTTCACAGCGCCCGGATGTCCGGCCCCAGGCCCGGATGTCCGGCCCGACACATCCACTTACACTCCAACGTCCATATTTGCACTACTACTATATATAACCTTCTTCCACCCTGGGAGAAGGTTGAGCAACACATTCATATGAATCCTAGAACACAAAAAGGCTCCCTCTCACTACTAGGGAAAAGCCTATACACAAAATCTTACTAGTAGCGAGGGTTAAAAACCCTCGCTACTGCTACTTAGTAGTAGTGCAGGTTTTTAAACCTCGCTACTACTAAGTTGATAGCAGTAGCGCGGGTTTTAACCCTCGCTACTACTAAGCGGTCTCTATCGTGCCCCCCGCGACATGCCATAGTAGTAGCGCGGGTTTTTAAAACCTCGCTACTACTAAGTTTGATAGCAGTAGCGTTGGTTTTTAGCCCTCGCTACTACTAAGTGGTGCCATAGTAGTAGCGAGGGGGTAAAAAAACTGCGCTACTACTAAAGGTCCCATTTTCAAACTCTACCCCCCCCCCCCCCCGTGGATCGCCTTTTCAGTTTTAGAAAAAATAAAAAAAAATGATGAAAATGTCAAAAAAATAAAAGAAAATAAGTTTCCCATGTGATATGTGGTCTAGTTGTTGGGAAAATTTGCAAATATGAATTTCGAATTTATTTGCAAAATCTCTCGAGAATTTGTAAAAATGGGCATAACTTTTGCATACTAATTCGGATGAAAAAGTTTTGGGCCATTTGCATTTCTGTCCCTAACTCGAACCACCTAATCAGATATACCCCTAATTCGAAAGCCTGCTCAAATTTGCCCCTCCACCGTTAGGTGCCCTTACAGAAATGCCCTTCTGCGTCGTTACCGTCCGGTCAAACAACTTTGACCGTCCTGAAAAAAATAGCAAAAAAATTTAAAAAAATCTAAAATTTTGTGAGATCGAAGATACTCATGTGCGCAAGGTTCATGCAAATTTTCATACTATTTGGACATTCCAGGAGCTCGTGGCGGGGAAAAACAGTTAATATGCACACTTGTGAACAGTAAATTTGAAATAAAATAGCAAGGAAATTCAAAAAAATATGAAATTTTTTGACATCAAAGAGGCTTGGGTGCACAAGGTGCTTGCAAGTTTTTGTGATCAAATGACATGCGAGGAGCTCTAGCAAGAAAAAACAAAATAGTCATTTTTTCCTAAGTTTTTTCCCGAGCCAAATTTTGTTTTTTTCTCCACAAGCCCCTCCAATGTCCAAACACAACAAAAATTTCCACGCATCTTGTAGACCATATTTTTTTGAATTTTCTTGCTATTTTTTTGAATTTACTGTTCACAGGCTTACATATTTATTGTTTTTCCTTTGACACGAGTTCCTGGAATGCCCAAACAGCACGAAAATTTGCACGCACCTTGCGAACCTGACTATCTTTGATCTCACAAATTTTCAGTTTTTTTAAGATTTTTATTGCTATTTTTTCAGGATGGTCAATGCCCTTTGACCGGCTTTGACCTATTTTGACCGGACGGTAACGGCACAGAAGGGCATTTCTGTAAGTGCACCTAACGGCGGAGGGGCAAATTTGAGCAGGCTTTGAAATTAAGGGTAAATCTGAGAGTGGGCGCAAATTAGGGGCATAGATGTAAATGTCCCAAAAGTTTTTTATATGAAAAATCATCTACTTGAAAAGTTACATCCGAATTTAACCGGGGAACCTCGTTAAACATTTTTAAAATCCTCAAAAACCTAACAGAAAAAAGTTACGGGGCTTTTAAGATCTGGAGGCAAAAAAATTCAAAAACAAATTCAGTTTTATTTTTTATTTTTTGTTAAATCTGGTCAAACTGTGGTCAAACTAATTATTCAAGAATATTAGTGTTACTAAATAATTATTTTAGTTTTTTTGAATTTTGGTCAAATCTGGTCAAACTATGGTCAAACTATGGTCAAATCTTGTCAAACTATGGTCAAACTGTGGACAAACTAATTATTCTAGAAATATTAGTGTTACTAAATTTTTAGAACAATATTTTCAAACTCAAACAGTGAAATGCGTGACTTCATGCTGAAGCTAAATTCCTGAGATTAATAGGATTGACATCTTACTATTGTCAGGAAAACAACAAGTGCAGACATGGAAACGAGGGAGAATAGAACCCGGAAGTTAAGCGTGCTCAGGCTGGAGTAGTGAGAGGATGGGTTACCGTCCGGGAAGTTAGATGATTTGGAATAATTAGAGATTAAATTGAGCAGCGCTGAGGGGTGATTAGAGATTTGAGGTTAAAATAATTCAGAAATTTGAAAATTAGTGAAAAAAATCGAATTTTTTTTTCGAGAAAATTCAAAAAAAATCAGAGATTAGAGATTAGTAGTAGCGCGGGTTGGCACCCGCGCTACTGCTAAAGGACGTAGTAGTAGCGCGGGTCACACCCGCGCTACTGCTATACGTTAGCTGTAGCGCCTTATTAGTAGCGCCGGTCCCCGCGCTGCTGCTAGGCTTTTCCCTTGTAGTGTCTCACTTCTCCTACACCAAATCTTAGATGCCGAAGAGATTCGTGAGAGTTCTTGAGAGATTTTCCAATCAAGTGCTAGATCCACTCCCTCTCCCTCACTTGACCAAAGGAATTCGTGATTTGAGCAAGTCTTGAGCATTTCCCCTTTGTTCTTGTTACTCTTGGAGGTTGGAGACTCCTAGGCGGTAGGAGTGCTCCGGTGAGGAATCAACTTGTGATTTGTCCCCCGGAAAATTTGTGAAGGTTTGGAGGCCGCCTCAAGGTCTACCACTAGTGGTTGAGAATCGCCTTCGTGGTGATATCTCAAGGAGAATAGGGTGAGCCTTCATGGCGTTGGTGTGCCTTCGTGGTAACATCCACCTCTCTAACGGTGACTAGCTTCCCTCCAAGGAAGTGAACATCGGGATACATCCTCGTCTCCGTGACTTTGGTTATCCCTATCCCTAACTCCTTACTTGTGGTTTACTTTGGTCATTTGACCGTGCATTCACTATATCTTGTTGTCCTCATTATATTGTGGTGGTTGATTATATTGTGTTGGCCATTTCCTTGTAGAGATTATTTAGGCCTACACTTCATATTCCGCAATTCATACTTCCTACTATTGATATACATTGTGATTAGTGTGAATTGCTAACTTGTGTTATAAACTTCCATATATTGTGATATTGCTCAAGTAAGTTTGTGTAACTTACTTGAGTTTGCTTGTATCATTCAATTCCATATATTGTGATACAATTTGTGTAAGCTTGTATTGCTTACTTGTGGTTGTGTGTATTATTCATTTCCATACCTCATGATATACACTGAGTAAGTTTGTGTGACTTACTTGTGCTTACTCATATCCTCGTTGTTCTCATCTTGTTTATGCTAAGTTGTTGGTGCACTTAGTGAGCCTAGTATATTTAGGATTTGTGCTTGAAAAGTATCCGCTTAGTTTATTTCCGCATTAGGATATAGCCAAATCCGTAAAAGATTTTAAAACGCCTATTCACCCGCCTCTATGCGACATCGTGGTCCTTTCACATGCGTAGATAATCTCATAATTATTCGCTTTTCTATCAATTGATCGATAGTAATTTGTTCACCCACCGTAATACTTATGCTATCTTGAGAGAAGCCACTAGTGAAACCTATGGCCCCCGGGTCTATCTTTTATCATATAATCTTTCAATCTACTCTAATTTGCATCTTTACTTTTCCAATCTATATTATAAAATACCAAAAATATATTTATCTTATCATATTATCTCTATCAGATCTCATTTTCGCAAGTGGCCGTGAAGGGATTGACAACCCCTTTATTGCGTTGGTTGTGAGTTCTTTGTTTGTTTGTGTAGGTGCGTGGGACTTTTGAGGAGCCTCCTACTGGATTGATACCTTGGTTCTCAAAAACTGAGGGAAATACTTACGCTACTATTGCTGCATCACCCTTTCCTCTTCAAGGAAAACCAACGCAAGCTCAAGACGTAGCAAGAAGGATTTCTGGGCCGTTGCTGGGGAGGTCTTCGCTCAAGTACCCATCACAAACTCATCTCCCTCGCATTTACATTATTTGCCATTTGCCCTTGCCGTTTTATTCACCCTCCCATTCCCAATCTTCTCCTGTCTCTTTCGCTTGCCTTTTTTTGTTTGCTTGTGTGTTGGATTACTTGTCGCCATGGCGCAAGATAATACCAAATTGTGTGATTTCTCCAATACCAATAATAATGATTTCCTTAGTACTCCGATTGCTCCTCTTAATGATGTTCAGTCTTGTGAAATCAATATTGCTCATCTAAACAACTTTGTTGATTTGTGTGATATGCAAAAGAAGAAATATACGGACACCGATATTGTTAAATTGAAGTTATTTCCGTTCTCCCTTAGAGATCGTGCTAAAGTTTTGTTTGCATCTTTGCCTAAAAATAGTATTGATTCTTGGAACAAGTGCAAAGATGCTTTTATCTCTAAGTATTTTCCTCCCTCTAAGATCATCACTCTTAGGAACGATATTATGAATTTTAAACAACTTGATAATGAGCAAGTTGCCCAATCTTGGGAAAGAATGAACTTGATGATTCACAATTGCCCTACTCATGGTTTGAATTTATGGATGATCATACAAAAAATTTATGCCGGATTGTACTTTGCTTCTAGAAATCTTTTAGATTCGGCCGCGGGAGGCACGTTTATGGAAATTACTTTAGGAGATGCTACAAAACTTCTTGATAATATTATGGCTAAGTATTCTCAATGGCACACCGAAAGATCTACTAGTAAAAAA
The DNA here is from genome assembly GCF_018294505.1 of Triticum aestivum. Classification (NCBI taxonomy): domain Eukaryota; kingdom Viridiplantae; phylum Streptophyta; class Magnoliopsida; order Poales; family Poaceae; genus Triticum; species Triticum aestivum. The sequence goes on from NC_057813.1 coordinate 519,753,876, forward strand.
GTGCATGATATAGAAGAAATTAATGTTTTGAGTGGAAAGATGGATGAACTTATGAAATTGTTTGCTACTAAGAATGCTCCTCTTGATCCCAATGATATGCCTTTGTCTACTTTGATTGAGAATAATAATGAATCTATGTATGTGCATTTTGTTGGTAGGAATAGTTTTGGAAACAATGCTTATAGAGGAAACTTTAATCCTAGACCGTTCCCTAGTAATTCCTCTAATAATTATGGAAATTTCTACAATAATTCTTATGGAAATTTTAATAAGATGCCCTCTGATTTTGATAATAGTGTGAAACAATTTATGATCTCTCAAAATAATTTTAATGCCTTGCTTGAAGAAAAATTTCTCAAAGTTGATCATTTAGCTAGGAACGTTGATAGACTTTCGCTTGATGTTGACTCTTTGAAACTTAGATCTACTCCTCCTAAACATGATATCAATGAGTCTCTCAAAGCAATGAGAGTGTCCATTGATGAGTGCAAGGAAAGAACCACTAGATTACGTGCTAAGAAAGATTGCTTTGTAAAGGCGTGTTCTTCTAGTTTCCGTGAAAATAATGATGAAGATCTTAAAGTTATTGATGTGTCTCCTATTAGACCTTTGTTTTGCAATATGAATCTTAATAATGGTACTGGAGATGAGTCAACTTTAGTTAGAAGGTATCCCAATAATTTGGAGTTTTTAGATCTCGATGCTAAATTTGGTAACAGTGGGATTGGAGAGGTCATGACTTTAAATAGCATTGAACGCACTATCTCGGATTTCAAGGAATTTGATTATGATAATTGTTCTCTAGAAAGTTGTATTTCCTTTGCAATCCGTTGTGAATTCTCCTCATGCTTATACTCAAATAAAGCTTTTACCAAACATATCGTTGATGCCTTGATGCGATCTTATGATGAAAAACTTAATTTGGAAGTTTCTATACCTAGAAAACTTAATGATGAGTGGGATCCTACTATAAAGATTAAAATTAAAGATCATAAGTGTTTTGCTTTATGTGATTTGGGTGCTAGTGTTTCCACAATTCCGAAAACATTATGTGATATTCTAGGTTTCCATGATCTTGGTGATTGCTCTTTAAATTTGCATCTTGCGGATTCCACCATTATAAAGACAATGGGAAGGATCAATGATGTTCTCATTGTTGCAAATAGAAATTTGGTGCCCGTAGATTTTATCGTTCTTGATATAGATTGCATTCTTTCTTGCCCTATTATTCTTGGTAGACCTTTCCTTAGAACGATTGGCGCGATTATTGATATGAAGGAAGGGAATATTAGATTCCAATTTACATTAAGGAAAGGCATGGAACACTTTCCAAGAAATAAAATTAAATTACCTTATGAATCTATCATGCGAACTACATATGAATTGAGTGCCAAAGAAGTCACTACTTAGATCTATCTTCGCTTTTATGCCTAGCTAGGGGCGTTAAACGATAGCGCTAGTTGGGAGGCAACCCAATTTTATTTTGATTTTGTTTTTGTATCTGTTTAGCAATCAATTTTGCTTCTACCTTATGTTTATATGTTTTTTATGTTTTGATTAGTGTTTGTGCCAAGTAGGACCTATAGGATAACCTATGGTGATAGTTAATTTGATTCTGCTGAAAAACAGAAACTTTGCGTGCACGAAATTAGTTTTGTTAAATCACAGAAATGTGATTTTGTGTTCATTCTTTTTTATGTAGATAAATAGACAAATTCTCCAGGACATCCTATTTTGGTATGATTTTTAGAGTTCCATAAGTATACGTGGGTTACAGATTGCTACAGACTGTTCTGTTTTTGACAGATTCTGTTTTTTGTGTGTTGTTTGGTTATTTTGATGCATCTATGGCTAGTATTAAGTGGAATGAACCATAGAGAACTTGAAATACAGTAGTTTTAATACCAATATAAATAAAGAATTAGTTCATTACAGTACCTTATGTGGTGGTTTTGCTTTCTTTCACTAACGGAGCTTATGAGATTTCCTGTTGAGTTTTGTGTTTTGAAGTTTTCAACTTTTGGTTAAAGATTTGATGGACTATGGAATAAGGAGTGGCAAAATCCTAAGCTTGGGGATGCCCATGGCACCCCAAGATATTCAAGAATAGCCAAAAGCCTAAGCTTGGGGAAGGCCCCGGAAGGCATCCCCTCTTTCGTCTTTGTTCATTAGTAACTTTACTTGGAGCTATATTTTTATTCGCCACATGATATGTGTTTTTCTTGGAGCGTCGTGTATGATACTAGTCTTTGAGTTTTAGTTTACCAAAATCATCCTTGCTGTACACACCTTTTGGGAAGAATCCCACTTGATTAGAATTTATTAGAATACTCTATGTGCTTCACTTATACCTTTTGAGCCTGATAGTTTTTGCTCTAGTGCTTCACTTATATCTTTTAGAGCACGGCGGTGGATTAATTTTGAAGAAATTGTTGATATCTCATGCTTCATTTATATTATTTTGAGAGTCTTTTAGAACAGCATGGTATTTTCTATGGTTATAAAATTGGTCCTAGAATGCTAGACATCCAAGTTGGGTATAATAAAAACTATCATAGAAAGTGACTTGGGTGATTACGAATTTAAGGAATGCTTGTGTTATGAGATATGGGGGTAGTTATATTAAATTCTTGCTAGTTGGGTGATTACGAATTTAAATAATGCTTGTGTTGAAGTTTGTGATTCCCGTAGCATGCACGTATGGTGAACCGCTTTGTGATGAAGTTGGAGCACAATTTTATTTATTGATTGTCTTCCTTATGAGTGGCGGTCGGGGACGAGCGATGGTCTTTTCCTACCAATCTATCCCGCGTAATACTTTGTTTTTGATGACTTGTAGATTTTTGCAATAAGTATATGAGTTCTTATGACTAATGTTGAGTCCATGTATTATACGCACTCTCACCCTTCCACCATTGCTAGCCTCTCTTGTACCGCACAACTTTCGCCGATACCATACACCCACCATATACCTCCCTCAAAACAGCCACCATACCTACCTATTATGGCATTTCCATAGCCATTCCGAGATATATTGCTATGCAACTTTCCATCTTTCCATTTATATGACACGCATCATCATTATCATATTGCTCTTTGCATAGTCATGTAGTTGACATCATATTTTGTGGCAAGGCCACCTTCATCATTCATACATGTCGTTCTTGATTCATTGCATATTCTGGTACACCGCCGGAGGCATTCATATAGAGTCATATCTTGTTCTAAGTATTGAGTTGTAATCTTGAGTTGTATGTAAATAAAAGTGTGATGATCTTCATTATTACAGCATTGTCCCAGTGAGAAAAGGATGATGGAGACTATGATTCCCCCACAAGTCAGGATGAGACTTCGGACTTTACAAAAGAAAAAAAAGAAAAAAAGGGAGAGAAAGGCCAAAAAAAGAGAAAGGCCGAAAAGAAAGAAAAGAAAAAAAAGGAAAAGAAAAAAAGAAAAAAATGAGAGAAAAAGAGAGAAGGGACAATGCTACTATCCTTTTTACCACACTTGTGCTTCAAAGTAGCACCGTGATCTTCATGATAGAGAGTCTCCTATGTTGTCACTTTCATATACTAGTGGGAATTTTTCATTATAAAACTTGGCTTGTATATTCCTATGATGGGCTTCCTCAAAATGCCCTAGGTCTTCGTGAGCAAGCGAGTTGGATGCACACCCACTTAGTTTCTTTTGTTGAACTTTCATACATTTATAGCTCTAGTGCATCCGTTGCATGGCAATCCCTACTAACTCACATTGATATCTATTAATGGGAATCTCCATAGCCCATTGATATGCCTAGTTGATGTGAGACTATCTTCTCCTTTTTTGTCTTCTCCACGACCACCATTCTATTCCACATATAGTGCTATGTCCATGGCTCACGCTCATGTATTGCGTGAAAGTTGAAAAAGTTTGAAATTACTAACGTATGAAACAATTGCTTGGCTTGTCATCGGGGTTGTGCACGATTAAATACTTTGTGTGATGAAGATAGAGCAACAGCCAGACTATATGATTTTGTAGGGATAACTTTCTTTAGCCATGTTATTTTGAGAAGACATGATTGCTTTGATTAGTATGCTTGAAGTATTACTATTTCTTATGTCAATATGAACTTTTATTTTGAATCATTTGGATCTGAACATTCATGCCACAATAAAGAAAATTACATTGAGAATTATGCTAGGTAGCATTTCACATCAAAAATTCTGTTTTTATCATTTACCTACTCGAGGACGAGCAGGAACTAAGCTTGGGGATGCTTGATACGTCTCCAACGTATCTATAATTTTTTATTGTTCCATGCTATTATATTACCGGTTTTGGATGTTTATGGGCTTTATTTTACACATTTATATCATTTTTGGGACTAATCTACTAACCGGAGGCCCAGCCCGTATTACTGTTTTTTTTTGCCTATTTCAGTATTTCGAAGAAAAGGAATATCAAACGGAGTCCAAACGCAATGAAACCTTTGGGAGCATGATTTTTGGAACGAACGTGATCCAGAGGACTTGGAGTGCAAGTCAAGAAGCAGCCGAGGCAGCCACCGACCTACTTCTTCCTCCTATATATACCCACGTATCCCGAGAACATCAGAACAAGCCACGACAACCTAGTTCCACCGTCGTAACCTTCTGTATCCGCGAGATCCCATCTTGGAGCCTTCGCCGGCGCTCCGCCGGAGGGGGAATCGACCATGCAGGGCTTCTACATCAACACCATAGCCCCTCCGATGAGTTGTGAGTAGTTTACCACAGACCTTCGGGTCCATAGTTATTTGCTAGATGGATTCTTCTCTCTTTTTGGATCTCAATACCATGTGCTCCCCCTATCTTATGGAGATCTATTCGATGTAACTCATTTTGCGGTGTTTGTCGAGATCCGATGAATTGTGGGTTTATGATCAAGTTTATCTATGAGAAATATTTGAATCTCCTATGAATTCTTTTATGTATGATTGAGTTATCTTTGCAAGTCTCTTCGAATTATCAGTCTGGTTTGGTCTACTAGATTGATCTTTCTTGCAATGGGAGAAGTGCTTAGCTTTGGGTTCAATCTTGCGGTGTCCTTTCCCAGTGACAACAGGGGCAGCAAGGCACGTATTGTATTGTTGCCATCGAGGATAAAAAGATGGGGTTTATATCATATTGCATGAGTTTATCCCTCTACATCATGCCATCTTTCTTAATGTGTTACTCTATTCTTATGAACTTAATACTCTAGATGCATGCTGGATAGCAGTCGATGTGTGGAGTAATAGTAGTAGAGGCAGGCAGGAGTTGGTCTACTTGTCGCGGACGTGATGCCTATATGCATGATCATGCCTAGATAATCTCATAATTATTCGCTTTTCTATCAATTGCTCGATAGTAATTTGTTCACCCACCGTAATACTTATGCTATCTTGAGAGAAGCCACTAGTGAAACCTATGGCCCCGGGGTCTATCTTTTATCATATAAGATTTCAATCTACTTTTATTTGCATCTTTACTTTTCCAATCTATATTATAAAATACCAAAAATATATTTATGTTATCATATTATCTCTATCAGATATCATTTTCGCAAGTGGCCGTGAAGGGATTGACAACCCTTTATTGTGTTGGTTGCGAGTTCTTTGTTTGTTTGTGTAGGTGTGTGGGACTTTTGAGGATCCTCCTACTGGATTGATACCTTGGTTCTCAAAAACTGAGGGAAATACTTACGCTACTATTGCTGCATCACCCTTTCCTCTTCAAGGAAAACCAACGCAAGCTCAAGACGTAGCGGAAGGCTTCATCTAAGAAACTCAGGACGACCTGGGTATGGAGATCGGTGGGTAAGATGGATGGGAAAACCGGCAGATGTTGACATTGGAGGCCTTGCAGCGGCGGCGGCGGCGGGGACCTTGCTAGGATTTCGAGCGAGGGAGGGGGTGTATGTGTGCGCGCGCGCACCCCCGAGGAGGTTTTGGTGTGTGTGTCTGTGTGTGTGTGTGTGTTTTGTGTGTGGAGGGGGGGCGTAGGGTGTTTGAGGACATGACACGGGTACTGAAAATTTTAGTACGCGGGAGTCAAACGCGGGAGTGAAATGCCGGGCTATTGAAAATTTTGATAATAGTGCATCGCACACGGTGTAGAGATAACAACCGTGTATTATGAAATAGAAAAACCCTGAGGTGGGCAGATATTTTCTAGGGATGCAGGCGGGATTGGAAATAAGAAACATCACACACGGCCCAGAGATAACAACTGTGTGTTATGAAACAGAAAAACCCTCGAGGTGGGTAGATATTTTCTAGGAATGCAGGTGGGATTGGGAACAAGAAACATCGGACACGGTCCAGAGATAACAACCCTGTGTTATGAAACAGAAAAACCCTCGAGGCAGGCAGATATTTTTGAGAGGGGGAGCCTCGTGGAGCCCAATGTATTGTGCGGATGTGTGCGTGACAGGGGCACCGGCGTGGCACACGGTTAGTTTGAGTGAACCGTGTCCGTTGCGTCATCCGACTTGGCTAATGTTCATAAATTTGGCGAAGAATGACGCGGGAGAGGGTCAAAACATGAACACACTTGCGTGTGCACCAAATTTATGTATCAAAAGGGTGGTTTGATTTTCAAATACCAAATGCAACTTCAATGTGGCACCTCTCTCGCAAAGTGCACGGTATTGCTTGCCCCGGCCACACCCCTCCTCGTGTCGGCGCGAAGGGAATCCTAACCTATGAATGCATGCCCCCTCCCCCAAACCGAGGTTCAACTAGCAAAGTGCAAAGTAGCTAGCAGCCCCTCTCCTCCCTCATGTCGGTACGAAGGGAATCTTAAGCTACAAATGCATGCGCCCCTCCAACCGAGGTTCATTCACCCAGCAAAGTGCGAAGTAGCTTGCAGCCCCCCCTCGTGTCGCCACGAAGGGAATCCTAAGCTATGAATGCATGCCCCCCAACTGACATTCACCTAGCAAAGTGTGAAGTAGCAACCCCACGCCCACACACTTTCAGTCGGCGGGCCAGAGAGGCATATCTCACCAAGATGGATCATAAAACGGACCAACAATAATCCACCTTCGTCGTACAACCTCTCTCTTATTGTTGGTTAAAGTGATGGTCGTCCATGCGACCCCCGAGATGGGATAGCTCGCCAATAATCACGCAAGTAGCTAGTCCACTGAAGACAACCACTGCATGCGTGTGGCCCAAACATATGTAGGAGAGGTGTGTTTTTGAGTAACAATGGAACAACATTAATTTGGCACCGTGATTTTGAACTAGAAATCCCCACACTAAGTGAGGGTTAGGTTGACGATGCATATGTATGTTACACCACACTTCAAGCCAACGATGGGGATTCATGCATGCATGCGTGCATAGTATATGCGCTTAAACTTAAGGTCTGAATCTCACTGTCGGTGTCAAAACCAGCGGATCTCGGGTAGGGGGTCCCGAACTGTGCATCTAGGCGGATGGTAACAGGAGACAAGGGACACAATGTTTTACCCAGGTTCGGGACCTTTTGATGGAGGTAAAACCCTACGTCCTGCTTGATTAATATTGATGATATGGGTAGTACAAGAGTGGATCTACCACGAGATCAAGGAGGCTAAACCCTAAAGCTAGCCTATGGTATGATTGTTGTGATGTATGTTGTGTCCTAAGGACAAAAGCCCTCCGGTTTATATAGACACCGGAGAAGGCTAGGGTTACACAAAGTCGGTTACAATGGTAGGAGATCTACATATCCGTATCGCCAAGCTTGCCTTCCACGCCAAGGAAAGTCCCATCCGGACACGGGACGGAGTCTTCAATCTTGTATCTTCGTAGTCTTGGAGTCCGGCGGAAGATGATAGTCCGGCTGTCTGGACACCCCCTAGTCCAGGACTCCCTCAGTAGCCCCTAAACCTGGCTTCAATGACGATAAGTCCGGCGCGCATAATGTTCGGCATTGCAAGGCGGGTTCCTCCCTTGAATAATCCAGAGAAGATCATGAACACCAGGATAGTGTCCGGCTCTGCAAAATAAATTCCACATTCCACCGTAGAGAGAATAAAATGTACACAAGTCCAATCTGCTGATGTATTATGTGGCACGACATCACACCGCTACCAGGCTTTTACTTGAATCGTTTTTTATTATACCACCTCAGCACATTTAGCGAAGCGGTTTCCTTGGCACGTCTTGTCGAAGTAGAGATCGTGTTCCCCTTATTCCGGGATTCTCATCAATACGGACGTGGGTAACCCAACCGCGCCATTGATGGTGGCGCTTGGGAGATAAGCGAGTTTTATCAGGCCAGCGGGGGACGCATAGTCCTCGTCCGCCTATATATAAGGGATAAGGATTTACCTTCTCACCTACGCCTTCTTCCTTCTCTGCTTACCCATCTCCGCGCACTCAAGCTCCAACGCCCAAGCCCGCGCATCTCGCCTCGACCTTCTCCGATCATGTCCGGAGCGGGAGGCAAATGGTTGGCCTCCACCGTTAAGGAGGAGCACATCACCAATCTGCGCAGCGCCGGATACCTTTCCAGCGATATCGCGCATCGGCTGCCCAACGAGGGGCAGCTCATCCCTACCCCTGGGCCCCATGAGAGGGTCATCTTCCTTCCCCACTTCCTCCGCGGACTGGGCTTTCCACTGCACCCTTTCGTCCGCGGGCTCATGTTCTATTACGGCCTGGATTTCCACAATCTGGCGCCGAACTTCAGCCTCAACATCTCGGCGTTTATCGTCGTGTGCGAGGCCTTCCTCTGCATCCGGCCCCACTTCGGCCTGTGGCTCAAGACCTTCAACGTCAAGCCGAAGGTTGTAAAGGGCACGCAAGCGGAATGCGGAGCCGCCATGCTGGGCAAGTTGCCCAACGTCCTTTGGCTCGAAGGGGCCTTTGTGGACTCCATTAAGGGGTGGCAATCGGGGTGGTTCTACATCACCAAGCCGCGCGAACCCACGTGGGCGGCGGCCCCCGAGTTCAGATCTGGCATCCCCACGCAGCTCACCTCCTGGAAAGAGAAGGGCTTGTTGTGGGGCAATCCGAAGGAGCTGACGGGACTGCGAGCCTGCATCCAGAAGCTGGTGAGCAATAAGCTCAGGCTCGTCGACGTGGTCCAAGTCATGCTCATCCGCCGGATTCTCCCATGCCAAGAACGGGCATTCAATCTGTGGGAGTTCAATCCGGAACAGCACCAGGCGCTAAGCGGGCTCTTCGACACGACATATGAAGGCGCCTAGAGGGTGCTGTTTAAGGGCGCCAAAGCCCCCGCATCTGCGACGGAAGATCACGGATTTCGCTCGCAGCATCCAGCTGATGAGGTAAGTGATTAAACCCCTTTACGGGACACTTGTGGTAAATAGATTGATTCCAAGAGGGTTTCAATCTCTCTTTTCCTTTGGCAGGAATGGATGGAGAAGGCCGTGCAGCTCATCTGTCCGGCTCCCATGCCAGAAGACCCAGTGAACGCCCGTCTAGCAGGTCTGCTGGTTCCGGCACCGCACGTGGTGCCGGAGAAGAAGGCCAAGAAGGTGGCCACGGGGACTCGAAAGAGTTCCCGAAATCAAGCGTCTGACGACGAGGCGGACTCCTCCCCCGAAGACAAGGAGGAGGAAGAAGACTCTCTCCCAGAGGAGGGAGAGAGGAATAGGAAGGCTTCCCCAATAGGGGAGGCCGAAGGGTCCAAGAGGGGAAGAACTATCCCCCCGGACAGCTCCGCCAACACCATCGTTGGCGAGAAGGAGTGGCCTTCAAGGGCCGGGCCTCCGGCGAGATCGTAAGTATCCGGATCCCTGATATGCAATTTCTTTCGCGTCACCTAGTGTCCTACTAATGCCGCATACTGTCCGCAGTCCGGCCGATGATGATCTCCCCACTTCGTCGAGCGGGTCATTGGCCCCGTCGGATGTGGATTCACTTCCGACTGCCTCTACCCCCCGCGCCGATGAGGACGCCGAGGTGGGATCCCATCAGGAGGAGGCTCCAGAGGGGCCGCCAGGCAGCCTCCCGGACTTTGCGCCAGACTCTACATCGGAACCTGCAGCGGTTCCAGAGTCCGGCAGGCGGCCCCTTCGAAAGAAGGGCAAGACTGTGACGCCGGCGGCCTCCGTCCAACCGGAGGCGCTGGACTACTTGTTCGAGGCGCTTAAAGGCGCTTCCTTCGAGGAAGAACACTGCACTATCATGAGTGCGGTGATTCAAAAGGTTCAGCTCGCCAAGAGTGGGCTGACCGAAGCCTGCAGTAGCCTTCTAACAGGCTTTGAGGTAAGAAGTTATAATTATGTAATGTAATACCGCATAGACATTAGCCACTGATGCTCAGTTCAGTGTTCGGAAAGAAAAGCCGGACTGAGGATCTAAGAAGATATATGCAGGGTTGCTTAAAATATGTCAATATGGGTTTGCAGGCTGTGCTGCTGACCTCTGCCGCACTGACTGCGAAGGTCAGTGTGTTGAAGCAGGATCTCGAGCAGTCCGAGCAAGAGCTCGGCCATGCCAAGAAGCAGCTCGAGGACAAAGAAGGTGAGTAACACCACTTTGAATAGTTACCTTACGGAAAAGGATTTTGGTTGCAATAAAATTAACAAGTATAATATGGGTATTGCAGGGGCCATGAACGAGGTGGCAGCCCTGAAGGAGGCTGTGTCCGCGACCGAACGCAGTGCAGCCGTGGAACGGGCAGAGCGAGAAAAGCAGGAGGCGCAGGTGGCGGAAGTACGGCAAGAGCTCCAGGCTCTCATGGAGAAGCATGAGAGCTTGGAGCGTGACTCCAAGACTCGAGAGTCTGAGCTTGCCTCGGCTCTCGAAAGTGCCAAGTCCGCCAAGGCCGAGGCCCGTAAGGCCCTTCAGGAGGTTGAAGATGTAAAGAAGATAGCGGCGGGTAAGGCATTTTTCATGCAAAGCAAGCATGTTAATGTAAACTACCTGACACTTACCCGCATTCGGAGCTCTCCAGGGGCGTTTGCAGATCTGCCGCGTAGTGCATCTGATGCCGCTGCATTCTATCGTGGCGAGGAGGGGAGATCGACGGAGAAGGTCTTCTAGTCTCAGTATGCTGAGGCCGGCCATCCGGTGCCCCTAAGCGACCAGCTGAAGCAGCTGGTCGAACTCCACAAGGTAGCTGAGGAGGCCATGAAGGGCCTTATAGTCCGGCTATGGCCTGGACAGGCCATGCCTGGGAGCTACTTTGGCCTTGTGCAGCGGCTGGTGGATGCGTGCCCCTGGGTGGAGGTCATCAAGCGCTCCGCCTGTATTTAAGGTGCTCGTCGGGCCCTTGCCCGCACAAAGGTGCACTGGGGCAGGCTGGATGCGGAGAAGCTTCTCACTGACCCGCCGCCACCGGGCAAGGAGTATCGTACACCCGAAATGTATTATAAAACTGTCTTGAAGGGAGCCCGCGATATTGCGGATGAATGCCCCAGAGATGTAATTTTTGAGTAAACTCGCAATGTATTATCATGTGCGCTGAAAACTTTGCTCATATGCGCATTAAGCAACGCTTGTTTAATTTAAAATATTACCTTCTGTGCGGCCGTTTATAAAATCTGAGAGATGGCAAGTCGTTGGCTTTAGCCCCCGAGCCGCGAGTGCTGGGGTGTTCGGGATAAACTTGAGCACTCTTGTTCCCATTTTTGGGTCCATCTAGGGAGGCGCTCAACACAACGAACAAGACAACCGGACTTATAATGCTTGAACACTCTCACTTAGCCATAGAATTCTATAATTTTAAATTTTGGCGAAGCCCCTGGTATTCGGAAGACCGAATCCGAGGCACTATCCACGCCTTCGTCGGACATTTATCCGGAACTTCGCTCGAAGCGGCGTGAGTCTTTAAGGACTCGAAAAGACCTCTCAAACAGCGACCAGTCTCTCGCCTTATCATGCCGGTCAGTTTTAGCTTTCTCCACTTAGGCGCTCGCCCGGCTCAACCGGGGCGCAATCGCAGTGGTTCTCCCAGTGCCACCTTAGCCGACAGAACGGAACGTAAGGCACCAAAACGTGGGAGCCAGGCAAACCCAACTATTGACCCAAGACATGATTCGGAGCTGATTCATATAATGCTATAAGTTCGGGGTGCCGCACTTATGAAAGTGTTCGGACTTATCACACCATAATATTGGGAACATAAGCCCCAGGTGTATTAGACCGTACCAAAATATACGGGTGCAAGATGTCATGTAATGAACATATATATATATATATATATAAAGTAATGTAATTGCAGTCGAAAAGTGCTGCATTATTTATTAAAGGAAGTCTGCTATGAGTGCGGACTGATACAAATAGTGCGGTAAGCAAGGGATTTGGACTAATTAAACATGTCCCCCTCCAGGGATGAGCTGCGGACTTGGTGTATATAATCGAATGTAATGCTCGTAATTGAGACCACCTGAGTGTTCGTCGCGGCCTTCTTTCTTCCCTGGCTGTTGCATCGTGAGTTCGGCAGGTTCACCGCCGGACAGGGCCTCTGGTTAACGGAGTCCTGTGTATACAAAGAAGGAAAATAATAATAATAAAAAAGGGGGGCACACTTGCGAGCCCCTGGTGTGGTCGAGCCGCACTCTGGGTCCAATCTGATCGTGCCCCTTCCCCTGCGCCCATGGTATCTCCAAAGCGTAATGATGTACGCGGAGGGTTGTTCTTGCAATCATGCGAGGGCGGGGGTTAGGGCCGCATTGCTACGCGTGCTTTGATCATGCCAGGTTGTCTTGGTTGGTATTGCTTCGGGCGCGTTTTGCTGTATCCGGCCGTTTAACGGCCGGACTCAAAAATTGCCTTAAAAGGCTGCTCTGTACTTCTGCCGTGAGAGCCGCTGTATGTTCCTCCGTTCGGAGGGAGCGTTCCGTATTTTCGTTGACCGTGATGACTCCACGAGGGCCTGGCATCTTGAGCTTGAGGTATGCATAATGCGGCACCGCGTTGAACTTTGCAAATGCGGTTCGTCCGAGCAGAGCATGATAGCCGCTGCGGAATGGGACTATGTCAAAGATTAACTCTTCGCTCCGGAAATTATCCGGGGATCCGAAGACCACTTCCAGTGTGACTGAGCCCGTACAATTGGCTTCCACACCTGGTATGACACCTTTAAAGGTTGTCTTTCTAGGTTTAATCCTTGAGGGGTCTATGCCCATCTTGTGCACTGTATCCTGATAAAGCAGGTTCAGGCTACTACCGCCGTCCATCAGGACTCTTGTGAGGTGAAATCCATCGACGATTGGGTCTAAAACCAATGCGGCGAATCCGCCATGGCGTATGCTAGTCGGATGGTCTCTTCGGTCGAAAGTGATCGGACAAGAGGACCATGGATTGAACTTCGGGGCGACTGGCTCCATCGCATAGACGTCCCTTAGTGCGCGCTTCCTCTCCCTCTTGGGTATATGGGTTGCGTAAATCATGTTCACCGTCCGCACTTGTGGGGGGAAAACCTTCTGTCCTCTGTTGTTCGGCGGTTGGGTCTCCTCCTCATCGTCGCTATTTAGCCCCTTGTCATTGTTTTCAGCAATTAACTTGCCTGCCTGCTTGAACATCCAGCAATCTCTGTTGGTGTGATTGGCTGGCTTTTCGGGGGTGCCATGTATCTGGCATAAGCGGTCGAGTATTCGGTCCAAGTTGGACGGACCCGAAGTGGTTCTTTTGAATGGCTTCTTTCGCTGACCGGGTTTAGAGCCTCGGAATCCGGCGTTGACTGTCATATCCTCCTTCTCGTCGCCGTTAATGCGGCGTTTGTTTTTGTTTCGACGTGACCTGTCGTTGTGGTCCTTAGTATCGGGACTGCCAGAATTTTTATTGAGGTTGTTGCTGCGAGCTAGCCAGCTATCCTCCCCCGCGCAAAAGTGGGTCATTAATGATGTGAGTGCTGCCATGGATTTCGGCTTTTCCTGTCCCAGGTGCCGGGCTAGCCACTCGTCGCGGATGTTATGTTTGAAGGCTGCGAGGGCCTCTGCATCCGGACAGTCGACAATTTGGTTTTTCTTGGTCAAGAACCGTGTCCAGAATTGTCTGGCCGATTCCTCTGGCTGCTGAATTATGTGGCTTAGGTCATCGGTGTCTGGTGGTCGCACATACGTGCCCTGGAAATTGTCGAGGAATGCAGCTTCCAGGTCTTCCCAACACCCAATTGACTCTGCGGGCAAGCTGTTAAGCCAGTGCCGAGCTGGTCCTTTAAGCTTGAGTGGGAGGTACTTGATGGCATGGAGATCGTCGCCGCGGGCCATATGGATGTGAAGGAGATAATCTTCAATCCAAACCGCGGGGTCTGTTGTGCCGTCGTAGGATTCGATGTTTACGGGTTTAAACCCTTTAGGGATTTGATGATCCATTACTTCGTTAGTGAAGCATAGAGGGTGTGTGGTGCCTCTATATTGAGCAATATCACGACGCAGCTCGAGAGAGCATTGTCTGCTGTGTTCGGCCCGGCCGGGGTTATTGTATCCGGCGCGACGGTATTCGTCGCTGGTCGTGGGGCGCCCTCGTGATCCGTAGATGGATCTGGATTGCCTTGCTTTGTCCTCCAATACGTCTCGCAAGTCCGGTGCATTCCCTCTTGGCTTCGTACTTTTGGAGCGATGCCGGGGTACGGTCTTTGTGGAGGGTCTAGATGCCTCTCTGTCGCGACCACGGGGTGGTCGGTCGGCCGTATCGTGCGCTGGTGATGAAGGTATGTATGCTTCCTCCTCTAATCGGGGGAGCAACTTGCGTCTGGGGTAGCTTTTGGAGGGGCGTTCGAGTTTAAACTCTTCGGCCACGAGGACCTCGGTCCATCGATCGGCCAGCAGGTCCTGATCAGCTTGGAGCTGCTGCTGCTTTTTCTTTAGGCTATTTGCCGTGGCTATAAGCCTGCATTTAAAACGCTCTTGTTCGACGGGATCCTCGGGCACGACGAATTCATCGTCGTTGAGGCTTGCCTTGTCTTCGGAGGGAGGTATATAGTTATAATCCTCGACCTCTTCGTCTGCCGCCCTCTCGTGGGGGCTTGCTTCTGCGTCCTCCTGCGCTGAGTCTTGCTGGAGGGGATTATCTTCGGCACTCTCTGGGGTATTATTATCTCCTGTGCCGGAATCTCCATTCTTGCTGTGGCGGGATTTAGAGCGGCGCCGCTGACGTCGGCGCTTGGGCTGTTTCTTTAAGGAATCTGCCTCCGCTACTTCTTCGCCATCCCCGTCCTTTGGGGTGTCCACCATGTATATGTCGTATGACGAGGTGGTCTTCCAGTGCCCTATAGGCGCTGGTTCCTGTTCGTCTCCAACGTCGTCGTCCATAGCGTCGATGTCTTCGGAGTCATAGTCTAGCATGTTGGTAAGATCGTCGACAGTGGCTACGAAGTGGATGGTGGGTGGGCTCTGAATTTATTTGTCATCCGTATCCCAACCATCCTGGCCATAGTCCGGCCAGGACTCTCCCGATAGCGAGAGATGCTTTAGCGAATTTAGGATGTCGCAAAAGGGCGAGTATTGGAAGATGTCCGCGGCGGTGAATTCCATAACCGGCGCCCAATCCGATTCGATGGGCAGGGGCGCGGGAGGTCCGGAGTCCGGCAAGGAGTCCGGCACCTCGGAATCACAAATTTCGCGAGGGACAAGGTTAGTGTTCGGCTCCATCGCCGTGGAAGTTGAAGCCCCCGAGGTGGTGTCCATCCAGCGGTCCTCGATCTGGGCGATCGGCTCCGAGCTAAGAGCCGGAGCGGACTCGTGTGCGGCCACCAAGGCACTGTTCGGTGGTAGAGTTAGATCATGCCCATCGTAACAGTGCGGCGCGCTTGGCTGTGGCTCGAGCCCGTCGAAGAACAAGTCTCCGCGGACGTTGGCCATGAAGTTTAGGCTTCCGAATCTGACCTGACGGCTAGGGGCGTAGCTTTCGATCTGCTCCAGATGGCCAAGTGAGTTAGCCCGCAGTGCGAAGCCGCCGAATACAAAGATCTGTCCGGGGAGAAAAGTCTCACCCTGGACAGTGTTGTTGATTGAAGATGCCATCGAGCCTATCGGTGTCGACACAGAGGAACTCTCAATGAAAGCACCAATGTCGGTGTCAAAACCGGCGGATCTCGTGTAGGGGGTCCCGAACTGTGCGTCTAGGCGGATGGTAACAGGAGACAAGGGACACGATGTTTTACCCAGGTTCGAGAACTCTTGATGGAGGTAAAACCCTATGTCCTGCTTGATTAATATTGATGATATGGGTAGTACAAGAGTGGATCTACCACGAGATCAAGGAGGCTAAACCCTAAAGCTAGCCTATGGTATGATTGTTGTGATGTATGTTGTGTCCTACGGACTAAAGCCCTCCAGTTTATATAGACACCGGAGAAGGCTAGGGTTACACAGAGTCGGTTACAATGGTAGGAGATCTACATATCCGTATCGCCCAGCTTGCCTTCCACGCCAAGGAAAGTCCCATCCGGACACGGGACGGAGTCTTCAATCTTGTATCTTCGTAGTCTTGGAGTCCGGCGGACGATGATAGTCCGGCTGTCCGGACACCCCCTAGTCCAGGACTCCCTCACTCACCATGACCTATACTACGATAACACGAACCAAATGAAGAATCTGCCATGGTAACATATCTTGTTGTTGGTCAAGGTGATCATGGATGTCTGCGCGGGCCCACGAATATATAGGCTTGTCGCTGATAACCACGCGAGGGAGTGTACCATTCGAAGGCAACTAGTACATGCATATGTATGGAGGTGATGCGTGCATGCATGTTTGAATACACAACATTGATGTGGCGAGTGCGTCAAAAATCGTAAACTAGCTCCCCACACAGAGCGAGATCGGTTCATGATGTGTCGTTGTACTAGCCGCTTCGACTCGATGGGAGGGATTCATGCATACACATGCATGTGTGTATGCTCAAACTGTATCATGCATGTCATCCCAGAGAAAAAATAATAATCCCCTCCTAAGTCGAATTAACCTCTCTTGTTGTCAGGCAAAAAGTAGTGATGGACCAAGCGAGCCCACAGATGGAAAGCATCGATATCGCTGATAACCGCTTAACTGGGTGCGAGAGGACAACCACCACCGCTTTTCATGTGGGCCAAACATATATATGTTGAATACCCAAAATGCACAACGTTGATGTGCCACATGTCTCAAAAACCATAAACCATGCACCCACACAGAGCGAGGTTCATCAAGCGTACCACATATTATTGTCCCCTTCCCCCCTCTTCACTGCATACTATATGCTCCAGCCGTAATATATGTACAACCCAAAAGAATCCTCATCGATGGTGAGATTAATTAACCTCTCCTGATGTATGTAAGTGATGCATGCATGCATCGATGATGGCCTCGTGGGACCACATATGGAAGCGTCACACGTGAGTATCCTAGCTAGGATATGCATGTGGCCCAAAAAGGTGTTGTGTGATGTTTGAATAGCCAATTTCACAATTTTGATGAGGCACGTCCCTCAGACACCAAAAAGTCCCGACATTGAGTGAGGTGTACTTGTTCACGGACGTGTACGTATAGTATATATGCTAGCCCCCTCCCACCTCTTCGACACGTACTATATACCACCATAACACAAACAAAACATATTCTACCTTGCTGGTCAAATTACCCTCGCTGCCGGCTGTTCGTTAAAGTGATGGACGACGACCTTGCGGGCCCATAGAAAGCGTCACACGTGAGTATCGAGTGACGTGTAGGACAACCATCGACTGCATGTGGCCCAAACATGTATGTATGAAAGGGTTGTGTAATGTTTTAAATAACGATTTCACGACTCTGATGTGGCACCGGCCTGCCTAACAAAACGGTCAACCCGCACGGTGGCACACAACTCGTAGTGTACTGCGAGCCACCCGCCAACCCCAAACGCACACACCCACACACACACACACCGCGAATCCACCGCAACTACGATGCATGTTAAATTAATTATCCCGCGGTGAACATATATGTTACCAAAAGAGGGACGTTTTAATTTCAAAAAAATCACAGAGATCATTAAGATGTTTTAGTACATTAGTTTATTGATTTTCTACGGGTATAATGTGCAAAAATAAAATTTGAGCTACATGCACATGTGACAGTGCACCAAAATGGATTGCAAAAACACATGTGTCTCACTGGGTGCATGTTTACTCCCCGTGCAACAAATTTCAAACATTGAGAATCTTGATTTTTAAATTCTAGTACATCCAAAACTTATTTGAAGTTCATGAAACTTATCTTGTTTTCATATGGACACCAATACAAAGTGGCATTGTCCTTTTTTTGTCAAATTTGAAACTAGTTTTGATGTAATCTTTATCTAATTACAAACGAGAGATTATTAATAATTGGGAACCAATATCCCAAACGAATTATTTATTTGAAACACGAGGGTTAGACCAACAATGGATATGTGCCATGCTTCGGTTAAGCAATAAAGCGGGAGCATTAATCATCCAAATAGAAAACAATATACGTGCCGCCGCGTGACCCGTGTGTCGTGCGACCAGGCGTGAGTTGACGGGATGCATGCGAGCAGTCCGCCGCACAGGCAGACGGAGAGGCATTCATGCAGGTGTGTGAATTGACGGAGGCGTGCTCGCTGCGTAGTGTCATCGGGAGGCGTACAAGTAGCTGTGTGAAACTTTGGTAGGCATGCCAGCAGTCCGGTGCGCAGGCTCAATGGGAGGCGAGCCATCGGTTTGATCGCCGCCCACTCTCTCCCACTACTCCCACTACTCCATATTAATGGTGCGCCCGAGTGACCTCAGCCCTCATCCTTGCCACACACACACACACAATCCTCTCTCTCTGCTTGCATGGTCGACGCCGCTCTCAGTCCTCAAAGCCGTCAGTGTATGAGGATGCCGCGGAAGCGCCCCATCAGAGGGAGTGGCGATGCCGAGGCTGCTAAAGAACCGGAGCACGGTGTAGAGATGGAGACAGAGGTTGCTGTCACCACCGGCGAGTTATCGCGGCACCCTGACATCATCGACGGCGTCGAGCTTCCATAGCCGGAGGTGGAGTTCCGCACCGACTCCGATGACCACTCCGGCAACGACTCCGACGACCACTCCGGCGACAACTCCGACGACGACGGACAGCTGGTTAGTCATCTATACCCATTTATGTGTCAAATAGATCATAGGGTTTCTATGGTTACTCCTGCCTCCCCCTTTTTGTAATAGAAATCCTGTGGTTATGTTCTCCCAATCCATGAAATCTGAGCAAGTTTTGTTAGATCTGTGTAGTGTATTTATTGTTTGAATGGTACAGGTGATAAGTGATTAGTTGTTTCATCTGTGCAAATTATTTCTGCTAGTAATCCGACTAGGTTTAGTGTTCGTGCTAATAATGCCTAGCCAGGACTTGACAATTGATTTTGAATGACCTACATATGTTTGTGCCATTATTTTCTTCAAGATTGGTCTATACATAGACGAATGTGCTTAAAATTGAACCATAATCTCTGGATATGTATAAATAAATAGCCACAAATTCCTAATCCTACTTCACAGCATGTAATCAGTGATTTCATGCCAATTTTGTTTTACTATTTGTATAGGAGCTATCTAACGATGTGGAAAACGAGGATGAAGATGCCCAGAGGCGAATCCTAAGGGAGCTTTATGCGGGAATGCATAACAGGCGTATTGGGACCTGGAACGACGGCTATAGATGCCCATTTTGAAACTACAAGCTTCATGATGCGTATCTAAGTGTTCTGGCGCATGCAAGAGGATGGGTCGTTGGCTCCTTCAAGCAGAAGTACTCTCGCAAGGTGGCGCACGACGCGTACACCGAGTACCTAGAGAACCTTCAGGATCATGCCAACACGTGAGATGAGATGTGGGATGGATCAAACTATGTATGCTTGAGTATGCTTAATGACGGTTGAACTACGTACTTGTGGTTGAACTATGCTTATGTACGTGTACGCTTATTATCTATGTCTGAGTATGTTAAATGTTTGGTCAAAATTTGGTAAATATTACAAAGGGGGGCCAATAAACCAGGATGGAGGTAGTATGTCTGTGCAATGGCTTTCATTTTGTCTGTTGCGTCAATCACACACGGTTCGCTCTAGCAAACCGTCGCCCCCAAAATTCTTTTAGGGACAGAAAACCCTCACCACCCAATTCAAAAAAGAAAAAAAAAAGAAAACCCTCACCATCCCCACGTCACAATAACCCTCATCCCGCCCGCCACCCCCTCTGGTACGGTCCCCATTCACACTTGCACAAGCTCCTCTGCGTCTACGCCATAGCACCGCCTATCGCGGTGGTAAACACTTAGCTCCCCACCTGCCGCCGCCGCCAGGCTGCCGGCAAAGCCCACCGCATTTTGCCACTTCCGCTTGTGGCCGCCTATCGCCATCGACTTTCTTGATGCTACTCATAGTCGACCCAGCTCCGCTCGGTTGGGGAATCTACCGAACTGGGGGCTCTTTCTCATGGATGACGAGGTAACTAATTTAATGAGATATTATCTCATCTCTTATCCCAGTTCATCTGCCTCCTTTAATCACCCAGCGGAAATCACCGCGAATTCATTTTTATTCGAGCTGATTTGAGGGTTTTCTTTCATTCCTAGAATGTACAGTGTGCCGACATTTCAGGACTTTGAGACCTCCGCCAGAGATTCCATCTTACCGTACCAGATAACTTGAGGACGCACGTAGTATGTTCAATCTCCCCCTAAATCGGTTGGCATGGCCTACTTTCCTGAACATATTCTAAATACTGCTACATTTGGATAAAAGGTGCCACCTGCACCATATACACGTCAAAGGGGATTTCCCCTCTTCTTTCTATATTTGGCAAATTAATGATGTATTGTTCTTTTGATTACTCTCATATTTCCATGACATCATGTTTACCCTATCTGTTTAATTATAGATTTTTGTCCTTCGATTTCAACTACTATACAATTCTTTCAATTTGGGCCCATATTTGCTTGTCACCATATTTTCTTTAACAATCCTACCATTTTCTACAACACATTCCTTGCTATGCAACAGATTATGTAGTGCAAAATTTTTCCCTTTACATAGATCTAGGCTCCACGGATGTCATACTGCACACAAACCATGGATTTACAATCTTTGCTACTGTAAGACTTGATGAACATGGTGACTCCTATTTTGGCACTGGCTTTTGGAAAAAAAATTCTAAGTTTTATGTAATGAAAGATGGCATTAAAATTGCATTGCGCATGAAAAGGCCTGGTCATGAGATATATGCTAACTTCCCCGACAAAATCATCAGTCCAGACTTTGTTCAAAGTAAGTTTTCTTTTCAACTATCTGCATGTTGACTTACCCAGCAATGTCAAATGAAGTGTGTAGTATTTAAGAAACCAATTGTTATTCCCTTTTCTTACTATATTCCTACCTAATAACTTCTAGTTACCAATACACTTTTCTATTGCCCTGTTTTAACTAAATATTCCCTCTACTCCAATTTCTATCAGAAAGTGCCGCCGACAAGGAGACTCCGGAGGTGGAGAATAGGGCTGCCAACAAGCGGAGGTGGGGCGAGCTAGAACCGCAAGCGACTCCAGCAGGACTAGACTTCATCAACAGCCTCCCCGATGATATGTTGAGAGTCATCATCTCCCTCCTCCCAATCAAATATGGGGCCTAGACAACCGTCCTATCAGTGGAGAACCACACCTATGGGATCACTTGAATCCCTTCTGCGGTCGACGAGCGCGTGGTTGTGGAAAGAGCGGGTCTAGGAGCCAGCACAAAGATCATTTACCCAGGTTCGGGCCGCGAGGATGCGTAATACCCTAGTCCCGCTTTGGTGTATATTTGAGTGTTCTTGTGTTCTTGAACTAGCTGTGGCGCATGCGTAGTCCAAAAGATCTGAATCCCTCGCCAGTATGCCTCGGGCCTCCTTTTATAGAGAAAGGGGAGGCCACAGTGGCACACAAGAGGTGGAAAGGTGTAAGCGTACAAGCTTACCGCCTGCCATTACGGGACAAAACGTATTAAATATGCTCCTTAGGTGTCCACTTGCTTTATTGAGGACGGTAACGAGGCCCGTCTCATCCGTCGCCGCTCCGTCTTGCTTCGACACGCGTCTAGGCCAACGAGGCCGGCAGTGCCATGTAGGCTAGCTGGCTGCTGAGCTGGTGCAGTGGCAGTCTCTTCAAGAAGATCTGCATGTCACCACGCAGGTGCTTGCTGCGTTGGTCTAGAGGTCGCATGTCGCCACGTAGGTGCTCGCCCAGCTGGCTGAGCTGGCAGCTGCATCGGAACGGCGGTGGAGTCTTGGCAGATGTGGGCCTGGCTGCGGCCCTCCTGACGTCCTCGGCAAGGGTCTTTCTGGGGCCCTGGCAAGGGTCTTGCCGTGACATCGCGGTCGTACCCGGCAAGGATGTTGTCGGAGGTCTCGTGGATTTCCTTGGCAAGGATCTTGCCGAGGATCATCGTCTTCTGGTCCTCATCTGATCTTGCGTGATTTTGATATTCATGAAGATCTGCATGCCATCATGGAGGTGCCTCCTGAGCCCTGGTTCCAATGTTGTTGATGGCGTTGGAACCCTTGGGCTCAAGGGTGGCGCGCTCCGCTGGCGCTGGGCAAGTTGCCGCGGCAAGGCCCTTGCCGGGGCTGTGGAGGCTGCCCCAGCAAGGGTCTTACCGCGGGAGTCTATCTCGCCCTTTTGCTCTTTGTGTCTCTGGTCTTGGCGTTGCTTTGATTGTCTTGCGCCTTTGGCTTCCCTCCTCTGCCCTGCTAAGTGTGGTCGCGGGCTCGGCTCTGACTGCCCGTGCACAAGTAAAGGGGTACAAAAGAGAGACCCTACTTTTACTTTTGTACACCGACAGGAGTCCCCGGGCCTGGGCCACACATAAGCGTGACGCGTTGTTGGGCTAGGCCCAAAACGGTGCGCGTGCAAGCGGGGTGGATTTTTACCGCGGTAACCTCTCTGTCTGATGCGCTTCCCCACGACCCACATTGGATGCGTGACATGGGGGTCGTGCGTGACGTGGGGGTCATGCGCGGAATGACCGTAGCATGCTTGCGTCAGCCGTGGTGAACAATAAAGAAGCGGCTTGCGTGTTCCCTTGAAACGGCAGAGCCGCCGCTCATTTACTCTCTCCATCTCGGAACCGTCATTCCAAGTTTCCCACTGTGCCTGCTCCTTACGCCACGTACGTCGCATGCATGGCGCGGGGTAGGTGACATATGCATGGAATATGGGAAGGCGTTCGTGGGTCGATACTCACGCGCCTTCGATTGGGCGGGGAGGGCGGTCGACGGCCTCGCCTGCTGCCACTTTAATGAGCCGGATTCGAGCGGGCTCTTCAAGGACGTAGAGCTAGTCCTTCGGCGTCCCCTTCCCAACTATAAAAAGGGGACTGAAGGACAGGAGGAAAAGCATCTCCCTGCATCTCCCTCTTGTCTCCATCCCCACCCACGGTCATGGTGAGGGGGCGTGGCCGCGGCCGTTCATCTTCTGCGGAGGTGACCAGGTACTCTCCCGCCAGAGAGCTGCAGCGGTCAAGGAAGAGCTGGATGCCAAGGGTGAAGGCCATACTCGAGGCGGGGCCATTGGACGGGGCCACGGTCGGCGAGGCGATCGAGGAAGAGGTGGGCACGGAAGGGAGATGCCTGCGCCGTCTCCATCTCCGTCACCATCTCCCCCGTCAACTCCTCCCGCTTCGCCGAGTGGTCATGTCAGGGACTCGGTGCTCGAGTTTATCCTGTAGCAGCATGGGCTGCTGTGCCGCAGCCTTCGCCTTCCCCGGGCGTTCGCGAGTGTGCTGGAGGTCGACCAGCCACCGCTGCTGAGGCTTTACATGAAGGGGTGTTGCCATGGCGACATGTGGGTGAACACAGGATTCCCCGCCCCTCAAGTGATTCTCCTTCGCTGGGGCTGGAAAACCTTTGCACGCGCCCATTGTTTGATGGATGGGCACGTTCTCTGCTTCAAGCTAGCGGAGAGTGATTTGCTCTATGTTAAGGTCTTCAAGCGCTCGGGACACAGGCTAGGGTGTTGTGTGGAGAGCTTGTCTGATGGAGAAAACTCCTCTTCAGGCCAGAGTGACGAGGAGGACATCGACAGCAACGATGAGGGTAGCGGGCGGGAGGATGACGGATCCAACTAGGCATCGGGCACACCGTTCCTGGGCGACGCCGATAGCACCATCATCTGCATTGCCAGCTCCTTGAACTTCTCGGAGTTGCCTCCTTGGGCTGCTGGCGTGGGAAGACGAACAAGGCGGGTGGTAGGCCGTCAAGTCGGAGTATCCGGCACCGACGCCTTTATCGCGTATTGGCGGCCCGCTGCCTCATCTTTCGGCTCTTCTACCGGCACCATCATCACGAGCCCTCTTCTCGGCGGCCGTCGATGTGTTCTCTTGGTGTCTTCTGCTGCTAGTACCTTGCCTAGGCACTCTTTTTGCCCTCCTGCATCTTGTTCTGTTTCCTGGGGAGAGGGACAAGAAAGGGATTACGGGCATCTTATCTCTTTTTAGTTTTATGCCTGCGGGAACTTGTCAGATTTAAATCTTGTAATCCCCTTGCTCATGTTTACATTCCGTACGAACTATACCTGTATGGGACGTATTAATGAAAAAAGGGTGCTTGCCAGGTTCTTTGTGCGTGAGCCAGGCCCATGCCAAGGAATGAATCCTCATTATTTTTAATATAAACATTGTTGCCTGGCAACAGGCCTTGCCGGCCCCTTACTTCATTGGACTATACTCACACTCTTGGCAGAGGCAGGGGCGAAGTAGGGTTAGGCCCTTCGTTTAATTCCTTGTCACCGCGACTACAACCAAGTTCTGACCCAGGGAATAGTTCTTGGGTACAGGAAAAGGGTAGCACGGTGGCTTAGGAATAAAACGGAGTTTCATACGTCAAAATTCCATACGGAAATGCACATTAGGGGATAAAGGACTTATCTGAATCCGCAGCCCCCCGGCAACCTTGGCTTGCCGTGGTTGGACCCTTGTGTCTGCAGCCCCGGGTAACCTTGGCTTGCCGGGACCGGAGCATCGACTTGTTCTCTTTCTTCCAAATAGCTCAGCAGAAATGTCCATGTACCCTGCGAACCAAAGAGGATGGAAAGGAAGAAAAAGACGCATACTCGACCTCTATGCTAGGGGTTAGTCGCTGCTAAGCACTATCAACCCTAATCGAGGGAGAGACTCATCCTAGCATGCATGCTAGAACTTAGGGCGCCAGCGCTTCATTTATTTATGCTCAAGGTCTGCACATGGCTTTGTACCGAGGGTTACATGCCTTGCCGGCAAGGCTCGTACAAAGGGTGGTTTGCCGTGGGGCCCGACAACCGTGCCTTATGGGTAGAACTTGCGAAGATGTTCGATGTTCCAGGAGTTTCTCACTGGAATGGCATCTTCGGTCTCCAGGCGGACGGCGCCGGGCCTGGTGACTCGTCTTACCTGATAAGGGTGTTCTCATTTCGGCGTCAACTTCTTGGAATTCTTGGCCGATTGAACGCGCCGAAGAACAAGGACGCCTTCCTCAAAGCTTCGGGCATGAACCTTGCGGCTATGGTAGCAGCGCAAGGCTTTCTGGTAGCGCGCTTCTCTCACAGCCGCCCGAAGACGATCTTCCTCGAGGAGTGTCGCGTCATCTTGCCGCAATTGCTCTTGCTCAAGCTCGTCGTAAGCGAGCACCCGAGGTGACCCGTATGTGAGTTCCGTTGGGAGAACTGCCTCTGCCCCGTATACCAGGGCAAAGGATGTCTGGCCGGTGGCTCGATTTGGCGTTGTTTTGATCGACCAAAGAACCGCCGGCAATTCATCAATCTAGCGCCTTCCGCTCTTGTGTAGCCTGTCAAAAGTCTTTGTCCTTAGGCCTCGCAGTACTTGAGCATTTGCCCTCTCCGCCTGGCCGTTGCTCCGTGGGTGTGCCATGGAATCTAAACAGACCTTGCTGCCAAGGTCTTGGGTGTATTACATGAAGGTGCGTCTTGTGAACTGCATGCCATTGTTGGTGATGGCTCTGTTTGGCACACTGAAACGATAGACTAGCCCCTTGAAGAATTTGACGGCTGACTACGCTATCACCTTCCTCACTACTTCCACCTCTGGCCACTTTGTGAACTTGTCGATTGCAACGTACAAGTACTCAAAGCCCCCGACAACGCGGGGGAAAGGCCTAGTATGTCGAGCCCCCAGACTGAAAATGGCCAGGAGAGAGGGATTGTTCGAAGGTCTTGAGCTGGCTGATGAAGCTTCTTTGAATGGAACTGACACGCTCCACACTTGGTTACTAGTACTGTTGCATCCTGGAGGCAGTGGGCCAGAAGAAACCTTGCCGGAAGGCCTTGCCGGCAAGGGCTCTTGACGCTATGTGGGAGCCACATATGCCTCCATGTATCTCTGCCAACAGCTCTAGTCCTTCCTCCCGGGGAATGCACTTCAATTTCACACCATTTGGTCTTTTTCTGTATATAACGTTGTCAATGAACTGATACATGGCAGACCGACGGGCTACTTTCTCTGCTTCTTCCTGCTCCTCAGGAAGCTCCCCTGTTTGGAGGAATCGAATGGGTATGTTGTGCCCATGCCGGAGCCTGGGGCTCGACGGCAAGGACTAAAGGCATTTCCTCTGCCATGGGAGCGACTGTCTGTACAGCCAGGGCTTGATGCCCTATTGGAGTCGGTTGCCCCATGGCAGGCTCAGCTTCCACGGCAACATCTTTGCTAGCGGCTCCCGGGAGCTCGGTTTGTAAGTACTTGCCGGGCCTGATTTGCTCCGCTCGTTCTGCTCTGTCGATGGTTCAACGGATGGTTGAGTTAACCAAAGCACAAAAGTACCTAGTTCCACAGGTAGCTTCAAAGCAGCGCGCTTCGATAGGTAGTCGGCGATGTCGTTCTCCACTCGGGGGACATGCTCCGCCTGTATACCATCAAAATGCTCCTCCGATTTCCTCACCTCATCTACGTAGGCCTCCATCAACGGGATTTGATAATCCTTGTTGACTTTCCTGACGACAAGCTATGAATCACCCCTGACGATGAGCTTCTTGACCCCGAGGTCTGCCGCGATCCTGAGACCTGCAAGCAATCCCTCATATTCAGCGGTGTTGTTCATCGACATCTCCCTGGGAAAGTGCATCTGGATGACATACTTGAGGTGCTCTCCGGTGGGTGCGACGAGGAGCACACCAGCACCGGCGCCTTGCAGCAAGAAAGCCCCGTCAAAGTACATAATCCAGTTGCAACTTGTTTCCTTGCCGGGGAGAGTGGTCTCCTGGATCTCTTTGTTGGGCGTCGAGGTCCGCTCTGCAATGAACTCTGCCAAAACTCTGCTCTGGATCGTCGAAGTGCTTTCAAACTTCAAACCAAAGCTTGACAGCTCCAAGGCCCATTCCACAATCCTCCCGGTTGCATCCTGGATATGCAGTATCCGTTGCAACGAGAGGCGGGTGACAATGGTGATCTCGTGTGCTTGGAAGTAATGACGGAGCTTCCTCGAGGCCATAAGGAGGTCGAAGAGCAATTTCTGCACACCGGAGTATCTTGACCTAGCCCCCTACAAGAGGGAGCTGACAAAGCAAACCGGGTGCTGCATCATCTTCTTCTTATACACCACTTCATTTGGTTGCGCAGGCCCTGTCCCGCTGACGACAGACCCTGCCGGGGGCCTTGCCTTGCCGGTACCAGGCCCTGCCAGGGGGAGCTCAGGCTCGCCATTCGCCAGTCCTGCCGTTTCCACTGCCCCTTTGTCAACCTCCCTCTGCGCCACTAGCGCGGCGCTGACCACTTGATTCGTTGCCGCTAGATACAGCAGCGGCGGCTCTTGTGGTCTAGGCGCGACCAGTATCGGCATGGAGGTGAGGTATTTTTTTCAAGTCATGCAGCATACTTTTTCAAGATTTCGAAAAAGGGAAGGGCACACTTAGCAGACTTGGAGATGAATCTGCTCATGGCGGCAATGCAGCCAGTGAGCCGACGCACATCCTTGATCCGCCTAGGCGCCTCAATCTGCTCAATGGCCTTGATCTTGTCTGGATTCGCCTCGATCCCATGCTGCGACACAAAGAACCCGAGAAGTTTGCCGGACGGAACACCGAAGACACACTTCTCAGGGTTCAGCTTGAGGTTGATCTTGCGCAAATTTGCAAACGTCTCTTCCTAATCTTGTACAAGTGTTTCCTTGTCCTTGGTTTTGACCACTGTGTCGTCCATATAAGCTTCCATATTTCTATGTAGCTGGGGCTCAAAACCAATTTGGACTGCTCTTGCAAACGTTGAGCCAGCACTCTTCAACCCAAAAGGCATCCATAAAAACCAATACGTACCACACGGGGTGATGAATGCTGTCTTATCTTCATCTTCTCTCGTCATGAAAATCTGGTGGTATCCTGAGTAGGCGTTAAGGAATGATAACAGGTCACACCCAGCCGTGGAGTCAACAATCTAGTCAATGCGCGGCAACTGGAAAGGGTCTTTTGGACATGCCTTATTGATATCCGTGTAGTCAATACACATCCTCCACTTCCCATTTGCCTTGTGCACCACCACCGGATTGGCCAACCACGTCGGATGGGGTACTCCTCTCATGAAGCCTGTCGCTTCCAGCTTCCTGATTTCTTCAGTGATGGATGCTACGTCTTGAGCTTGCGTTGGTTTTCCTTGAAGAGGAAAGGGTGATGCAGCAAAGTAGCGTAAGTATTTCCCTCAGTTTTTGAGAACCAAGGTATCAATCCAGTAGGAGGCTCCTCAAAAGTCCCACGCACCTACACAAACAAACAAACAACAACCTCGCAACCAACGCAATAAAGGCGTTGTCAATCCCTTCACGGCCACTTGCGAAAGTGAGATCTAATAGAGATAATATGATAAGATAAATATTTTTGGTATTTTTATGATATAGATTGGAAAAGTAAAGATGCAAATAAAAGTAGATGGTAAACTTATATGATAGAAGATAGACCCAGGGGCCATAGGTTTCACTAGTGGCTCCTCTCAAGATAGCGTAAGTATTACGGTGGGTGAACAAATTACTATCGAGCAATTGATAGAAAAGCGCATAATTATGAGATTATCTAGGCATGATCATGTATGTAGGAATCACGTCCGTGACAAGTAGATCGACTCTTGCCTACATCTACTATTATTACTCCACACATCGACTGACTCCTGCCTGCATCTAGAGTATTAAGTTCATAAAGAACGGAGTAATGCATTAAGAAATATCACTTGATGTAAAGGGATAAACTCATGCAATATGATATAAACCTCATCTTTTTATCCTCGATGGCAACAATACTATACGTGCATTGCTGCCCCTGCTGTCACTGGGAAAGGACACCGCAAGATTAAACCCAAAGCTAAGCACTTCTCCCATTGCAAGAAAGATGAATCTAGTAGGCCAAACCAAACTGATAATTCGAAGAGACTTGCAAAGATAACTTAATCACACATAAAAGAATTCAGAGGAGATTCAAATATTTCTCATAGATAAACTTGATCATAAACCCACAATTCATCGGATCTCGACAAACACACTGCAAAAAGAGTTACATCGAATAGATCTCCAAGAAGATCGAGGAGAACTTTGTATTGAGATTCAAAGAGAGAGAAGAAGCCATCTAGCTAATAACTATGGACCCAAAGGTATGTGGTAAACTACTCACAACTCATCGGAGAGGCCTTGGAGATGATGTAGAGGCTCTCCATGGTTGATTCCCCCTCCGGCGGAGCACCGGCGAAGGCTCCAAGATGGGATCTCGCGGATACATAAGGTTGCGGCAGTGGAATTAGGTTTTCATGGTCTGTTCTGAAGGTTTCAGGGTATGAGTGTATATATAGGAGGAAGAAGTAGGTCGGTGGACGCTCGAGAGGCCCACGAGGGTGGGGGGCGCGCCGGGCACCCTCGTGGCCGCCTCGCTTGTTGCTTGACTTCCACTCCAAGTATCTAGGTTTGCATTTGTTCCAAAAAGTTCGCTCCCGAATGTTTCATCCCGTTTGGACTCCGTTTGATATTCCTTTTCTTCAAAACATTGAAATAGGCAAAAAACAGCAATTCGGGTTGGGCCTCCGGTTAGTAGGTTAGTCCCAAAAATGATATAAAAGTGTAAAGTAAAGCCCATAAACATCCAAAATGGGTAATATAATAGCATGGAACAATCAAAAATTATAGATATGTTGGAGACGTATCAAGCATCCCCAAGCTTAATTCATGCTTGTCCTCGAGTAGGTAAATGATAAAAACAGAATTTTTGATGTGGAATGCTACCTAGCATAATCCTTAATGTAATTTTCTTTATTGTGGCATGAATGTTCAGATCCAAATGATTCAAAATAAAAGTTCATATTGACAAAAGAAATAATAATACTTCAAGCATACTAATCACAGCAATCATGTCTTCTAAAAATAACATGGCTAAACAAAGTTATCCCTACAAAATCATATAGTCTGGCTATTGCTCTATCTTCATCACACAAAGTATTTAATCATGCTCAACCCCGATGATAAGCCAAGCAATTGTTTCATACTTTAGTAATTTCAAACTTTTTCAACTTTCACGCAATACATGAGCGTGAGCCATGGACATAGCACTAGGCATATCAACAGGCTATGGAGATGCCCATTAATAGATATCAATGTGAGTGAGTAGGGATTTGCCATGCAATGGATGCACTTGAGCTATAAATGTATGAAAGATCAACAAAAGAAACTAAGTGGGTGTGCATCCAACTCGCTTGCTCACGAAGACCTAGGGAATTTTGAGGAAGCCCATCATTGGAATATACAAGACAAGTTCTACATTGAAAAATTCCCACTAGTATATGAAAGTGACAACATAGGAGACTCTCTATCATGAAGATCATGATGCTACTTTGAAGCACAAGTGTGGTAAAAAGGATAGTAGCATTGTCCCTTCTCTCTTTTTCTCTCATTTTTTAATTTTTTCTTTTTGTCGGTGTTCTGGGAACGGGGGTCCCCAGACTTGCCTACATGCGGCCTGCGGCGAGGCTCAAGCGGAGGCCCAGTACAGCCCAGCTTCATCAGCTCAAGCTCAAGACCCTCGCGAGGGGCCAAGCCTCGCGGGGCGGACGACAGGAAGCTTCCTAAGGAGCAGCCTCATCAGGCAGACTCGCGAGGAGGCGGAGAGATCAAGGCAGGGCACCTCGCGAGGAGCCCGTGACGCAAGCCATGACGATCGAGACTAGGCGGGCGCCGGCCTGCGCAGTGTCATTGTTTCCCCTTTGGTCCAAAGGGGGCAAGCACAGGCCAAGGCATCAGGCAAAGGTTACTGTTTTGGTGCAACAAGACCAAGACCAGCAGGACGGCAAGATGGAGGTCACCGTGGAGCCTCGGACGGCGTCACCGTCAGAGTCTTGGGTAGTCGAAGACCAACTTTAGTCAGGATAAGTGTACTAGATGTTCCCCTTCAAAATGGCCAATTGTTGGTGCCCTTCCCGCTCATTATTTGGGAAGAGGCCCAGAGCCTCCCCCTATAAATAGGACTAGCCACCACAATAGAGAGGTAGCTGATCCAGACTTTGGGGAAGCCTAGAGAGAGAGAGGTGATCGAACTCACCCAAGCAGTTCATTGCACCAGCTCAAGAACACCTCTCGCGAGGTTGTTCTCACTTTGTACTGTTCATCATCAGTCCCCGAGGCAATCCACCACACCACACACTGGAGTAGGGTATTACACCACAATGGTGGCCTGAACCAGTATAAACCTCGTGTACCTTGTGTGTTCTTCTTTCTAGCCTAGATTCCTTGTGAGGCTTCGAGACGTGAGTTGGTAGGGGAAAGATCTTCGTGCGCACCCTAGAGTTCGAACCTCAAGGGTCTGTCGGAACCCGAAATACGACATTTGGCGCGCCAGGTAGGGGTGTGCCGAAGCTCTCCCTTCCATCGACCCGCTCTCCATCAACACCGCGCTTTGCCCTCATGGTGGACAACGCGCCGCCCACTCCGGCAGCCGATGTGTCACATCCCTAGTTCTGGTCTGCCTAGTGCTAGCATCTGGTGTTGCATCATGTTTAAATTTTTCTTAGAAACTTGAGATGGGGGATGATAAAACCCTAGCACCAAAAGAACTCAAATAGGTTCAACCAAAATATTTTCAATGAACTCAAAATATCCTTATAAAATGTTCATGATTTATGGAAAAAGGTAAAAGCCTTTACCAGAGATGATGCATATTTTTCTAGGACATTTTGGGCATTGAATTAAATCATAATCGTATTTGAGTTGGAGCAAATAAATTCTATAAATATTTTATTGCTCCAATGATCCTGGAATACTATGTGGAGCTCTAGGATAAACCTTATTGCATCCACAATAGTTTCCAGAAGCTGCAAAAATAATTTGGTTAGCAAACCAAATTAAAACAAATCTGCAAAAAATAGAAAAACGGAAACAGAAATAAAAGAGGAGAGGAAACTCACATGCCCTTACCTGGTGGCCCAACAGGACCGGCCCAGCTAGGCCCAGCCCACCTCTTCCTCTCTCCTACTGTCTTCAACCTCCTGCCAATGGGCAGGAGGGCGTGTGGCCGCGGCGCGCGCGCACGCGCTCGGCCAGCTCCTGCTTGCCGCTGCCGCTGGAGGCTCCTACGAGCGCCACGCACCCCCGCGGGCCCCTCTCTCCCCCCCCCCCCCCGTCCTCACCCTCTCCCTTGGATCTCTCTCTCTCTCTCTTTCACTCACCGAACGAGTTTGTCGCCGCCGACCGACACCACCGCGGCCACCAGCATCCCCACGCCCCGCCAGTTAGTGCCCGAGCTCCGCCTCCTCGCGCTGAACCTCTCCACTGAAGGAAGCGAGCCCGGACGGCCTCCATCATCTCACTGTCGCCTTATCCACCACCAGCCGCCGAGGATCTTCACCGTTGATTCACCACCGTCGTCGCTTCCCCGAGCTTGCTGACCATCTCTACGCGACCCGTGTGAGCCTCCGGTCGATTCCCCTCTCTTCCCCGCGTCATTTTCGCCTCGTAGCCGCCGCCGCCATTGAGGCCGAAGCTCACCTCCGCCCGATCTCATCGCCGGCGCGGCTCCGGTGACCTTTGGGTCCCGTAGGTGTATCCTCTGAGTTCGTGAGCACCCGTGGCTTCAGCAAGTGCAAGCCATTGCTCGATTTGACCGCTGTGGCCCCGTCTCCATCACCTCCCGAGCTCCGGTCACCGCGGTTGTTGTCGTCGTCGTCGTTACCGGCCTCCCCGCACCCAGCCACCTACACCACTAGATGCGGCACACATCCAGCTCACCGTAGAGCCAAGCCGCAAGCCTATCCGACACCCGTAGCACGATTCCGGCGCGCCTCCACCGCGCTGGATGGTCGCCGCCGGCCACATTCCGGCGTGATGACATGGCCGCGCGATTAGTGCTAATCACTGCCAGCTAACCAACCTATAGTGACTGACTAGTGGGCCCAGCACCCTAATAGTTTTAACTTAATCACTAATTAGAACAAGTGCCACGGACATGTGGGCCCAGGGCTTAACTAATCTAGACTAGGTTTAGTTTAATTTTAATTAACTCTGTTAGTCAACCGTGTCACTGACGTGTGGACCCCACATGCCAGGTTTGACCTGGACCAAGCCGTTGACCTGCTGACGTCACTGTGAGGTCATGCTGACGCAATAATTCCTTTCTGGAATTTAAATAAATCTTAAATGATTTATTATTTTCAGAAATTGTCCAAAACTTCTAAAATTCATATAAAATCAACTTTAACTCAGAATGAAATAAATTATATATGAAAAATGATCAGAAAAATCCAACCTATCCATCTGTACCATTTTCATGCATGTTTGGACAACTTATGACCACTGTTTAGGGCAAATCAAATAAATGTCACTTGAATAACCACATATGGAGTTTGAATTTGAATCTTGGATTCAAACCAACTTCATTTAACTTGCTGCTAGTTGCATTAGCTCTAACCACAGCATATTGCTATGTCAT
Source organism: Triticum aestivum (assembly GCF_018294505.1). Classification (NCBI taxonomy): domain Eukaryota; kingdom Viridiplantae; phylum Streptophyta; class Magnoliopsida; order Poales; family Poaceae; genus Triticum; species Triticum aestivum. The sequence goes on from NC_057813.1 coordinate 519,787,701, forward strand.
GATCATGCATCATATTGTGCATTGCATTGATTGTGTTCTTCCTTGTTTGCCGGTGTTTGTCCCCTCTTAGTAGACGACATACCGACGATGAGTTCGTTGACACCGATGAAGAGCTATACTATCTTTTGAAGTGCCAGCCAAGCAAAAACCCCTTGTTCATTCTGATACAATCCCACTCTATCGCTCCTGCTCTCTTTTACTGCATTAGGACAACAACGATTCAACTATTACATGCTGCGGTAGCTGAACCCCTTTATCCTCTGCATGACCTGTCATTGCCACAGTAAATAGATGAAACCCACTAGCATGAGTAGGAGTTGTTTGAGCCCTGATGTGCCTACTCATTCATGCTTGTCTGTCATGCCTGCTATTGCTTAGAGTTGTGTCAGGTCTGATTCATCGGGGATGAATTGGAGGTGTGTGAACATGTCCTACTGTGTGTGACTAAGTGTGTGAACACGATTTGGTGAAGGTAGCAGTGAGAGGCCATGTAGGAGTACATGGTGGGTTGTCTCATTGCAGCCGTCCTCAGGAACTGAGTTCTGTGTTTGTGATCCATGAACAGTTACTACCACAAATTGGAATGCTTAAGTGCCCCTCTCGACTTATTAATCAACCTAATCTCTATCCAGGAGTTGCAACTAGTTTCTGGTGTTTGTAGGTAGTGTTAGTAGTCTACCAAGTGGCAGCCGGTACAGGTGGGCTTGGGACAGACTAGGCACCATGGCACGGTGTACCAAGCGTAGATCCACCCGTCGAGGTGGGCTTGGGAACCCTACACACATCGTTTGGGGCCGTGAGCGACACCCCGGCCGGATCTCCTTGCGGATGGAACCCGAATAGGCGATAAACCTGGACTAGAGACTTGTGTGGTTAGTCAGGTCATGGCCGACTCCCTCGCCAGGCTTCCGCTTGAAGGTTGCCGAGATACATGACGTGTACATGGCGGTAAGTGGCGAGAGCATGTGTGAAGAAGTACACCCCTGCAGGGTTAATATGATCTATTCGAATAGCCGTGTCCGCGGTAAAGGACTTCTGGGTTGCCTGTACAGTTCATAGACAAGTGAAAGTGGATACTCTAAAATGCGCAAGATAAGCGTGAGTGCTATGGATGGCGTTCTCGTAGGGAGACGAGAGCGGATCCATAGTGGTGTATTGATATGATGAATATGTGGACTCGTGTGCGCCACCTCAAAAGAGTTACTTGCAGTCGTAGTTTAGGATAGCCACCGAGTCAAAGCTGGCTTGCTGCAGTCAAAGTCCACCATCCCCTTTGTTGATAATGATGCATATGTAGATAGTTCTGATGTAAGTCTTGCTGGCTACATTTGTACTCACGTTTGCCTATTTTATGTTTTTGCAGAGAGACTTCAGTCTCGCTAGTAGTTCCGCTTGGACTTCGACATTTAGCTTGTTACCTCAGCTATGATCTTGTGCCCTCGGCAGGATCTGGTAGTTAGTCAGGCTTCTCAGCCTTTTTCATTTGTAGTTGTCTGTACTCAGACATGTTAAGCTTCCGCATGTGCTTTGACTTGTATGCTCTGAATGCTGGGTCGAGAGACCCATGTTTGTAATATCTCGCTCCTCGGATCCTATTGAATAAATACTTGAGTTGTAGAGTCATGTTGTGATTCCATGTTGTATTTGCACATATCGAGCATATTGTGTGGATGTTATTGAAATGCTTGGTATGTGTGGGATCTGACTATCTAGTTGTTTATCCTTAGTAGCCTCTCTTACCGGGAAATGTCTCCTTGTGCTTCCACTGAGCCATGGTAGCTTGCTACTGCTCTGGAACACTTAGGCTGGCCGGCATGTGTCCTTCTTCGTTCCTGTGTCTGTCCCTTCGGGGAAATGTCATGCGATGAATACCGGAGTCCTGTTAGCCCGCTACAGCCCGGTTCACCGGAGTCCTGCTAGCCTAGTGCTACAGCCTGGATTCACTCGCTGATGACCGACACGTTCGATGCTAGGTCATGGATGCCCGTCCCTGTAAGTTTGTGCCACTTTGGGTTTACGACTAGCCATGTCAGCCCGGGCTCCTTATCATATGGATGCTAGCGACACTATCATATACGTGTGCCAAAAGGCGCAAACGGTCCCGAGCAAAGGTAAGGCGACACCCGTGGGGATACCATGCGTGAGGCCGCAATGTGATATGAGGTGTTACATGCTAGATCGATGTGGCATTGAGTCGGGGTCCTGACAGTTTTCGTATCAGAGCCTGACTTCCTGTTGGATTACCAAGCCAAACTGGTCGAAGTTCTGTCTAGAAATGCTTTAGTTATATGTAGGGGAATTGATTGTGGGATGGAACGTAAGGCTCTTTTTACTCCTTATACCTCATGCCCTTCTGATCTCAATCATCTTATCTTTCCTACGGGGTTAAGGAACTAGGCTTCTCATCTTTCTATTAGGATCACGGGTTAATAATCCGTAGACTTATAGGATTGATGGATTCAAGCGTCTGTTCAGTTTCTAATACTTCCGTGTGTTCATAGCTGGTCTCAGAACCTTGATATGGTGATGTTGAGTGGTTATGCCACCATTTTTGTAGGATGTCTCAAATCTTTTCGAGCATTTACAGCCGTTATGCTGTCCGAGTTATCCCAGGTTTCTAAACAATCTGATGCATTTGCAATATCCTTTCCCTCTGGTTTCGATGTTCCTTTAGGCTAGGTTAATCACACTAATTGCTGAGTTGAGGTATTCTATTGCCTCGACGTATATGTTGGAGCTATTATTATGACCTTAGATGTCTTAGGGGATCATCTAGTAATCTGGCCATGATTTGTGTTCCCAGTGTGATGATTCTGGCGTCATTCTCAAAAACATCCCGTGATGCCATTTAGTTAGTAGGCATTCTACTCCTGGGTTTCTGAACCTGAGACTTTCCTACTTACTTCATGTTGTTGGTGTTTGCTAGTTCCTTTAGGATATTAGTAACCTTTGCGATAGTCCTCGAGATTCATGGTATATCCTTCTTCCAATACCATGAACCAATATGGCAGAAGTTCGGGAACCAAAAGATCACAACAAGAGTGCTCTCGATGAGTTCTCCATTCTATATTGTGACTCTCCAGTTCAACCTTTCTGCATGGTTTATCTGGAAGAAATATGTTGAACTCGTTCGACATGCTAGTCCATGCATCCACAACTCAGAAAATCATATGTTCTGTTGGGTTGTCCCTCTTTAGTTGTCTTCTGGCTTTGTCTATCAATTGATAGTCAAGAGTATGTGTGCATTCGTTCATCGATGCCATTACTCTTGTGGTCCGTCAAGCTGTTCTATTCTATAATGACTAGGAGAAACAAACTCCAGTACCTTATCCATTTCTAGGATTGGGTCAATGTAGTTGTATTCCGCAGATCAAATGCCAAACCGGCTTTTGTTATGTTCTACCTTGGAGTATTACCCTATTTATGTCAAGAATATCATAGGAATGGTACCACCTCTTATGAATTCTTGATGTAGTAATGCTTCTTGCCATCATTGTTAATTCCTCGGTTCCCGTGTTATTGTAACCGGAATGCCGACAAGTGAATCGTGATGTGTGAAATCAATACTGCCAGCAACTCCGTTGATTGGTAGTTAATGGACAATAATCTCATTCTTAGCATGTTGGTATTGAATTATCATTCTAAGATTGATCGTGCTACCTAGTCCTTATTTCCGGGTGCACTCCTCGATCAATGAGTTAGGATTGTGCCAATCCCTCACTCTTGTGATCATATCGTCTTGCCCTGAAAAGCAAGATTGCTCCCGAGCTTAGTAACATATCGGTGGTTCGTGATTTTCCGGATATCTTCACGGAAGTATCACCAGGTTGTCGTCTGACCGCTATGTTGAGTTCGTGATCAAGTTGGTTTCTTGTAAACCAGCCATTCTCCAAGAATCTGTGTTGGATACCCCTGAGCTAGTTGGTTAAGCCAAACAACAACTTGGAGAGTTGGAAGATAAAAGCGTGTCAGATTTAGTTCATTCCAAGGGATATCCTTGTGTATGTGTGTTGAAGAAAGATGATATTTTCATCGACTAACCCTCGTGATCAGTTAATGAGTCTATCATCTTATCCAATCTTGATTTGAGTATGGGCTATCATCAAATCAAATCAGAACCAACGATATTCGTAATGCTGTCTTACTCGTGGTTGTTTCCCCGAGCATACACCATTATATATTTGGGTCTGACCAATGCTATCACCTTGATCTCATAATTATGGAATTCCATCTTCATGGAAACCTGGATGAATTGTTGTTGAGTCCATTAGCAACATTTTTTTATCTCCTCCATGATTTTGTTGAACATTAAGCTAGTGTTGGAAACTTTTGAAAGCATCTTCTTCATACTATCTCATGAAGGATACGTTTGGATGAAAGAAGTGACTTTATTCAATTCACGTGCACTTGATGTAAGTTGTCGCCGTGGGTCCGAGAAATATTATTTTTGCTTCCTCTGGAATCATCCCAAGTCAGTCACGCATGTGCGAAATACTCTATGGTTTGATAGGTTGGCCGCCTCCATTCTATATGTGTTTCCTAGAACACCAAGCCACTGATTGATTTGTTCAAGGAGAAGAAGTTCCTTCTTAGGATCCGGACTTATGCAAGGGCTTCGTTATCCTCGATGATGGGTTCCCAACCTGAACTCGGTAGTGTTTTATTATAAGACTACTATGTGGTCATGCTTGTCTAGGACAGCGTGTTCACATGTATGTAGCAGAAACAGCTCATGTTTTGGAGCTTGCTATCGTAGTTCATTTCCTGAGAATCTCGCAACGTCATCTCGTTGGCTTGTGTTGCAAACTTTCATTTCTCTTTCTGGACTTGATGAGTCTGGAATATCATGTTACCAACCAGATCTGAATCTCAGGCAGATATGATGGTTGGAACTCCTCCCAAGAACTATGATATAGTTTCCAGTGAAGTGGACGCACCTAGCTGGAAGCACTATTATTGTAGTATCTTGTTTAAGCCGTTTGGTCACTCCCCATGAGGATCACGCATGGCTTATTCCAGAAGTTGATCCTTATGGATTCTTGAGCTCCCGAAGTCCGACCTATACTTGATGTCCACGTTAATGCTTTAAGAATGACTGTGGTATGTAGAATATCAAGGAGAACATTAGAAGCGGAGTGCTAAATGTTTCTCGGTCAATCATCCAGATTTTGATCCCTTGGCCTCGCTAAGGTGAAATATGAGAAGGTGTTATCTTCCTTTGCTTCTGCATTGTCCACCATTATTCATCACGGTAGTAAGTTATGTTGCCAGGATCCTCGGCACGGATGTTGGTAAGACCTTAATGAATATGGAAATGCTCATGTTCTTGAGAGCACGCTTAGTCACTGGGTTATATCCTCGGCATGAGCTGGAATGTACTTTCCTTTTGCCGATTTGTCTTATAACTCTAGTTCTCTTTCCGATCTGAGTATGCCATTTCTTCAAACTCCTTCAAAAGATCGTTTGTATTTTTTCCCTTGGGCTGGTATAAAGTGTTTCAATGATCTTAGTAATTATTTTTGCCACTCAAGGGAATACTTCTACGAGTCAACTTCCCCAAGGTGCCCCGTTATGGAATCATGGCAACTATTTCATCGCTATCTTGAAACCTTTCGCCATCTCCTCAAGCGTGGAATTGTTGTCTACCTGGTGAACCTTCGTCATCTGTTCCACTCCATTCCTCTAGACATGTGCTTCGTGTCTCGGCTCGAGAGATGTTGCTATGACTCACCCCTTGAGATGATCCTAAGTTGTTCGATGTTCGACAAGATCAATCCTTCTAGAGTCTCCTTCTCCTCTCGTTGTCATGTTGGCTGGAGTTCTCAGTGCAAGACGACAAGACAAACATGGTGATCGAATCGATGTTCCTATGATGTGCAAGTTGGATCATGAAGATCATGCTAGTTTCGAGTCCCTTGTGTCTTCTTACCCTACGCTTGAATCTCGAGACGAGATTTTGTTTAGTGGCGGTGAGTTGTCACATCCCTAGTTCTGGTCTGCCTAGTGCTAGCATCTGGTGTTGCATCATGTTTAAATTTTTCTCAGAAACTTGAGATGGGGGATGATAAAACCCTAGCACCAAAAGAACTCAAATAGGTTCAACCAAAATATTTTCAGTGAACTCAAAATATCCTTATAATATGTTCATGATTTATGGAAAAAGGTAGAAGCCTTTACCCGAGATGATGCATATTTTTCCAGGACATTTTGGGCATTGAATTAAATCATAATCGTATTTGAGTTGGAGCAAATAAATTCTATAAATATTTTATTGATCCAATGATCCTGGAATATTTTGTGGAGCTCTAGGATAAACCTTATTGCATCCACAATAGTTTCCAGAAGCTGCAAAAATAATTTGGTTAGCAAACCAAATTAAAACAAATCTGCAAAAAATAGAAAAACAGAAACAGAAATAAAAGAGGAGAGGAAACTCACATGCCCTTACCTGGTGGCCCAACAGGACCGGCCCAGCTAGGCCCAGCCCACCTCTTCCTCTCTCCTACTGTCTTCAACCTCCTGCCAGTGGGCAGGAGGGCGTGTGGCCGCAGCACGCGCGCACGCGCTCGGCAAGCTCCTGCTTGCCGCTGCCGCTGGAGGCTCCTACGAGCGCCACGCACCCCCGCGGGCCCCTCTCTCTCTCCCCCGTCCTCACCCTCTCCCCTGGATCTCTCTCTCTTTCACTCACCGAACGGGTTCGTCGCCGCCGACCGACACCACCGCGGCCACCAGCATTCCCACGCCCAGCCAGTTAGTGCCCGAGCTCCGCCTCCGTGGGCTGAACCTCTCCACCGAAGGAAGCGAGCCCGGACGGCCTCCATCGTCTCACCGTCGCCTTCTCCACCACCGGCCGCCGAGGATCTTCACCGTCAATTCACCACCGTCGTCACTTCCCCGAGCTCGCTGACCATCTCTACGCGACCCATGTGAGCCTCCGATCGATTCCCCTCTCTTCCCCGCGTCATTTTCGCCTCGTAGCCGCCGCCGCCATTGAGGCCGAAGCTCACCTCCGCCCGAGCTCATCTCCAGCGGGGCTCTGGTGACCTTCGGGTCTCGTAGGTGTATCCTCTAAGTTCGTGAGCACCCGTGCATTCAGCAAGTGCAAGTCGTTGCTCGATTTGACCACTGTGGCCCCGTCTCCTTCGCCTCCCGAGCTCCGGTCATCGCGGTTGTTGTCGTCGTCGTCGTTACCGGCCTCCCCGCACCCAACCACCTGCACCACTGGATGCGGCACACATCCGGCTCACCGTAGAGCCAAGCCGCATGCCTAGCCGACACCCGTAGCATGATTCCGGCGCGCCTCCGCCGCGCTGGATGGTCGCCGCCGGCCACATTCCGGCGTGATGATGTGGCCACGCGATTAGTGCTAATCGCTGCTAGCTGACCAACCTATAGTCACTGACTAGTGGCCCTAGCACCCTAATAGTTTTAACTTATTCACTAATTAGAACAAGTGCCACGGACATGTGGGCCCAGGCCTTAACTAATCTAGACTAGGTTTAGTTTAATTTTAATTAACTCTGTTTGTCAACCGTGTCACTGACGTGTGGACCCACACGCCAGGTTTGACCTGGACCGAGCCGTTGACCTGCTGACGTCACTGTGAGGTCATGCTGACGCAGTAATTCCTGTCTGGAATTTAAATAAATCTTAAATGATTTATTATTTTCAGAAAATGTCCAAAACTTCTAAAATTCATATAAAATCAACCGTAACTCAGAATGAAATAAATTATATATGAAAAATGATCAAAAAAAATCCAACCTATCCATCCGTACCATTTTCATGCATGTTTGGACAACTTATGACCACTGTTTAGGGCAAATCAAATAAATGTCACTTGAATAACCACATATGGAGTTTGAATTTGAATCTTGGATTCAAACCAACTTCATTTAACTTGTTGCTAGTTGCATTAGCTCAAAACACATCATTTGCCATGTCATGATCATGCATCATATTGTTGCATTGCATTGATTGTGTTTTCTCTGTTTGCCGGTATTTGTCCCCTCTCGATAGACTTGGTTCCGACGATGAGTTCATTGACACCGATGAAGAGCTATACTATCTTCTGAAGTGCCAGGCAAGCAAAACCCCCTTGTTCATTACGATACAATCCCACTCTCTCGCTCCTGCTCTATTTTACTGCATTAGGACAACAACGATTACAACTGTTACTTGCTGCGGTAGTTGAACCCCTTTATCCTCTGCATGGCCTGTCATTGCCATAGTAAATAGATGAAACCCACTAGCATGAGTAGGAGTTGTTTGAGCCCTGATGTGCCTACTCATTCATGCTTGTTTGTCATGCCTGCTATTGCTTAGAGTTGTGTCAGGTCTGATTCATCGGGGATGAATCGGAGGTGTGTAAACATGTCCTACTGTGTGTGAGCTAAGTGTGTGAACACAATTTGGTAAAGGTAGCGGTGAGAGGCCATGTAGGAGTACATGGTGGGTTGTCTCATTGCAGCCGTCCTCAGGAACTGAGTTCTGTGTTTGTGATCCATGAACAGTTACTACCACACATTGGAATGCTTAAGTGCCCCTCTCGACTTATTAATCAACTTGATCTCTGTCCAGGAGTTGCAACTAGTTTCTGGTGTTTGTAGGTAGTGTTAGTAGTCTACTAAGTGGCACCCGGTACAGGTGGGCTTGGGACAGACAAGGCACCGTGGCACGGTGTACCAAGCGTAGATCCACCCGTCGAGGTGGGCTTGGGAACCCTGCACACATCGTTTGGGGCCATGAGCGACACCCCAGCCGGATCTCCTTGTGGATGGAACCCAAATAGGTGATAAACCTGGACTAGAGACTTGTGTGGTTAGTCACGTCGTGGCCGACTCCCTCGCCAGGCTTCCGCTTGAAGGTTGCCGAGATACATGACGTGTACATGGCGGTAAGTGGCGAGAGCATGTGTGAAGAAGTACACCCCTGCAGGGTTAATATGATCTATTCGAATAGCTGTGTTCGCGGTAAAGGACTTCTGGGTTGCCTGTACAGTTCATAGACAAGTGAAAGTGGATAATCTAAAATGCGCAAGATAAGCGTGAGTGCTATGGATGGCGTTCTCGTAGGGAGACGAGAGCGGATCCATAGTGGTGTATTGATATGATGCATATGTGGAATCGTGTGCGCCACCTCAAAAGAGTTACTTGCAGTCGTAGTTCAGGATAGCCACCGAGTAAAGCTGGCTTGCTGTAGTCAAACTCCACCATCCCCTTTGTTGATAATGATGCATATGTAGATAGTTCTGATGTAAGTCTTGCTGGGTACATTTGTACTCACGTTTGCCTATTTTATGTTTTTGCAGAGAGACTTCAGTCTCGCTAGTAGTTCCGCTTGGACTTCGATGTTTAGCTTGTTACCTCAGCTACGATCTTGTGCCCTCGACAGGATCTGGTAGTTAGTCAGGCTTCTCAGCCTTTTTCATTTGTAGTTGTCTGTACTTAGACATGTTAAGCTTCCGCATGTGCTTTGACTTGTATGCTCTGAATGCTGGGTCGAGAGACCCATGTTTGTAATATCTCGCTCCTTGGAGCCTATTGAATAAATACTTGAGTTGTAGAGTCATGTTGTGGTGCCATGTTGTATTTGCACATATCGAGCATATTGTGTGTATGTTATTGAAATGCTTGGTATGTGTGGGATCTGACTATCTAGTTGTTTATCCTTAGTAGCCTCTCTTATCGGGAAATGTCTCCTTGTGCTTCCACTGAGCCATGGTAGCTTGCTACTGCTCCGGAACACTTAGGCTGGCCGCATGTGTCCTTCTTCGTTCCTGTGTCTGTCCCTTCGGGGAAATGTCACGCGATGAATACCGGAGTCCTGTTAGCCCGCTACAGCCCGGTTCACCGGAGTCCTGCTAGCCCAGTGCTACAGCCTGGATTCACTCGCTGATGACTGACACGTTCGATGCTGGGTCATGGATGCCTGTCCCTATAAGTTTGTGCCACTTTGGGTTTACGACTAGCCATGTCAGCCCGGGCTCCTTATCATATGGATGCTAGCGACACTATCATATACGTGTGCCAAAAGGCGCAAACGGTCCCGGACAAAGGTAAGGCGACACCCGTGGGGATACCGTGCGTGAGGCCGCAAAGTGATATGAGGTGTTACATGCTAGATCGATGTGGCATTGAGTCGGGGTCCTGACATGATGCCAGCACTGGGGCCAGGGGGCTCCGAGCTTTGGCCCCCGCCTTGCGACAGGTGCAGTGGCCGCGCAAGGTCAAGCCAGAGATGCCGCCGCGCTACAACGGCGCGACGGATCTGCTGGCCTTCCTGCTGTCCTAGGAGGAGGCCGTCCTCAAGGCTGGGGGCGACGACAGGGTGATGGCTAACTGGTTTCCCATGGCCCTCATCGACGTTCCGTGCATGTGGCTGCTCCACCTGCCGACGGCTTCTGTGGCCTCCCGGGAGGAGCTGCGCGACCTCTTCCTCGCCCATTACGCTGCGCCGGTGCCCCCGGTCGTCGCAGCTCTCTTGGGCGGCTCACAGGCACCACCTTCGAGCCGCCATGTCAAGCTGTTCGCCCGCCGGATCAGCGCCGCCTTCAAGCGTCGAGAAGCCCCTCCCGGGATGGGTGGCGCCCAAGGCCGATCTGACCTTCATCTCGGATGATCACCCCTCCAACTATGCCTGTTCGGGCGCGCTCCCGATACTATGCACCCCCACCACCTGCCAAGTGGCCGTCACCAGGACCCTCATCGATAGTGGTGCCAGCCTCAATGTGCTCTCGGTGGAGGCCTTCATCCTCCTCCACATGCCGCTAGAGCGGCTTCAGCCCAGCAGGCCCTTCTCGGGCGTCGGAGGCGGTTTCACCGGCTCCTTGGGACAGATCCGCCTCCCGGTGACCTTTGGCACTCACGACAACTTCCGCACGGAGCTGATCGACTTCGACATCGCCCCCATCAGCCTCCCGTACAATGCCATCCTCGGCTACCCAGCCTTGGCCCGGTTCATGGCAGCGACTCACCCGGCGTACAACCTCATAAAGATGCCCGGGAGCAACGGTGTCCTTACCGTGTCCGGAGACACCAGGGATGCGTTGAAGGTGCTCAAGATTGCTTTCAAGACGGCCGCGGTGGTGCAACCCGCCAGCACAGATGTCCTCGGGCCCAAGGGGGCTGCGCCAGCTAAGAAGAAGCAGCTATTCAGCCAAGACAAGGCGGAGACCAAGCAGGTACCGGGTGACGAGGATGGATCCACTGGCACCACCTTCACCATAGGCGCCAACCTTGAGCCTGAGCAGGAGGAGGCCCTGGTCAGGTTCCTGCTCGCAAACAAGAAGGTGTTTGCATGGGAGCCTAATCAGCTGGCAGGGGTCCCAAGGGATGTAATTGAACATCATCTCAACGTGTGCCCCAATGTGTGCCCCGTGAAGCAGAAGGCAAGGCGGCAGTCCACTAAAAAGCATGGCTTCATCGTCTAAAAAACCCGCAAGCTAGAAGCAGCAGGAATCATTCGCGAGGTCCGCTACCCTGATTGGCTGGCCAACCCTGTTGTCATGCCCAAAAAGGGAGGAACGGAAAGCATGTGTGTTGACTTCACCAACCTCAACAAGGCCTGCCCACAGGATCCATTCCCGCTCCCTCGCATCGACCAGATCGTCGACTCTACCGCTGAATGTGACCTATTGTGCTTCCTGGATGCCTTCTCGGGCTATCACCAGATCAAGATTGCGGTAGAAGACGTGGATAAAACAGACTTGTAGGACCTTGAAGTATGTCTAGAGGAGGTGATTAGACTACTTAACCAATAAAAACTTAAATTTTTCCCAATTTTAGAGTTTGGCAGATTTTACCTACTTTAGGACAAGTCAAGCAATCAGCACACTATTCAAGCAAGCATGCAAAGAGTATATAGGCAACGGAAATTAAAGCATGCAACTTGCAAGAAAGTAAAGAGAAGGGTTTGGAGGATTCAAACGCAATTGGAGACACGGATGTTTTTGGCGTGGTTCCGATAGGTGGTGTCGTGGGAACGAACACTTATGGAGCAGGGCCCCTTTCGGTCCGGCGGGGGGTGGAGGCCGCACGAAGAGCGGATCGAGGCGGAGCACGTGAGCGGTTTGACCCAGCTTCGGAGCTCTCCGGAGAGATAATACTCCTACTGCTGCTTGTCTGATTTGTATTCAGTTCTTGCTTGAGAGCGTAGGTTTCTTCTAGTTTCGAATGCTTCGAACCCCCTCTACGTTGCGCATGGGCCTCCTTTTATATGCTCAAGGGGTCACCGACAGGTGGCGACGTAGACGAGGGCGAAAATGGAAAAGGTGTGGTTGGTACAGCTACTTGTACAGTGTATCCTACCTAACCCTGACGGCAGGGTACAAAGGCATTAAATGCCCGTCTGCATCGCCCAAATAGTGCAGAAAAGTGACCGTTAGGGGCGCCACCGCTTGCCACGATGGCCATCTTGTCATCTCCGCTTGCCACCTTGCATCGCTAGCTGCACAGCCTCTTGCCACGCACGCCTGGAACGGCCCCCAGGGCGACACGTTGGTGGCTACACTGGAGCATGGGTGCAAAGTGGTTGCTTGCCGCGGCAAGCACCTTGCCACGGCCGTTGTCTTGTCGCGCCCGGAAGCTTGTCGCTCGCGGGTCTTGCCGGTACGTGCGGCGCGTCGCGGCAAGTTCCTTGAAATGCCTTGGTTGGCCTTCCCGGCAAGCTCCTCTTGCCGGGGCCTTAACCTTCCCGGCAAGCTCCTCTTGTCGGGGTCTTGTCTTCTCGGCTTAAACACTTTGTTCTTGAATGGCTCCAAAGGAACCAACGGAGGACCTTGGCCGTCACCCGGCAAGCCTTGCCGCGGGGTGCTGCGACTACCCGTGCACAAGTTCGGGATACTAGGGTACCCCTACTCTAGTACACCGACAGGAGCCCCCGGTCCTGGGCCATACACGGTGCCGAGCGCTGTTGGGCCAGGCCCAAAACAAGGCACGGGCACACGCGGCCTGGGTCATGCCGTATCTGACTCCGTATCCACCGCGCTCTCCCATAACGGCACGCGTCGAATGCGGCGTCGTGGGAGAGATCATGGGTGGTTTTTTTATTCGAAAAAAGTGTAACGTCTGCCTCCTCCTCTTTATAAGCAGGGGAAACAGGGGCAGTTCCCCCATCTCACCAGTCGCTGTTCTCATCCCAGAAATCCCGGCCGCTCCCCTCCGCTTCCAAAGACGAAAGAGAGCAGCGCTCCGCCCCCCATCGCCGCCATCGCCACCAACGTCGTCGATCTCCCCCACCACCTCCGCCATGGCTCCGAAAACCGGGAAGGGCGTGAAGTCAGCCGAGGCGCTGCGGCTTGAGGCGCTGCGAAAGGAGCGGGCGACTTTCCCCTCCGAGCTCGCAGCTGCGGAGCTGAGGGAATGGTACTACCTCTTCTGGTCGACGGAGACGCGAGCGCACCCGCGCACGAAGGTACTCTCCGCCGCCACCTCGAAACGGGCTCCAAACGGATACCCCTTCTTCGTGTTGTTCTTCTACTGCGGGCTCTGCCCGCCCTTCTCTGAATTCTTCTGCGATATCATGAATACCTACGGGTTCCATCTCCTTGATTTCACCCCCAATGCCGTTCGGACCATGGCAGTTTTTGCACATCTCTACGAAAACTTTGTCGGAGTCCACCCAAATGTAGCCCTTTTCCGCCACTACTTCATGCCCCCGGTCGAGAGAGGAGAGCCCTTATCTGGCGGGATCGCCTGGATCTCGAGAGCCGGTAAGAAGGAGGCGTATCTGGAGGGGGAGCTCCGTAGCAAATGGGAGGAGTGGAGAGCGTAGTGGTTCTGGATCATCGAGGAGAACCCGCAGCCATTTACCGCCCAGCGCCAAGTTCCAGTAGTGCGCGGCGGCGATTGGAGCAGCTTGGCCACGGAAGACGACAAGCTGAAGATCGCCACCACCCGGATCTTGCGCCTCAGGCTTGCCGGGCTCACTGTAGGCGTCGTAGGTGCAGATTTCCTCCGCCGCCGCATCGCCCCCCTGCAAGAGAGGAGGAGACCCGCCTGGGAGTTCGGGGGTCCGGCGGATATCATGAGGCTGCGCCCGGGCCTCAACTTCAATTTCACCGTGCTGGAGTTGGATGCGATGCTCAAGGAGTTGTTCAAGCATGACCCTCAGCATCCCGAATGGTTCAGGTTGCCGGCAGGCATCATTCCGCTGTGCAACAACTCTTCGCTCGACCGCATCCGTGCAATGATGCTGTTGTGCGACTCGCATGGTCTTGTCCCAACTTGGCAAGAGCTTGCGGATGACGTTGTGCAACAGTTCTTCGACGGCTTGGTGGAGGTGGCAGTCCACGCCGACGAACAGAGGAGCCTCACCCGCGACACCACCGAGGAGGAGATGCAGCGCATCGCCACCAGGGCGGAAGAGGCGGCGGCAGCCGCTGCCGCGGGCGAGTTTGGGTTCACTGTGGTGGAGGCAGAGGCAGTAGAGGCGGCAAGCCTTGCTGAGCGAGAGTGGCTTGACGGCGAGGAAGAGCTTGCCGCTCCTGACGCCGAGTCGAACGAACCCGACGAGGGTGCGAGCAGCCCGCCATCTCCATGCAGCTTGCCGCAAGCGGAGCCTCCGGCGCAACCCCCAGCTCCAAGAAGGCGTCTCCGCAAGACCGGGGATGTAGCAGGGCGGCAGACGGGTCAGCAGCCGTCGCGCCGCACGACACGCTCCACCGCGACAAGCACTGTTGCCGCGAGAGCGCCTCGTGCCGCTGCGGCAACTGGAGCGGGGTCTTCCCGGACCACCGCCACTGCCCCCGCCAAGCGGCCAAGGGATCCTACTCCTCCGCCTCGTCGCGCTGAAGGTGGGCCGGACTTCGACCTCTCCGCGCTCAGCTCCGACGAGGAAGAAGACGAGTGAGAATCTTTGTTGTACTTGTATTTCTTCAATTTTTGCTGTTTTTGTCTTGTATCTGATCTGCTTTACTCTGAACCTTGTTCTTTTTCAGGACTCTGGCCCAGAGAGAGGCGAAGAGAGCCAAGGCTCCGGTGATTGTCATCGAGGACGAGCCCACCGCGACAGCAGGGGGCGCGCCCGAGACCACCTTGCCGGACCCGGCAACTACTCCCCGAAGCAGCCCCCAGCGTAAGTATATGGTTTACTTCTCGCTATTTGGCACGCATGGGTGTTCTTTCCTTTGCTGACATCTGACTGTTGGTTTGTGTAGGAGCAGAGCAGCCTCACAAGGAGCCTCCGTAAGATGCCCCTGAGATGCTATCTGCTTCGACTACGCCGCCAAGGGAGGATTCCCCGGCAAGGGAGCATTCTCCGGCAAGGGAGAAGTCCCCGGCAAGGGAGGAGTCTCCGGCAAGGGAGGAGTCTCCGGCAAGGGGCAGCACCAGTGATCCCTCGTTGGCGGAGCCCATGATTGTAGATCCCAGTACAGGTAATCCCCTTGCTTGAAACTTCCCTTGGGTTCTTCTTCTGATTTTCTTTTTGGATATTTGCTTGACTTTCCTCCCTCTTTGTCGGTGTACTAAAGTAGGGGTACCTTAGTACCCCGAACTTGTGCACGGGCAGTCGCAGCGTCCCGCGGCAAGGCTTGCCGGGCGTCCGCCAAGACCCTTCGTCATTTCTATTACTGCCATTCAAGAACAAAGTGTTAACCGAGAAGACAAGGCCCCTGCAAGAGAAGCTTGCTAGGAAGGACAGGACCCCGGCAAGAGGAGCTTGCCGGGAAGGCCAACCAAGGCACTTCAGAAAACTTGCCGTGATGCTCCGCGCGTCCCGGCAAGACCTGACGAGCGGCAAGCTTGCGGGTGCGACAAGACAACGGCCGCGGCAAGGCGCTTGCCGCGGCAAGGCTGCCACTCTGCACCCGAGCTCCAACGCATCCAACAACGTGTCACCCCAGGACCATCCCAGGAGCACGTGGCGAGGCGCTGTGCAGCCAAGCGGTGCGAGGTGGCAAGAGGAGATGACGAGAAGGCCATCATGGCAGGCGGTGGCACTCCTAATGGTTTCTTCCTTGCACTGTTTCGGCGACTAGACGGGCATTAAATGCCCTTGTCCCCTGCCGTCAGAGTTAGGTAGGGGGCACTGTTGGTAGCGGTTGTACCAACCCCCGTTTTTACTCTTTTACCCCTCTTTCTACGCTGCCACCTGTCGGTGACCCCTTTAACCTATAAAAAGGAGGCCCATGCGCACGTAGAAAGGGTTCGGTTCGGTTCGACTCATTCGACACAACAACACACCCACGCTCTCGAGCAAGAACAGAATAGAAACACAAAGCAGCAGTAGGAGTTTTATCTCTCCGGAGAGCTCCGAAGCTGGGTAAAATCCCCCACGTGCTTTCGCCTCGATCTGCTCTGCGTGCGCCCTCCGCTCCCTCGCCGGACCGAGAAGGGGCTCCCTGCCCCATAGGTGCTCGTTCCCCACGACATCTCTGGCGCGCCATGTAAGGGTGCGTCGAGGTCGTGCGTATCTGATCCGGCATCTGCGCGCGCTACGTCAACATCTTCATCGACATGCCACCGAAGAAGAAGGCTTCGGAGGTGGCCGCTCCGTCTGCGACCATCCTGCTGCCACCGGAGCAAACGGGCGGTGGGGTGGATGCCGGCGGAGGAGCGGGCACCGACGGTGGGACTCACGTCGTCACCAGGTCCAAGGACAAGGCCCCGCAAGCTTCAGCGTCTGTACATCCACCGCACCCCTCTCAGGAGGTGCAGGATCGACAATGCCACGGTGCTCCTAGCAGCGTGCTCGCGTTGGAACAAGGCCAAGCCGGCGGATCGCGGGACGCTCAAGGCCAACATGCACGCCAACACGCTGGCACGGGCGCAATACGGTCGCCTGGGCAAGATGTTGCTCCTTCTAACATTGTTAGAAGTTTGAGCATATCCCGCACCTCGCGTCGCTCGCCACCGCCGTCCAAGACCCCAGAGGAAGCGCTGGCCCGAGCCCAGCTGCTTCTAGATTACCCTCCAGTGTCGGACAAGATCGACGACTGGAGGGCCGCCATTTATAGCCTCATTGGCTTCGCCAACGGCGACAAGCCCCGGCAACTGAGCACATCGAAGCCCCGGCAAGACGCCCAGGCCCAAGCCGACGCCGACAAGACCGCCGGGGGTGCCACCACCGTGCACTCCCTGCCTCAAAGGCCAAGATTGCCGACTCGCCGGGCCAACATCGACACCGACTCCACCGCGTCGTCGGACCCGCGAGCTCGCCGCGATCAACACCAAGTTCTCCAAGAACGATGACACGAAGACGCTCGTACTCGCATCGAGCGTAGAAGAGAAGCGCAGCGTCAATCTGACCAGCGCGCTGGGCCCACTGTCGATATGCATGCGCCAGGGGAACCAAGCGACTTGCCGTACGCGGCAGGTTGCCCTGCGTTCACCCATGAGCTGCGGCAGGTCCAGTGGCCCAGTACCAAGAATTTCAAGCCAGACGTGCCCGAGAAGTACGATGGCGGGATACATCCGTCAGAGTTCCTCAGCATCTACACCATCGCGGTGCAGGCTGTCGGAGGACGCGACGAGAAGATCCTCGCCAACTACTTACCGCTGGTGCTCAAGCCCAACGTCAGATCTTGGCTCATGCACTTGCCGGACGACTCCATCTCTTCATGGGCGGACCTGTGCCATTAGTTTGTCGGCGCCTTCACAGGCGGCCACAAGCCCCATGGCCAGGAAAGCGACCTTCATCTGCTCGCCCATAAGGAAGGAGAACCCCTGCGCAAGTACATACAGAGATTCAGCCAGGTGCAGCGCAACATCCCAGATGTCCACCCTGCCGCGGTTATCAGCGCGTTTCATTAGAACGTGCGTAATCACAGGATGAGGGAGGAGATGGCGATGTGCAAGATTAGAGATGTCAGCGAGCTATATGCTCTGGCCGACAAGTGTGCACGTGCTGAGGAGGGGAGGAGACTCCCCGGAGAGAACGCAGGAGCCGAAGGATCTGATAGTAAGGATGCTGCCCCGGCAAAGAAGAACCAGAGGCGGAACAATAGAAAGAGAAAGGCTAAGGATGTGCTAGTTGTCGAGCAGTCCGACAACGGAGGCGGTCCCGAGAAGGCCAAAGTTGGTGACTCCGGCGAGGCTGTGGTAGCCGCCGACAAGCAGGACGGCTCCAGCAAGCAGTACTGCAAGATCCACCACACCAAGGGCCATGACCTCCAAGCTTGCAAGAAGGTTGAGCAGATGGCAGAGCTACAGAAAGCTGAATACGAGCGCCGCGACAAGGAGAAGGCCCAGGAAGGTGGCGTAGGATCCGGCAAGAAGCGTCCCGCCCGGGGAGGGCGCCGCGGCAAGGCCAAGCAGCGGCAAGGAGACAGGCCTCCCCGCGGCCGCGACAAAGACGAAGACGAAGATGAAGATGATGAGATGGAGGAAGATGAGACCGATGAGCAGGAGTTTCAGAAGGCAACAGAGGTTTTGTGCGTTGACGGCGGCGCTTCTCTGCACACCTCGCACCGCCAACTCAAACAATGGGTGCGGGAAGTGAACGCAGCAGAACCGTCCATCGAATCGTGCAAGCCCCTGAAGTGGTCCAGCACGCCCATCATCTTCGATGTTGAGGATCACCCTGATCGCATCACTGCGGTCGGGTGCTTGCCGATGTTGGTTTCGCCAACCATCTGCAACCTCAAGGTCACGAAGATGTTGGTTGACGGCGGGGCCGGCCTGAATCTGATCTCTTTCGTAGTGCTCAAGAAGCTCCAGATCCCCGACAGCGAAATCGAAGAGACTGGTACCTTTCAAGGAATAAATCCGAGAAGGAGCAAGCCGAAGGGGAAGATCACACTGCCAGTAACATTTGGCAGTGAGCAGAACTTCAGGACAGAGAGAGTCTTCGGAGTGCTGTGCTACCGTCGAGGACGCACCATCGAGCTCCACCGGCAAGTGCAAGAAGGCAAAGACAGCGACACGTGAGACCAAGAAAGTGGCCGCCAAGGAGGACGGCACTGGCGGTACCTTCACCATCAGTGCCACGATTGACCCTAAATAGGAAAGCGCGCTTGTTGCTTTCCTGCGGGCGAATGTCGATGTGTTTGCATGGCAACCATCTGACATCCCTGATGTTCCCAGGAAAGTAATTGAGCACCACCTTGCCGTCTGCCCTCACGCGCGGCCCGTCAAGCAGAGAGTCAGGAAGCAAGCAGTGGAGCATCAAGAATTCATTGCAGAGGAGATCAAGAAATTGGAAGCAGCAGGCCTGGTCCGAGGAGTACTCCATCCAACGTGGTTAGCCAATCCAGTAGTCGTGCACAAGGCAAACAGGAAGTGAAGGCTTTGTATTGACTTCACTGATGTTAATAAAGCTTGTCCCAAGGATCCATTTCCCTTGCAGCGCATTGATCAGATTGTCGACTCCACAGCAGGATGTGATCTGCTTTCATTCCTTGATGCGTACTCAGGATATCATCAGATCTTCATGGCAGAAGAGGATGAAGAGAAATCCGCATTCATTACTCCATGTGGCACGTACTGCTTTGTACGGATGCCTTTCGGACTAAAGAATGCCGGTTCAACATTTGCAAGAGTAGTCAGTCATGCTTTTGAGCCACAGCTGCACAGAAATGTAGAAGCTTACATGGATGACATAGTGGTCAAGAGCAGAGACAGAGCAACTTTGATCCAAGATTTGGACGAGACTTTTGCAAATCTGCGCAAGATCAATCTCAAGTTGAATCCCGAGAAGTGTGTGTTCGGAGTTCCTTCCGGCAAGCTTCTCGGATTCTTTGTGTCTCACAGGGGGATTGAAGCCAATCCCGACAAGATCAAAGCCATTGAACAGATCGAAGCACCAAAACGTGTCAAGGATGTGCGAAGACTTGCCGGCTTTGTTGCTGTTCTCAGTAGGTTCATCTCTAAGTCTGCTGAGCGCGCCCTACCGTTTTTCAAAATTTTGAAAAAGGCAGGTCCAATGAAATGGACTCCGGAAGCGGAGGCTGGGCTGCAGGACTTGAAGAGATACCTATCCTCTACTCCAACACTTGCCGCACCTAAGCCACAAGAGAAGTTGCTGCTATATCTGGCGGCAACCAATCAAGTGGTTAGTGCTGCGTTAGTTGCGGAGAGGGAGGCAGATGATGAGCCAGCGACCGCGGCAAGCGAGTCCAGCGACAAGCAGGGGGCTTCCCCGACAAGTTCTGATTCCGGCAAGGATGGATCTGCGCCGCCACAAGAAGAGAAACAAAAGAAGATGGTGCAGCGCCCAGTTTACTTTGTCAGTTCCCTTTTGCAGGGGCTAGATCAAGGTAATCTGGTGTGCAGAAGTTGCTTTTCGGCCTTCTCATGGCCTCGAGGAAGCTGCGCCATTACTTTCAAGCACATGAGATCACAGTTGTCACTCGCTTTCCGCTGAAGAGGATACTGCAGAATCCAGAAGCAACAGGCAAGATTGTCGAGTGGGCACTGGAATTGTCAAGCTTTGGCCTCAAGTTTGAAAGTACTTCAACTATTCAGAGCCGAGCATTGGCAGAATTCATAGCAGAATGGACGCCAACACCTGATGAAGAAACTCCGGAGAGGAGCATCCCCGTCAAGGCGCCGGCGCGGGCGTACTACTCGTCGCACCCACCGGAGAGCACCTCAAGTACGTGGTCCAGATGCACTTTCCCAAGGAGCAAGCAACAAACAATACTGCAGAGTATGAAGGCTTGCTTGCCGGACTCAGGATCGTGGCAGACCTTGGGATCAAGAAGCTCATTGTCAGGGGTGACTCACAACTTGTCATCCGCCAAGTTAACAAAGATTATCAGAGTCCACTGATGGAAGCCTACATCAATGAAGTGAGGAAGCTAGAAGAACATTTTGACGGCCTACAGATAGAGCATGTTCCAAGAGCTCAGAATGACATTGCAGATGGCCTGTCAAAGTGTGCCGCACTCAAGTTACCTGTGGAACCAGGAATTTTTGTGCTCAAACTGACTCAACCATCTGTCACACCATCAACTGGCCAGAGCAAGAAGAGGAAGTTAGTTACTGGCGACTACTTTCCGGCAGAGCTCCTCGAAGCCACCGCCAAGAAGGTCCCCAGGATCAACACAGAAAGTGCTGAGGAGCAGTCTGCTCCGACAAGCCCTAGGGTTTGTTTCGTTGAAGCAGACGCTCCCGACAAGCTGTGTCCTGACACGCTTGCCGGGGAGCATCACGCTCCGGCAGGATCCCAGATTCTTGCCGTAGAAGCGGATGTTCCCGTAGCAGCATTTGCACCTTTAGTCCTTGTTGTCGAGCCACAAGCTCTGACATGGGCACAGCAGATAGTCCATTTCCTTCAGACAGGAGAACTTCCCGAGGAGCAAGAAGAAGCGGAGAGAGTAGCCCGGCAATCAAGTATGTACCAGTTTGTCGATGACATACTGTACAGAAGAAGTTTCAACAGAGTGAAATTGAAGTGCATTTCTCGGGAAGATGGACAAGAGCTGTTGGCGGAGATACATGGAGGCATATGTGGTCACCACATTGGCGCAAGAACACTTGCCGGCAAAACCTTCCGGCAAGGTTTCTTCTGGCCGACAACCCTCCAGGATGCAACTGCACAAGTAACCAAGTGTGAAGCGTGCCAGTTCCACTCCAAACAGATACATCAACCAGCTCAAGCTCTCCAAACAATCCCTTTATCCTGGCCATTTTCGGTCGGGGGGCTCGACATCCTCGGCCCCTTTCCCCGAGCTGTCGGGGGCTTTGAGTACTTTTACGTTGCAATCGACAAGTTCACAAAGTGGCCTGAAGTGGAACTAGTGAGGAAGGTGACAGCACAGTCAGCAGTCAAGTTCTTTAGGTCAATTGTTTGCCGTTTCGGGGTCCCTAACAGGATCATCATCGACAACGGCACACAATTCACGAGCCGCACCTTCATGCACTACGTCCAAGATCTTGGCGCCAAGATCTGTTTCGCTTCTGTTGCTCACCCGAGAAGCAACGGTCAAGTGGAGAGGGCGAACGCTGAAGTGCTGCGCGGGCTCAAGACCAGAACTTTCGACAGGCTTCACAAGGGCGGAAGAAATTGGATCGAGGAGCTGCCGGTGGTTCTTTGGTCGATCAGGACGACGCCAAATCGAGCCACTGGCCAGACACCTTTTGCAGGATAAAGATGTGGACCAGGCGTCGTTCAAAAAATACAGCCTTGCCGGGACACAGACGACAGAAAAGCTAAGTTGTCAAAAGTTTAAGCACAGTCAATTTTAAATTTTTATGTTATATTCCTTGAACGACCGTGCCTTGTATGGAAAACCTGTGCGCGGAGGAATCGACTCATGGCTAAGTTGCGCCCTTAATTTGTTTCGAGTCTCCTCAACAATGAAAGTGCGCTGCAACTAGCCCCGACAAGGTTTCTTGCCGGAAGCAACACCGCCGGCAGGCTGCTGATGTTCCGCACTCAGTGCTCGCGGCAACGTTTTCCCACCGGCAAGTTCCCTCAAAGCGTAGGGTAAAAACATACAAGGGATGGAATTGAGTAAAGGATATAACATAACAAGCATTCCTTTTTCATTAAAAAACATCCCACTCAGGTACAGTCCATAGAGGATGAAAAACATGAAAGAGAGGATTACATGTTTTAGATGCGGCTAAGGCCCGAAGGCTTACAAATTAAAAAGATAAGATGCCCGTAATCCCTTTCTTGTCCCTCTCTTCAGGAGGTAGGTCAAGGAGGCGAAAAGGGCAAAAAGGGCGCCTAGGCGAGCTACAGGTGCCAGAAGACACCAAGAGAACATCCCGGGGGCCGTCCGAAGGCTGGACGGCGATGGCGGCGCCGGAAGCGGGGCTCGAAGACAGGGCGGCAGGACGTCAGCACGCTGTCGAGGGCACTACGCCCTCGTACTCCGACTTGACGGCCTTATCGCCAGCCCTCTTCCCCTTCCGCAGCCTCCCTACGCCAGCTGCCCAAGGAGACAACCCCGGGGAGTTCAAGGAGCCGGCGACACGGATGATGGGGTCACCGATGACGCATGAAGCGGCGCCCGACACCTAGTCGGGCCCGCCATCCCGCCGCCCGCTATCCTCGTCGTCGTTGTCGCTCTCCTCCTCGTCACTCTCGCTCGAGGGGGAGCCTTCGCTATCGGAGGAGCTGTCCACGCAGCACTTCGCCCAAGTACCGAAGCACCCTGAAGACCTTGATGGAGAGGAGATCGCCCTCCATTAAATTAAAATGGAGGGTAAACCCCTCCATCAGGCTGTGGATACGGGCGAACGTCTTCCACCCACGATCAAGATACATCACATTAGGGGCTGGGAATACAAAGCGGACTCGCGTGCCACTGATCCCGCAGCCCCTCATGTGCAATCTCAGTGTGTCGGGGCTGGAAGCCGGAGGCGACGACGAGGCGCCCGGCGCAGCCTGACGAAGAACTCGCAAGGGTCGTCCCCTGTATGGACCGCCGTGGGGAGAGGAACCGCCGATGGAGGCGGAGCTGGCGCGTCGCCCCGTCCTCCTCTTCCCCAAGCGCCTCGGCCTCGTCCTCGACCTCGTCCACGACCTCGCCCCCTTCCTCTTCCCCTTATGGCTGGCTCTGCCACCACGGGCGCGGGATAGGGAGGGGCGCGCTGTCTGGCGGCGACCCTCGCCGCCACCGATGAAGGGCCGGGGTTCCCTTTCTCCATGGAGAATGAGAGAAAAGGGAGCAGAAGCTGAAGAAAGGAGAAGATGAGAGAGTCCGGGCTTCTGCGCCCCCCTCCCGCTCTTCTTAAAGGAGCGAGGTGGGGGCTCGGCCGCCCCACTCAATGAATCAGGGCACGGGAAGAGCAGGGAGTCGGGGCCGACCCGCTGCCCCTGCTCGCAACGGCCCAGTTTCCCACTTCCACCGTCCGCGACCCCAAGCGCATGGGAGCCGCGTGGCGGGGATGCAGAACCAAGGCGAACGTTACGCATTCCTGGATTTAAGTATTGCCCACGATCTCTCCCATGACGCCGCGATTGACGCGTGCTATTACGGGAGGACGCGGTGGATACAGAGTGGATTTGGTTTGGACCCAGGCCGCGCATGCCCGTGCCCCGTTTTGGGACTGGCCCAACAGCGCTCGGCACCATGTATGGCCCAGGCCCGGGGGCTCCTGTCGGTGTACTAAAGTAGGGGTACCTTAGTACCCCTAACTTGTGCACGGGCAGTCGCAGCGTCCCACGGCAAGGCTTGCCGGGCATCCGCGAAGACCCTTCGTCATTTCTATTACTGCCATTCAAGAACAAAGTGTTAACCGAGAAGACAAGGCCCCGGCAAGAGAAGCTTGCCGGGAAGGACAGGACCCCGGCAAGAGGAGCTTGCCGGGAAGGCCAACCAAGGCACTTCAGAAAACTTGCCGTGACGTTCCACGCGTCCCGGCATGACCCGACGAGCGGCAAGCTTGCGGGTGCGACAAGACAAGGCCGCGGCAAGGCGCTTGCCGCGGCAAGGCTGCCACTCTGCACCCGAGCTCCAACGCATCCAACGACGTGTCACCCCTGGACCATCCCAGGAGCACGTGGCGAGGCGCTGTGCAGCCAAGCAGTGCGAGGTGGCAAGAGGAGATGACGAGAAGGCCATCGTGGCAGGCAGTGGTGCTCCTAACGGTCGGTTCCTTGCACTGTTTCGGCGACTAGACGGGCATTAAATGCCCTTGTCCCCTGCCGTCAGAGTTAGGTAGGGGGCACTGTTGGTAGCGGTTGTACCAACCCCCGTTTTTACTCTTTTACCCCTCTTTCTACGCTGCCACCTGTCGGTGACCCCTTTAACCTATAAAAAGGAGGCCCATGCGCACGTAGAAAGGGTTCGGTTCGGTTCGGTTCGACTCATTCGACACAACAACACACCCACGCTCTCGAGCAAGAACAGAATAGAAACACAAAGCAGCAGTAGGAGTTTTATCTCTCCGGAGAGCTCCGAAGCTGGGTAAAATCCCCCGCGTGCTTTTGCCTCGATCAGCTCTGCGTGCGCCCTCCGCTCCCTCGTCGGACCGAGAAGGGGCTCCCTGCC
Source organism: Triticum aestivum (assembly GCF_018294505.1). Taxonomy (NCBI): domain Eukaryota; kingdom Viridiplantae; phylum Streptophyta; class Magnoliopsida; order Poales; family Poaceae; genus Triticum; species Triticum aestivum. Next base: position 519,812,590 of record NC_057813.1, read on the forward strand.
CCATAGGTGCTCGTTCCCCACGACACTCTTCCGGCCTTCAGATCGTCCTTCCAAGGAGCCGACGGAGACCGAGGCCACCGGCGAGGAGAACGCACGTGGTAACACTGACGACGCCGCCGCCACCGAAGAAGAGGCCAGTGCTGATGATCCTGCCGGCGAAGAGGCCGACGAAGCTGCTGGCGCAAGAGCTGGCGAGGGGTCCGGCGATCGCACTGACGACCCTGGGGCCGCAGGAGCGCAAGGCGCTACGCCGACCGCCGATCCCTCCGCTGCTGACGCAGTGCCAGGCTCCGAAGAGCCCCAGCCCGGCGCCTACATGAAGGCCGGCGACGGTGTCTTCATCAAGCTCCCCTGGGCTTCAAGCTCCAGGGCGCCGGTTGAAGGAGAGACCTTTGATGGAGAAGTGCTCGCCTCTGCTGGGCTAACACTAGTTGACGCGCTAAGCAGCAGCAGTGGCGAGTCTGAGGAGGAGCAGCTGCTCCGGAAGCTGGTGTCGCTCTACCGCGCCCGACAAGCCAAGGTGGAATCCCGGGAAGCGCTTGTCGCGCAGGCGGGAGCGGACATTGAGAAGCGCGCGAAGGAGCTCCGGGAACGCAATCAGGAAGTTCTCTGGTCCATTGCAGAGGAGCGGGCGCAGCTCGTCGAGGCGCGGAAAGCCTTCCTTCTCGAGAAGGCTGAAGCTGAAGAGCAATAGCGGCTTACCACCGAGGAGCTGTTTGCGTGGGAGGGTGAGCTGGCGCAGCGGAAAGTCAATCTTGACAGCCATGAGGAGGATCTTGCCGCGTGCGAGCAAACACTTGGCGGGGCTCTCAAGGAAGCCTAGGACGCTGCCGCAGCCGCTAAGGCCGCCAAGAAGGAGCTGGAGGCGAAGGTGACGCAGCTAGAGGCCGATCTCAAGGCGAGGGATGAAGAGCTTGCTGCGCTCTAGCGTGAGCGCGAGAAGGACGCCCACGCTCATGGCGAGCTGCAGGGTCATCTCATTGAGAAGGGCAAGGAGCTCAGCGCCGCCAAGGATTCCAACGCAGATCTCGAGCTGAAGCTGGCCACCTTGACCCAGACGCTGGACAGCGCCAAGGAGTGGGAGGTGGCCCTGAAGGAGGAGATCAAATCCAATGAAGCGCTGCTGACAAGGGCTGCCGAAACCCAGAACACCTTGAGGGAGACGGTGGAGCTCTGGACAGAGGGCCTCGTGAACATTGCTGCAGTCATCGACGAGGAGCTGGTGCAGCTGGGAGTGGAGGATCTCGGGTACTCCTCCGACGAGAACCTCCAACCCAGCGCCAAGCTCACTCTGTTCTTCAAAGGCGTGGCGACGGCCCTCGAGCGACTCCGGGAAAAGATCCCAAAGCAGCTGGCCGACGAGTCGTGCACGATCTGCGCCAGAGTTCTGGAGAAGGTGTTGGTGAAGGTGGCCTTCCGCAATCCAGGCCTCAACCTCACCAACGTCCTCAAGAAGCTGCCGGCAGATGCTGATCTAGAAGTGCTCAAGGCCCTTGTCGCACCCATTGTGGACAAGGTGAATGAGGTCAGGAGGGTTGATGGTGGCCGCGTAGATTAGGCCGCCCGTTTTCTTCTTTTCTTGCCGTTGCTGGCCATGTTACGAGAACAATCCATTAGCGCTGCAACAAGCTATTTTGTAATATAACTTTATTTTGAGTATCAACTGCTATGTTATTTCCTCTACTTGCTTCCTTCCTTTGCATGTTTTCACCCTACGCTTTTAGGGAACTTGCCGGCGCCGGCACCCTTGCCGCGAGCGCTGAGTGCGGAACGTCAGCAGCCTGCTGGCGGTGCTGCTACCGACAAGAAACCTTGTCGCAACTAGTCGCAGCACACTTAAATTGTTGAGCGGACTCGAAACAAAGTAAGGGCACAACTAGCTACGAGTTGGTTCCTCCGCGCACAGGTTTTCCATACGAAGCACGGTCGTTCAAGGAAGATAACTCAAAATTTTAAAACAGATTGCTCAAACTTTGGCAACTTAGCTTTTATGTCGTTTGCTTCCCGGTAGGGCAATACTTGCTTGAATGACGCCTGGTCCACACCATTATCTTCTCCTTCCCCCCCGGCAAACTTGTGCGCGAGGGAACCTTTCCCTTTCTTTTGAGAAAAAGAAAGAAGAGAAAATAAAGATATGGAGCCTTATGGCTCGTTATTGCTTACCGGGGGTAGGTGATGCATAAGGTGTCAGATAATACATGCAAAAAATAGAAAGCACGAAATTGACAGGATGTGCGGAGCACATGAGCTTTATTTATGCACGGGGTTTGCGCCCGGCTTTGTACAAAGGGTTACTGTCAGGACCCCGACTCAATGCCACATCGATCTAGCATGTAACACCTCATATCACCTTGCGGCCTCACGCACGGTATTCCCACGGGTGTCGCCTTACCTTTGCCTGGGACCGTTTGCGCCTTTTGGCACACGTATATGACAGTGTCGCTAGCATCCATATGATAAGGAGTCCGGGCTGACATGGCTAGTCGTAAACCCAAAGTGGCACAGACTTACAGGGACATGCATCCATGACCAGCATCGAACGTGTCGGTCATCAGCGAGTGAATCCAGGCTGTAGCACTGGGCTAGCAGGACTCCGGTGAACCCGGCTGTAGCGGGCTAACAGGACTCCGGTATTCATCGCGTGACATTTCCCCGAAGGGACAGACACAGGAACGAAGAAGGACACATGCCGGCCAGCCTAAGTGTTCCGGAGCAGTAGCAAGCTACCATGGCTCGGTGGAAACACTAGGAGACATTTCCCGGTAAGAGAGGCTACTAAGGATAAACAACTAGATGGTCAGATCCCACACATACCAAGCATTTCAATCATACACACAATATGCTCGATATGTGCAAATACAACATGGCATCACAACATGACTCTACAACACAAGTAAATATTCAATAGGCTCCGAGGAGCGAGATATTACAAACATGGGTCTCATGACCCAACAATCAGAGCATACAAGTCAAAGCACAAGCGGAAGCTATCATGTCTGAGTACAGACATCTATAAATGAAAAAGGCTGAGAAGCCTGACTATCTATCAGATCCTGCCGAGGGCACAAGATCGTAGCTGAGGTATCAAGCTAAACGTCGAAGTCCAAGCGGAACTACTAGCGAGACCGAAGTCTCTCTGCAAAAACATAAAATAGGCAAACGTGAGTACAAATGTACCCAGCAAGACTTACATCAGAACTAACTACATATGCATCATTATCAACAAAGGGGTGGTGGGGTCTAACTGCAGCAAGCCAGCTTTGACTCGGTGGCTATCCTAAACTACGACTGCAAGCAACTCTTTTGAGGTGGCGCACACGAGTCCACATATTCACCAACCAATACACCACTATGGATCCGCTCCCGTCTCCCTACGAGAACGCCATCCATAGCACTCACGCTTATCTTGCGTATTTTAGAGTATCCACTTTCACTTGTCTATGAACTGATATAAGCAACCCAGAAGTCCTTTTCCGTTGACATGGCTATTCGAATAGATCATATAAACCCTGCAGGGGTGTACTTCTTCACACACGCTCTCACCACTTACCGCCGTTTACACGACATGTACTCGGCAACCTTCAAGCGGAAGCCCAACGTGGGTGTCGGCCACGGCCTGCCTAAACACTCAAGTCTCTAGTCCAGGTTTATCGCCTATTCGGGTTCCATCCATGAGGAGATCCGGCCGGAGTTTCGCTCACAGCCCCAAACGATGTGAACAGGGTTCCGTGACACCAAACGGGCGCCCGGTTTACCCGGCCACGTGCCTACCGCATCACAGCCCACCCCTACGGTCAGCGCTGCGCACGACCTCCAGCATACTACAAACACCAGAAACTACTTGCAACTCCTGGACAGAGGACAAGGGTGATCAAGAAGCCGAGAGGGTCCATTGGTTTCGGGCCCAATGCGTGGTAGTAGCTGAATCATGGATCACAAACACAGAACTCAGTTCCTGAGGACGGCTGCAATGAGACAACCCACCATGTACTCCTACATGGCCTCTCATCGCTACCTTTACCAAATCGTGTTCACACACTTAGCTCACACACAGTAGGACATGTTCACACGCCTCTGATTCATCCCCGATGAATCAGACCTGACTCAACTCTAAGCAGTAGCAGGCATGACAAACAAACATGAATGAGTAGGCACAACAGGGCTCAAACAACTCCTACTCATGCTAGTGGGTTTCATCTAATTACTGTGGAATGACAGGTCATGCAGAGGATAAAGGGGTTCAACTACCGCAGCAAGTAACAGATGAATCGATGTTGTCCTAATGCAGTAAAAGAGAGCAGGAGCGAGAGAGTGGGATTTTATCGGAATGAACAAGGGGGTTTTGCTTGCCTGGCACTTCTGAAGATAACATTGAGTCTTCATCAGTGTCAACGATCACATCATCGGTATCACGTCTATCGAGAGGGGACAAATACCGGCAACACAGAAGGGAACACAATCAATGCAATGCACAATATGATGCCTGATCATGACATGGCAAAATGAATGTGTTTTGGGCTAATGCAACTAGCAATAGATTAAATGAAGTTGGTTTGAATACAAGATTCAAATTCAAACCCCATATGTGATTATTTAAATGCCCTTTAATTGATTTGTGCTAAACAGCAGCTATAAGTTGTTCTAACATGCATGAAAATGGTACAGATGGATTCCTTGAATTTTTCTGATAATTTTTCATATATAAATTATTTAATTTGGAGTTACGGTTAATTTCTATGATTTATTGAAGTTTTAGGCATTTTCTGGAATTTCAGAATTAAATTAAATCCAGAAAACATTACTGCGTCAGCATGACGTTGGCATGACGTCAGCAAGTCAACAGGGGTCGGTCAGGGTCAAACCTGACGTGTGGGGGCCACACGTCAGTGTCACAGGGCTGCTTAGCTCACTGACAGGTGGGACCGGTCAACGGCCACATCAGCTAGGTCAACTCCGACGCGTGGGGCCACTGTGGTTAACTTAAACTAAACAGGGGTTAACCGTGGTTAGTTAAGGGCGTGGGGCCCATATGTCAGTGAGAGATAGGGCTGTTAGCAGGGTCATTAGCGACTAAGTAAGTGCGCCACGTCGGCGTCACCGGAGACCAGCCGGCGGCGACCACAGGACACGGCGGGGCACGCCGGACTTGCGCTAGAGGCGTCAGCTTGGCGCGCTGAGGGCACCAGGGGATGGCCCTTGCTCTCGCGCATCCAGAGGACCAAGTGGGAGGTCGTGGGGTCGCCGGAACTCATGCCGGCGATGAGCTTTGGCGGCGATGGTGTTCGGTGGTGCTCGGGCGCGTCGCTACGGTGCATCAGTGAGCAAATGGAGAGGCTGGGCAGCACCTGCTAGTCATGGGGAGCGCTAAGAGCAGCTCAGTGAGGCCAGGGGAGCACGGAGGCTATGCGTGCAGCAGCAATGGCGGACGGTGGCTTCGGTGCTCGTGGGGAACGGCGCTACGGCACGGAGGGGAGCATGATGAGTTAGGGGAGAGGGTCAGTGACTCACGGCGATGACGAGGGGACGCTCGGCGAGGTCGGGGACGGTCCAGAGCCGGCGAATTTGACGAAGATGGCCGGCGGGTCCGAGGTAGAAGACGACGGCGATGGCGGCGATGCAGGGCTTCCGGAGGGCTGTGGATCGGTGGGGAGGAAGAGGGGGTCGAGGCGGAGCTCCTGGGTGCATCGGCGAGGCTAGGGGTGGCCGGTGGCCATGGGTACGGCGACGATGACGGCGAGCTCCGCTCGGTGGTGTGCGTGAGAGGGAAGCAGAGGAGGGAATGGGGTCCAGGGGGAGAGAGGAGAGGTGCAGGGGGCGAGGGGGAGTGCGTGTCGTCTCCGGGCGTCGAGGAGGGAGGCAACCAGGCAGGAGGTGGCCAGGGGGGAAGCAGGAGGTGGCCGAGGCCTCTCGGGCGTGCGCCACGCCTCGCCTCTGTTCGTCCTCCTGGTAGAGGAGGAAGAGGACAAGGGGGAGGAGGTGGGCTGGGCCGGCCAGATGGAGCTGGGCCAGGTAAGTGGCGCTAGGTAAGTGGCCCAGGTGGTTTTCTGCTCTGTTTTATTTTTTCCTTCTTCTGTTTTGTTTTATTTAATTTATTTTGCCACTGTTTTGAATTTAAAATAATTCAAACAATGCCAAAAACTCCTCTAAATATTTTATATTGCTAGATGGACTTTTCCAAAAGCTTATAAAATATTTCAGGGGTATTTGAAATTATATTCTAATTATATGAATATAATTCAAATTCAAATAGCTAATGAATTAAATCCAAAGTCCCAAAAATAATTCCTTAAAAATGTTCAATATTTTGGTTGGGACCAGAACCCTTACCAAAAATTATCAAACATTTAAGAAGAGCATTTTGGAGCAATGAATGAGATTTCTAGGGTTTTTGCCCCTCTTTTATTTAAGTTTTTGAGGCTTCCAAAATTCCTCAGTTCAGGTTTCAATAATTTAAACATGATGCACACATGAAGCTAGCCTAGAGCACTACCAGCAGCTAGGGATGTGACAACTCACCCCCACTAAACAAGAATCTCGTCTCGAGATTCAAGCGTAGGGTAGGATGAAGGGGAAACGGAAACTAGTACAATCTTCACGATCCAGGTTGTACTTCAAATGAACGTTGATTTGAACACCATCTTTGTCTTGTCGTCTTGCTCTGAGAAATCCTGCCAACATGACATGGAGGGAAGAAGGAGACTCTAGAAGGGTCGATCTTCTCGAAGATCGAACAACTCACGGAATGAGACATAGGACCATCTCTCGGGTTGAGACACGAGTTACACATCAAGAGGGGTGGAAAGAGACGGATGACGAAGGTGCACTAGGTGGACAACAATTCCACACCTAAGAAGGTGGTGAACGGTTGTCAACGTAGCGAGGAGTTGTGTTTCCATAATACCATAACGATGCACCTTAGGGAAGGTGACTCATAGAAATATCCTCTTAAGTGGCAAAAAGAATTACCTTTGATTCAGAGATCATTGAGACTCTTTAAACCAACCTAAGGCAATTCTCGACCGATCTTTTGGAGGGGGTCGGTAGAATGGCATACTCAGAATTGGATGATGTGGATTACCTTGTTGAAGACAACGTAATGGATGAATTTTCTTACCACCGGAAATGGAAGAGACCCATGGTAGAATGGCACATTGGCGGTGCAAGCTGGGAACAAAATGCAAATGCTGGGAATGATTCTGGTAACTGGGGAAGAACCCAACAATAGAGAGTGAATTCACTGTTTGAATAGGTCATAGCATTGCCGAGGGAACTGAGAGCAAACCCAGCTAGTGCCGAGGATAACACGTAGCGCTTGTGCGTGCTCTCAAGAACTTGAGCATTTTCACAATCATCAAGGTTTTACCAACATCCATGTCAAGGGTCCGGTAACACAACTTACTACCATGATGAATGGTGATGGAGGATGCAGATGCAAAGGAAGATAACACCTCCTCAGATTTCACCCTTGGCGGGGCCAAGGAAATAAAAATCTGGATGATCGACCGAGAGACATTTAGCACTCCGCTTCTAATGTTCTCCTTGATGTGCTAGCGTAATCCACCCATAGATATGGTTTGATATCTAGAACATCAAGTAAAAAGGTCGGACTTCGGAACACAGAAATCCATAGGGGCAACTAGGGAGTAATCCTACGAAATCCTTATGGGGAGGTGGCCAACTTCATCAATCAAGATATTATAATAACAGGTCTTCCGGCTGGGTGTGTTGGCCACGACATCCACTTTACCGGTTATCGTGTGACCAATATTATAATTCTTGGGAAATATTCCAACCATCATATCTGCCTAAGATTCAGATCTGGTTGGTGTCAGGATATTCCAGACTCATCGAGTCTAGGAAGAAAAACGGAAATTTGCAACACAAATCGACGAGATGACGTTGCGGGATTCTCGAGAGATGAACTACGATAGCAAGCTCCAAAACATGAGCTGGTTCTGCTACAAACATGTGAACACGTTGTCCCAGACAAGCATGCCCACATGGTAGTCTTACAATAAAACACTACCGAGTTCTGGTTGGGAACCATCAGCGGGGGTATCGAAGTCCTTACATAAGTCCGGATTAGCTCTTATGAAGGAACTCCTTCTCCTTGAACAAATCAATCAGTGGCTTGGTGTGCTAGGGATACATATAGATTGAAGGTTGCAAGTCTTCAAACCACAGCATTCTTCGCACGTGTGCATGACTGATTTGGAATGATTCCAAAGAAAGCAACATTGACTTTCCCGAATCCACGGCGGCAACTTGCATCAGATGCACATGAATTAAAGGAAGTCACTACTTACATCCGAACATATGCTTCATGAACTAGCATGAACAAATGCTTTCAAAAGTTTCCAACACTAGCTTAATGTTCAACAAAATCATGGAGGAGATAAGGATGTTGTCAATGGGCTCAACAACAATTCATCCGGGTTTCCTTTTAAAAGGAATTCCATAGTTAAGTGAACAAGTGATAGCATTGGTCAGACCCAAAAGATATAATGGTGTATTCTCGAGGGATCAACCACGAGTAAGACAACATTACGAATATCGTTGGTTCTGGTCTGATTGGATGATAGCCCATACTCAATCAAAGGTTTGGGTAGGATAATAGATCCAACAATTGTTCACAAGGACCAATTGATGAAGATATCATCTTTCTTCAACACACACACACAAAAAGATATCCCTTAACATGAACTAAGTCGGACAAGCTTTTATCTTCCAACTCTCCAAGTTGTTGTTTAGCTTATCCAACTAGCTCAGGGTATCCAACACGGATTCTTGGAGAAGGGGTGGTTTACAGGAATAAACCAACTTGATCACGAACTCAACATAGCGGTCAGGTGACAACCTGGTAATACTTCTGAGAAGATATTCAGAAAATCACGAACCACCGGTATGTTACTAAGCTCGAGAACAATCTTGCTTTTCAGGGCAAGACGATATGATCAATAGAGCAAGGATTTGAAATAATCCTAACTCATCGACCGAAGGGTGCACCGAAATAAGGACTAGGTAGCACGATCAGTCTTAGAAGGATGATTCAAAAACCAACATGCTAAGAATGAAATTATTATCCTTTAACTACCAAGCAACGAGGTTGCTGGGGGTATTGGTTTCACACATCACAATTCATTTGTCGGTATTCCGGTTGCATCAACACGAGGGCCGAGGAATGACTAATGATGGTGAGAAGTATCATTACGTCAAAATTCATGAGAGTTGGTGCAGTTCTCATGAGAATTCTGACATAAAGGGGGTAATACTCCAAGGTAGAACAGAACCAAAAGCTAGATTGGCATCTGATCTGCGGAATACAACTACTTTGACCCAATCCTAGATATGGATGAGGTACTGGAGTTTGTTTCTCCTAGTCATTCAGGACAGAATGGCTTGACGGACCACAAGGGTAATAGGCATCGATGAACGAATGCATGCATACTCTTGACTATCAATTGATAGACGAGGGTCAGAATGCAACTAAAGAGAACAACTCAAAGGAACATATAATTTTCTGAGTTGTGGATGCATAGATTAGTATGTCGAGCCACGTTCAACATATTTCTTCCGGATAACCCATGCAGAAAGGTAGAACTGGCAGAGTCACGATTTATGAATGGAGAACTCCTCAAGAGTACTCTAATTGTGATTTTTTTTGATCCAATAAACATCTGCCATAAGCGGTTCATAGTATTTGGAAGAAGGAAATACCACAGACCTCGAGGACTATCGCAAAGTTACTAATATCCTGAAGGAACTAGCAAACACTATCAACATGAAGTAAGTAGAGTGAATCTCGGGTTCAAAGCCCAAGGAGTAGAATACCTACTACTAAGTGGCATCACGGGATGCTTTCGAGAATAAAAGCCAGAATCATCACACTGGGATCACAAATCATTGCTAGATTACTAGGTGACTCCCTAAAACACCTAGGGTCATAATAATAACTCCAACATAAATGTCAAGGCAATAGAATACCTCAACTCAACAATTAGTGTGATTGAGCTGGCATAAAGGAACATCGAAACCAGAGGGAAAGGATTTTGCAAATGCATCAGACTATTTAGAAACCTGGGATGACTTGGACAGCATAACGGCTGTAAATGCTCAGAAAAGACTTGAGACATTCACAAAAATGGTGGCATAACCACTCAGAAGCACAATATCAAGGTTTCGAGATCAACAATTAACATACGGAAGTAGTAGAAACTGAACTCAAGCTTAAATCCAACAATCTTATAAGTCTACTGACTAGTGACGCGTGATCCTGATAGAAAGAAGAGATAGCCTAGTTCTTAATCCCCGTAGAAGAGAGGATGATGACTCAGATCAGAAGGCCATGAGGTATAAGGAGTAAAAAGAGCCTTACGTTCCATCCCACAATCAATTCCCCTACATATAACTAAAGAATTTCTAGACTCAACTTCGACCAGTTTGGCTTGGTAATCCTACAGGCAGTCAAGCTCTGATACCAACGCTGTCAGGACCCCGACTCAATGCCACATCGATCTAGCATGTAACACCTCATATCACTTTGCGGCCTCACGCACGGTATTCCCACGGGTGTCGCCTTACCTTTGCCTGGGACCGTTTGCGCCTTTTGGCACACGTATATGACAGTGTCGCTAGCATCCATATGATAAGGAGCCCGGGCTGACATGGCTAGTCGTAAACCCAAAGTGGCACAGACTTACAGGGACAGGCATCCATGACCCAGCATCGAACGTGTCGGTCATCAGCGAGTGAATCCAGGCTGTAGCACTGGGCTAGCAGGACTCCGGTGAACCGGGCTGTAGCGGGCTAACAGGACTCCGGTATTCATCGCGTGACATTTCCCCGAAGGGACAGACACAGGAACGAAGAAGGACACATGCCGGCCAGCCTAAGTGTTCCGGAGCAGTAGCAAGCTACCATGGCTCGGTGGAAACACTAGGAGACATTTCCCGGTAAGAGAGGCTACTAAGGATAAACAACTAGATGGTCAGATCCCACACATACCAAGCATTTCAATACATACACACAATATGCTCGATATGTGCAAATACAACATGGCATCACAACATGACTCTACGACTCAAGTAATTATTCAATAGGCTCCGAGGAGCGAGATATTACAAACATGGGTCTCATGACCCAACAATCAGAGCATACAAGTCAAAGCACAAGCGGAAGCTATCATGTCTGAGTACAGACATCTATAAATGAAAAAGGCTGAGAAGCCTGACTATCTATCAGATCCTGCCGAGGGCACAAGATCGTAGCTGAGGTATCAAGCTAAACGTCGAAGTCCAAGCGGAACTACTAGCGAGACCGAAGTCTCTCTGCAAAAACATAAAATAGGCAAACGTGAGTACAAATGTACCCAGCAAGGCTTACATCAGAACTAACTACATATGCATCATTATCAACAAAGGGGTGGTGGGGTTTAACTGCAGCAAGCCAGCTTTGACTCGGTGGCTATCCTAAACTACGACTGCAAGCAACTCTTTTGAGGTGGCGCACACGAGTCCACATATTCACCATATCAATACACCACTATGGATCCGCTCCCGTCTCCCTACGAGAACGCCATCCATAGCACTCACGCTTATCTTGCGTATTTTAGAGTATCCACTTTCACTTGTCTATGAACTGATATAAGCAACCCAGAAGTCCTTTTCCGCGGACACGGCTATTCGAATAGATCATATTAACCCTGCAGGGGTGTACTTCTTCACACACGCTCTCACCACTTACCGCCGTTTACACGACATGTACTCGGCAACCTTCAAGCGGAAGCCCAACGTGGGTGTCGGCCACGGCCTGCCTAAACACTCAAGTCTCTAGTCCAGGTTTATCGCCTATTCGGGTTCCATCCATGAGGAGATCCGGCCGGAGTTTCGCTCACAGCCCCAAACGATGTGAACAGGGTTCCGTGACACCAAACGGGCGCCCGGTTTACCCGGCCACGTGCCTACCGCATCACAGCCCACCCCTACGGTCAGCGCTGCGCACGGCCTCCAGCATACTACAAACACCAGAAACTACTTGCAACTCCTGGACAGAGGACAAGGGTGATCAAGAAGCCGAGAGGGTCCATTGGTTTCGGGCCCAATGCGTGGTAGTAGCTGAATCATGGATCACAAACACAGAACTCAGTTCCTGAGGACGGCTGCAATGAGACAACCCACCATGTACTCCTACATGGCCTCTCACCGCTACCTTTACCAAATCGTGTTCACACACTTAGCTCACACACAGTAGGACATGTTCACACGCCTCTGATTCATCCCCGATGAATCAGACCTGACTCAACTCTAAGCAGTAGCAGGCATGACAAACAAACATGAATGAGTAGGCACAACAGGGCTCAAACAACTCCTACTCATGCTAGTGGGTTTCATCTATTTACTGTGGAATGACAGGTCATGCAGAGGATAAAGGGGTTCAACTACCGCAGCAAGTAACAGATGAATCGATGTTGTCCTAATGCAGTAAAAGAGAGCAGGAGCGAGAGAGTGGGATTTATCGGAATGAACAAGGGGGTTTTGCTTGCCTGGCACTTCTGAAGATAACATTGAGTCTTCATCAGTGTCAACGATCACATCATCGGTATCACGTCTATCGAGAGGGGACAAATACCGGCAACACAGAAGGGAACACAATCAATGCAATGCACAATATGATGCATGATCATGACATGGCAAAATGAATGTGTTTTGGGCTAATGCAACTAGCAACAGATTAAATGAAGTTGGTTTGAATACAAGATTCAAATTCAAACTCCATATGTGATTATTTAAATGCCCTTTAATTGATTTGTGCTAAACAGCAGCTATAAGTTGTTCTAACATGCATGAAAATGGTACAGATGGATTCCTTGAATTTTTCTGATAATTTTTCATATATAAATTATTTAATTTGGAGTTACGGTTAATTTCTATGATTTATTGAAGTTTTAGGCATTTTCTGGAATTTCAGAATTAAATTAAATCCAGAAAACATTACTGCGTCAGCATGACGTTGGCATGACGTCAGCAAGTCAACAGGGGTCGGTCAGGGTCAAACCTGACGTGTGGGGGCCACACGTCAGTGTCACAGGGCTGCTTAGCTCACTGACAGGTGGGACCGGTCAACGGCCACATCAGCTAGGTCAACTCCGACGCGTGGGGCCACTGTGGTTAACTTAAACTAAACAGGGGTTAACCGTGGTTAGTTAAGGGCGTGGGGCCCATATGTCAGTGAGAGATAGGGCTGTTAGCAGGGTCATTAGCGACTAAGTAAGTGCGCCACGTCGGCGTCACCGGAGACCAGCCGGCGGCGACCACAGGACACGGCGGGGCACGCCGGACTTGCGCTAGAGGCGTCAGCTTGGCGCGCTGAGGGCACCAGGGGATGGCCCTTGCTCTCGCGCATCCAGAGGACCAAGTGGGAGGTCGTGGGGTCGCCGGAACTCATGCCGGCGACGAGCTTTGGCGGCGATGGTGTTCGGTGGTGCTCGGGCGCGTCGCTACGGTGCATCAGTGAGCAAATGGAGAGGCTGGGCAGCACCTGCTAGTCATGGGGAGCGCTAAGAGCAGCTCAGTGAGGCCAGGGGAGCACGGAGGCTATGCGTGCAGCAGCAATGGCGGACGGTGGCTTCGGTGCTCGTGGGGAACGGCGCTACGGCACGGAGGGGAGCATGCTGAGTTAGGGGAGAGGGTCAGTGACTCACGGCGATGACGAGGGGACGCTCGGCGAGGTCGGGGACGGTCCGGAGCCGGCGAATTTGACGAAGATGGCCGGCGGGTCCGAGGTAGAAGACGACGGCGATGGCGGCGATGCAGGGCTTCCGGAGGGCTGTGGATCGGTGGGGAGGAAGAGGGGGTCGAGGCGGAGCTCCTGGGTGCATCGGCGAGGCTAGGGGTGGCCGGTGGCCATGGGTACGGCGACGATGACGGCGAGCTCCGCTCGGTGGTGTGCGCGAGAGGGAAGCAGAGGAGGGAATGGGTCCAGGGGGAGAGAGGAGAGGTGCAGGGGGCGAGGGGGAGTGTGTGTCGTCTCCGGGCGTCGAGGAGGGAGGCAACCAGGCAGGAGGTGGCCAGGGGGGAAGCAGGAGGTGGCCGAGGCCTCTCGGGCGCGCGCCACGCCTCGCCTCTGTTCGTCCTCCTGGCAGAGGAGGAAGAGGACAAGGGGGAGGAGGTGGGCTGGGCCGGCCAGATGGAGCTGGGCCAGGTAAGTGGCCCAGGTGGTTTTCTGCTCTGTTTTATTTTTTCCTTCTTCTGTTTTGTTTTATTTAATTTATTTTGCCACTGTTTTGAATTTAAAATAATTCAAACAATGCCAAAAACTCCTCTGAATATTTTATATTGCTAGATGGACTTTTCCAAAAGCTTATAAAATATTTCAGGGGTATTTGAAATTATATTCTAATTATATGAATATAATTCAAATTCAAATAGCTAATGAATTAAATCCAAAGTCCCAAAAATAATTCCTTAAAAATGTTCAATATTTTGGTTGGGACCAGAACCCTTACCAAAAATTATCAAACATTTAAGAAGAGCATTTTGGAGCAATGAATGAGATTTCTAGGGTTTTTGCCCCTCTTTTATTTAAGTTTTTGAGGCTTCCAAAATTCCTCAGTTCAGGTTTCAATAATTTAAACATGATGCACACATGAAGCTAGCCTAGAGCACTACCAGCAGCTAGGGATGTGACAGTTACATGCAACAGCGGCAAGGCTTGTACAAAAGGTGGTTGCCGGAACAGGTTCCGGCAACCGCGCCTTACGGGTAAAACTTACGAAGATGCTCAATGTTCCAGGAGTTGCTCACCGGAAAGCCATCTTCGGTCTCAAGGCGGACAGCGCCGGGCCTAGTGACTCGTTTCACCCGGTAAGGGCCTTCCCACTTCGACGTCAACTTGTTGGAATTCTTGGCGGAATGAATGCGCCGAAGAACAAGGTCGCCTTCCTCGAGACTTCTGGCATTAACTTTGCGGCTATGGTAGCGGCGCAAAGCTTGCTGGTAGCGAGCAGCTCGTACAGCAGCCTGAAGACGGTCTTCCTCAAGGAGCAGCGCGTCATCTTGTCGCAGCTGCTCTTGCTCAAGCTCATCATAAGCGAGCACTCGAGGCGACCCGTATACGAGTTCCGTGGGGAGAACTGCCTCCGCTCCGTAAACTAGAGCGAAAGGTGTCTGGCCAGTGGCTCAATTTGGCATCGTCCTGATCGACCAAAGAACCACCGGCAGCTCCTCGATCCAGTTCTTTCCGCACTTGTGCAGCCTGTCGAAAGTCCTGGTCTTGAGCCCACGCAGCACTTCAGCATTTGCCCTCTCCGCTTGACCGTTGCTTCTCTGGTGAGCAATAGAAGCGAAGCAGACCTTGGCGCCAAGATCTTGGACGTACTGCATGAAGGTGCGGCTCGTGAATTGCGTACCATTGTCGGTGGTGATCCTGTTAGGGACCCCGAAACGGCAAACAATCGACCTGAAGAACTTGACTGCTGACTGTGCTGTCACCTTCCTCACTACTTCCACTTTCGGCCACTTTGTGAACTTGTCGATTGCGACGTACAAGTACTCAAAGCCCCCAACAGCTCGGGGAAAGGGGCCGAGGATATCGAGCCCCCATACCGAAAATGGCCAGGATAAAGGAATCGTTTGGAGAGCTCGAGCTGGCTGGTGTATCTGCTTGGAATCGAACTGGCACGCTTCACACTTGGTTACTTGTGCAGTTGCATCCTGGAGGGCTGTCAGCCAAAAGAAACCTTGCCGAAACGCCTTGCCGGCAAGTGCTCTTGCGCCAATGTGGTGACCACATATGACTCCATGTATCTCCGCCAACAACTCTTGTCCGTCTTCCCGGGAAATACACTTCAATTTCACACCGTTGAGTCTCCTTCTGTACAGTGTGTGGTCGACAAACTGGTACATACTTGACTGCCGGGCTACTCTTTCCGCTTCTTCTTGCTCTTCGGGAAGTTCTCCTGTCTGAAGGAAATGGACAATCTGCTGCGCCCATGCTGGAGTTTGCGGCTCGACAACAAGGACCAAAGGCACATATGCTGCTGCGGGAACATCCGCTTCTACAGCAAGAACCTACGGCTCGGCCGGAGCTTGATGTTCCATGGCAAGCTTGCTGGAGAAAAACTTGTCGGGAGCGCCTGCTTCAATGGAACAAACCCTAGGGTTCGCTGGAGCAGACTGCTCCTCAGCACCCTTGGTGTTGATCTTGGGGACCTTCTTGGCGGCGGCTCGGGGAGCTCTGCCGGAAAGTAGTCACCAGAAATCAACTTCCTCTTCTTGCTTTGTCGAGTTGATGGTGTTACAGACGGATGAGTCAGCTTGAGCACAAAGATTCCTGGTTCCACAGGTAACTTAAGTGCAGCGCACTTTGACAGGCCATCGGCAATGTCGTTCTGAGCTCTCGGAACATATTCCATCTG
This sequence comes from Triticum aestivum, assembly GCF_018294505.1. Classification (NCBI taxonomy): domain Eukaryota; kingdom Viridiplantae; phylum Streptophyta; class Magnoliopsida; order Poales; family Poaceae; genus Triticum; species Triticum aestivum. The sequence continues at coordinate 519,829,004 of NC_057813.1, forward strand.
CAGGCCGTCAAAATGCTCTTCTAACTTTCTCACTTCATCAACATATGCTTCCATCAATGGACTCTGATAATTCTTGTTCACTTGGTGGACGACAAGCTGCGAGTCACCCCTGACAATGAGCTTCTTGATCCCAAGGTCTGCCGCGATCCTGAGGCCGGCAAGCAAACCCTCATACTCTGCAGTATTGTTTGTTGCTTGCTCCTTGGGGAAGTGCATCTGGACTACGTACTTGAGGTGCTCTCCGGTGGGCGCGACAAGCAGCACGCCCGCACCGGCGCCTTGCAGCGAGAAGGCACCGTGAAAATACATGAGCCACTCTTTGCTTGCTTCCTTGACGGGGATGCTCGTTTCTGGAATTTCTTCATCTGGTGTTGGCGTCCACTCTGCTATGAATTCTGCCAATGCCCGGCTCTGTATAGTTGAAGTGCTCTCAAACTTGAGGCCAAAGCTTGACATTTCCAGTGCCCACTCGACAATCCTGCCTGTTGCTTCTGGATTTTGCAGTATCCTCTTCAGCGGAAAGCGAGTGACAACTGTGATCTCATGTGCTTGGAAGTAATGGTGCAGCTTTCTTGGGGCCATGAGAAGGCCGAAAAGCAATTTCTGCACACCAGAGTACCTTGACCTAGCCCCCTGTAGAAGGGAACTAACAAAGTAAACTGGGCGCTGCACCATTTTCTTCTGTTTCTCCTCCTGTGCCTGTGCAGATCGATCCTTGTCGGGACCAGACCTTGTCGGGGAAGCCCCCTGCTTGTCGCTGGATGCATCTGCCATGGTTGCCGGATCACCATCCGCCTCCCTCTCCGCTACTAACGCAGCACTAACCACTTGATTGGTTGCCGCTAAGTACAGCAGCAACTTCTCTTGTGGCTTAGGTGCGACAAGTATTGGAGTGGAGGACAGGTATCTCTTCAAGTCCTGCAGCGCAGCCTCCGCTTCTGGACTCCATTTCATTGGACCTGCCTTTTTCAAAATTTTGAAAAATGGCAGGGCACGCTCAGTAGACTTAGAGATAAACCTGCTGAGAGCAGCCACGCAACCGGTAAGTCTTCGTACATCCTTGACGCGCTTCGGTGCTTCAATCTGCTCAATGGCCTTGATCTTGTCGGGGTTGGATTCAATTCCCTGCTGAGACACGAAGAACCCGAGAAGCTTGCCGGAGGGGAATCCAAACACACAATTCTCGGGGTTGAGCTTAAGGTTGATCTTGTGCAGATTTGCAAAAGTTTCATCTAAATCCTGAATCAGAGTTGCTTTGTCCTTGCTTTTGACCACTATGTCATCCATGTAAGCTTCCACATTTCTGTGCAACTGTGGCTCAAAAGCTTCGTGAACTACCCTTGCAAATGTTGAACCAGCATTCTTTAGTCCGAAAGGCATCCGTACAAAACAGTATGTGCCACATGGAGTGATGAATGCGGTTTTCTCCTCATCCTCTTCTGCCATGAAGATCTGATGGTATCCTGAGTATGCATCAAGAAATGAAAGCAGGTCACATCCAGCCGTGGAGTCAACAATCTGGTCAATACGCGGCAAGGGAAATGGATCTTTGGGACAAGCTTTATTAACATCAGTAAAGTCGATACAAAGCCTCCATTTCCCATTTGCCTTGCGCACGACTACAGGATTGGCCATCCACGTAGGATGGAGCACTCCTGTGACAAGGCCTGCTGCTTCCAACTTCTTGATTTCTTCTGCAATGAATTCTTGGCGCTCCACTGCCTATCTCCTGACTTTCTGCTTGACGGGCCGCGCATGAGGACAAACGGCAAGGTGGTGCTCAATTACTTTCATGGGAACACCGGGGATGTCAGACGGTTGCCATGCAAACACGTCGACATTCGCCCGCAGGAAAGCAATGAGCGCGCTTTCCTATTTGGTGTCGAGAGTGGCACTGATGGTGAAGGTACCACCAGTGTCGTCCTCCTTGGCGGACACCTTCTTGGTTTCTAGCGGAGCCGCCTTTGCCTTCTTACACTTGCCGGTGGAGCTCGATGGTGCGTCCTCGACGGTAGCGCAGCACTCCGAAGAGGTGTGCTTGCCAGAGTGGGCATCAGAGCTCTTGCCGGACTTGGTCTTCTTCTTCCCCCCGGGAGCTTCAGCGGCAAGTGGCTTGCGTTCTGCTGCGACTGCTTCTTCCCGGTAGATCTTGTCGGTGCAGATAAGAGCATCTTTCTTGTCGCCAGGGACAGAGATGACACTTATCGGGCCTGGCATCTTGAGCACGTTGTAGGCATAGTGAGAGGCTTCCATGAACTTGGCGAGCGCTGGACGGCCGAGTATTCCATTGTAAGGCAATGGAAAATCAGCAACGTCAAAATTGACCCTCTCAGTCCTGAAGTTCAGCTTGCTGCCAAATGTTACCGGCAACGTGATCTTCCCTTTCGGCTTGCTCCTTCCCGGATTGATTCCTTGGAATGTGCTGGTCTCTTTGAGCTCGCTGTCAGGGATCTGGAGTTTCTGGAGTACCGCGGAGGAGATCAGGTTCAAGCCGGCCCCGCTATCAACTAGCATCTTTGTGACCTTGAGGTTGCGGATAGTTGGTGAAACCAACATCGGCAAGCACCCGACCGCGGTTATGCAATCAGGGTGGTCCTCAATATCAAAGATAATAGGCGTGCTGGACCACTTCAGAGGCTTGCGTGACTCGACGGGTGGTTCTGCCGCATTAACTTCCCGCACCCACTGTTTGAGCTGGCGGTGTGAAGTATGCAGAGAAGCACCACTGTCAACGCACAGAACCTCTGTGGCTTTCTGAAACTCCTGCTCATCGGCCTCGTCATCATCCATCTCTTCATCTTCGTCTTCATCTTCATCCTTGTCGCGGCCGTGGGGAGGTCTATCTCCTTGCCGCTGCTTGGCCTTACCGCGGCGTCCTCCCCGGCCGGGACGTTTCTTGTCGGATCCTCTAGTACCTTCTTGAGCCTTCTCCTTGTCGCGTCGCTCGTACTCAGCTTTCTGCTGCTCGACAAGCTGCTCGACCTTCTTGCAGCTCTGGAGATCATGACCCTTGGTGTGGTGGATCTTGCAATACTGCTTGCCGGAGCCGTCCTGCTTGTCGGCGGCCGCCACAACCACGCCGGAGCTACCAGCTTTGGCTTTCTCGGCGCCACCTCCGTTGCCGAACTGCTCAACAACTAGCACGTCTTTACCTTTCCTCTTTCTATTGTTCCGCCGCCGGTTTTTCCTTGTCGGGGCGGCATCTTCACTGTCAGATCCTCCTGCTCCTGTATTCTCTCCGGGGAGCCTCCTCCCTTCCTCAGCACGCTGATGACCGCGGCAGGGTGGACATCTAGGATGTTGCGCTGCACTTGGCTGAATCTCTGAATATACTTGCGCAGGGGCTCTCCTTCCTTCTGGGCGAGCAGATGAAGATTGCTCTCTTGGCCATGAGGCTTGTGGCCGCCTGTAAAGGCGCCGACAAACTGATGGCACAGATCCGCCCATGAGGATATGGAGTTGTCCGGCAAGTGCATGAGCCAGGATCTGACATTGGGCTTGAGCACCAGCGGGAAGTAGTTGTCAAGGATCTTGTCGTCTCGTCCCCCGGCAGCTTGCACCGCGATGGTGTAGATGCTGAGGAACTCCGAAGGATGCAACCTGCCGCCGTACTTCTCTGGTACGTCTGGCTTGAAATTCTTTGTGCTGGGCCACTGGACTTGCCGCAGCTCACGAGTGAACGCAAGGCAACCTACCGCGTACGGCAAGTCGCCTAGTTCCCCTGGCGCATGCATGTCGATAGCGGGCCCAGCGCGCTGGTCTGATTGACGCCGCGCTTCTCTTTGGCGCTCGATGCGAGTACGAGCGTCCTCTTGCTGCCGTTCCTGAAGAACTTGGCGCTGATCGCGACGAGCTCGCGGATCCGACGATGCGGTGGAGTCGTTGTCGAGGTTGACCCAGCGAGTAGGTGATCTTGGCCTTCAGGGTGAAGTGTGCATGGTGGTTGCACCCCCACCAGTTTTGTCGCCATCGGCTCGCGCCTGGGCGTCTTGCCGCGGCTTCGATGTGCTCGGTTGCCGGGGAGTGTCGCCGTTGGCGAAGCCGATGAGACTCTGAATGGTGGCCCTCCAATCGTCGATCTTGTCAGCCGCCGGAGGGTAATCCAGGAGCAGTTGGGCTTGGGCCAACGCTTCTTCTCGAGTCTTGGGTGGCGGTGGCGAACGGTGCGAGGAGCGGGATATGCTCGAACTTCTAACTGTGTTAGAAGGAGCAGCATCTCGTCCAGGCGACCGTGCCGCGCTCGTGCCAGCATGTTGGCTTGCATGCTGGTCTTGAGCATCCCGGGATCCACCAGCCTGGCCTTGGCCCAACGAACGTATGGTACCGCGTGTACCATGACGCTGTCGGTCCCGCGCCTCCTGAGATGGGCGTGGTGCGTGTACGGACGCTGAGGTCTGCGCCGCCTTGTCCTTGGACCTGGCAGCAGCATGAGCTCCCTCGTCAGCGCCCGTTCCTCCGCCGGCGTCTACCCCACCACCCGTTTGCTCCGGTGGCGGTGGGATCGACGTGGACGGAGCAGCCACCTCCGAAGCCTTCTTCTTAAGTGGCATGTCGATGAAGATGATGAAGATCTGGCTCGCGTGAACGCCGGATCGGGTTCACACAACCTCGACGCCCCCTAACTAGCGTGCCAAAGATGTCGTGGGAACGAACACCTATGGGGCAGGGCCCCTTTCGGTTCGGAGGGGGGCGGAGGCCGCACGAAGAGCGGATCGAGGCAGAGCACGCGAGCGGTTTTACCCAGCTTCGGAGCTCTCCGAAGAGATAATACTCCTACTGCTGCTTGTCTGATTTGTATTCAGTTCTTGCTTGAGAGCGCAAGTGTCTTCGAGTTTCAAATGCTTCGAACCCCCTCTACGTTGCGCATGGGCCTCCTTTTATATGATCAAGGGGTCACCGACAGGTGGCGACATAGACGAGGGCGAAAATGGAAAAGGTGTGGTTGGTATAGCTACTTGTACAGTGTGTCCTACCTAACCCTGACGGCAGGGGACAAAGGCATTAAATGCCCGTCTGCATCACCCAAACAGTGTAGAAAAGTGACCGTTAGGGGCGCCACCGCTTGCCACGATGGCCATCTTGTCATCTCTGCTTGCCACCTCGCACCGCTAGCTGCACAGCCTCTTGCCACGCACGCCTGGAACGGCCCCCACGGCGACACGTTGGTGGATGCGCTGGAGCGCGGGTGCAAAGTGGTGGCTTGCCGCGGCAAGCGCCTTGCCGCGGCCGTTGTCTTGTCGCGCCCGGAAGCTTGTCGCTCGCCGGGTCTTGCCGGGACGCGCGGCGCGTCGCGGCAAGTTCCTTGAAATGCCTTGGTTGGCCTTCCCGGCAAGCTCCTCTTGTCGGGGCCTTGACCTTCCCGGCAAGCTCCTCTTTCCGGGGTCTTGTCTTCTCGGCTTAAACACTTTGTTCTTGAATGGCTCCAAAGGAACCAACGGAGGACCTTGGCGGTCACCCGGCAAGCCTTGCCACGGGGTGCTGCGACTGCCCGTGCACAAGTTCGGGATACTAGGGTACCCCTACTCTAGTACACCGACAGGTGGTGCTATCGTACATCCACGTTGATGGAGACTTCAACCCACGACGGGTAACGGTTGCGCGAGTCCACGGAGGGCTCCACCCACGAAGGGTCCATGAAGAAGCAACCTTGTCTATCCCACCATGGTCGTCGCCCACGAAGGACTTGCCTCACTAGCGGTAGATCTTCACGAAGTAGGCGATCTCCTTGCCCTTACAAACTCATTGGTTCAACTCCACAATCTTGTCGAAGGCTCCCAAGTGACACCTAGCCAATCTAGGAGACACCACTCTCCAAGAAGTAACAAATGGTGCGTTCATGATGAACTCCATACTCTTGTGCTTCAAATGATAGTCTCCCCAACACTCAACTCTCTCTCATAGGTTTTGGATCTAGTGGAAAGAAGATTTGAGTGGAAAGCAACTTGGGGAAGGCTAGAGATCAAGATTCATATGGTAGGAATGGAATATCTTGGCCTGAACACATGAGTAGGTAGTTCTCTCTCAGAAATGGTAAGTTGGAAGTGTAGGTTCATTCTGATGGCTCTCTCCACGAATGAAGAGGAGGTGGAGGGGTATATATAGCCTCCACACAAAATCTAACCATTACACACAATTTACCAAACTCGGTGGGACTGATTCAACGGACTTGGTCGGATCGATTTAGTAAACCTAGTGACCGTTAGTGATTTTCGGTGGGACTGACATGCATCTCGGTGAGACCGATTCGGTTAGGGTTAGGGCATAATGTAATCTCGGTAAGACCGATTACACAAAATCGGTGAGACCGATTTGGTAATAAGCTTTCCAGAGAGTTGGTCAGGTAAACTCGGTGGGGCCGATTTGCTCTTTTCGGTGAGACCGAAATGTTACAAAAAGGAAACAGAGAGTTTACATTGCAATCTCGGTGGGAACGATCGCTCACTTCGGTTAGACCGAAACATTACGAAGGGAAACAGAGAGACTACAATCCCATCTCGGTGAGATCGAGATCCCTATCGGTAAGACGGATTTGCTTAGGGTTTTTGATAGTGGCTATGACTTTTGGAATCGGTGGCGCCGGATAGGAAGAATCGGTGTGACCGATTTTGGCTTTGGGTTTAGGTCATTTGTGGATGCGGGAATGTAGTTGAGGGTTCTGGAGCATATCACTAAGCACATGAAGCAAGAGGCTCATTAACAACACCTCATCCCTCCTTGATAGTATTGGCTTTTCCTATAGACTCATTGTGATCTTGGATCACTAAAATATAACATGAAGAGTCTTGAGCTTTTGAGCTTGAGCCAATCCTTTGTCTTTAGTATTTTGAGGGATCCACTTTCATCATCCATGCCATGCCATTCATTGAGCTTTCCTAAAATAATAGTCTTGGAATAGCATTAGCTCAATGAGCTATATGTTGTTATGAATTACCAAAACCACCTAGGGATAGTTGCACTTTCAATCTCCCCCTTTTTTGGTAATTTATGACAACATATAGATCAAAGCTTCGACAAATGATAATAAGATTGAATAACATCGTCGCTTTGAGAAGTATGTGATAAGCAAGAGCTCCCCCTAAATTTGTGCATAGTTTAAGATTTGCTTTGGACTGCAAATGCACAATGAATTAGGCTCATGGTTTACTCTTGCATGTCACATACATCTTGCTGGAGCGCTCAAAATAATAAACATTGAATACATGCACTCATCGCCAAGCAAAGTGAATGATCACATAAGATAGATAGGATAATATCAAACATGCATAAGTGTAGCTTATGATCAAACACATGATCATCAATGTCTCACAAGCATAGTATCTCAAACGATCAAAAGCAAACAGAGTTTAAAACCACCAAATAAAGCAAGAGAGAACAAAAGCAACACACTCTCTCTCTAGAAGCCTATGATCTATACATTTTTCTCCCCCTTTGGCAACAAGTTACCAAAAAGTTCATAGAAAATGCATAGTGCTAGATCGACTCTCAGGCTTGATCTTCTGGTGGTGGTGTCCTGATAACTCCAAGGACGAAGGCTTCAGTTGAGGTAGAGGGAGCTGGAGTGGATGCTAGAGCTGGTTGCACTGGAGCTGAAGGGGTTGTAGCTGGTGCAGATGTTTTTGCTCTAGTGTCTGTCACTGGCACTGCAACTGACCTCTGGGCTCTGGGCACTCTGTCAAACACATTAGTGGTAGTCTTGCCCTGCTTCTCCTGCATGTCCTCCTGCAGTTGCTCCACCACTAACTGAATCTCAGTTACTTTGACATCAAGGTCATGGAATTTGAGTTCCATGATTCTCTCAAGGCTCTCCTGATTCTGAGTGAGGGTGGCCAGTCCCTTCTCAATCCTAAGTGTTGATGCTATCAAGTAACCAAGCTGCTCCTGTTTGGTCTTCAGGAAATATTCAGATGCCTACTCTTGAGTTGGCATCTTGGCAGCCTTCTCCTTCTTTGCCTTCTCCTTCTTCTCTTGAGCTTGAACTGATGTTGGATCATTCTCATTCATGACAACCTCATTGTCCTCAAAGTCTGGATAAAGTGGAAAATGTTCTTTATCCAATTGATATTTCCCTGTGCCCATCTTTGAGTTGATCAATTCCTGAATCTGAGGTGCATATCCACAACTCCTCTTCTGATCTGCTGCTGTCCTCTTAATTGTTTCAATCATCAGGCTCATGACTTTGAACTTTTGTGGCACATCAAACACATGCAACATGTTGATGGCATGCCCTCTGATCATGTTATGGTCACCAGACTTGGGCAACAAAGTGTGCCTCAGAATCCAATTTATAGTGGGCAGCCCTGATAGCAGAAAGTGAACTGATCCAAACTTGTGTGTCTCTACTGCCTTGTTTGGGATTTCCTTGTATATGTGAGCCATGGAATTGTGATACATCTTCTTCTTTGCATAAATGTCCAGGTCATCCTCATTTTCCATAGGGGCATTTATCAGACTTGCCCATTCTTCAACAGTGGACTGGTGCCTTGTACCTTCAAACATCCAAACAATTCTTCCATCTGGGTAAAAATGTGCTGTGGAGTATAACTGCATGATAAGTTCATTATTCTAGTGGGTGAACTTTTTTCCAACAAAATCAGCAACTCCACAAGCAACAAAGCTTTCTTGCACTCCAGGATAGTACTCTTCATTGTCCTTGATGTAGGTCCAGTCGACCCACCTGATTGTCTTGAGTACTCTTCATTGTCACAAACTATGGGCTTCTTGTCCAACAAGATTGTCTCATAGAAGTCCTGATGTTCCTTTGTATGGAACATGTAGTCAACAATAGTCCTTCTCCTTGAAGCATATGGATCTTCCATCCTCCACAGCCTCTGCCCTAAATCCTTCCTGATTCTCATGTCCTCAGCCACAGGATGGGCATCATTGTGGTATGGTATCTTGGGCTTGAGCTTTCTTAGGACTTGACCTTCTTCATCTTCTTCTTCAGCAACATTTGGCACTGGGGCCTTGTTCTTCTCAGGAGCTGGAATACTCCTGGTATTCCACTTTGTTACTTGCTTGGCCTTGGAGGCAGCTTTGGGTGCTTCCTTGGGCTTAGATGTTGCAGCCCCTGACCTTATAGCATCACCCATAAGCTTGGGTGCCTTAGGTGCTGGTGCAACAACCTCTTCCTCTTCAGCATCTCTCCTCATGGAGGGCTTTCCAAGAACCTGGGCAGTTGTGGTTCTTGCTCTCTTCTTCTTCTTGTCCTGAGCACCTTCATCCTCTGATTCTATGGTGAACTTCATAGTCTCTCTAGTGGGGACTTTCTGAGATTTGGAAGAAGTGACTTTCTTTGCAGGTGCCTCTTTGGGATCAGACTGTCCTGGCACTTGAGTGGACCTTCTGGCTTTAGGCATTGGTGTCCTCTTGGTAGGAACTTTCTTCTTCAGTCCTGGCTTAGTGCTATGTGCAGAGCCATATTCCTTCTTGAGCACTACTTTCTTGGAAGTAGCCTCATCTTCTTCTGCTTTATAGCCTTCATCCTCTGAGTCTGAAGTTCTCTTCCTCCTTTGCCTAGTAGCAGCCTTAGGCAAATTGCTAGGAGTACTTCTGCTCCCTTCATCTGTAGTTGAGGGACTAGTGCCCTCACTCAAGTCCATCTGCTCTTCTGACCTGTTCTGGCTGTCACTCTAGTCTGACATGCCGCAAAAAGCTGACTGCTGACCCTGTGAAGAGTTATAGATGAGATAGAATGGATGAGCATCACAAAATGCAGAGATTTTTGCAAAAGAATGATTCAAAAGTTCAGTTTTAGTTTTCCACAGAAAGCATTTCGGATCAACTGATTTTCAAACTAGGTGATATCGAAGCAGTTTTGGAACCTAAACTGATGATCTCGGTTGGACCGAGTCACAGTTCGGTAGCACCGAGACTGCTAGGGTTTCCCAGAATCCTCAAATCGGTCGCACTGATTAGTAATTCTCGGTCAGACCAAGAGTCACTAGTGCAATGGCATAAGCCAAATCGATGAGACCGAGTTTTTCAACCCGGTGGGTCTGAGATGGTTTCGGCGGAAACCTAACCCTAAAAATTTGAATCTCATCTAATCTACGGACTACTTTTGCTGGATAAGAGTGTTTCAATCGTGGCAAGATTCAATAAGAATACAATGTGCTAGGAATCAGATGCGGATAGCACAAAGATCGAGTCCATACCCTAACTTGGCGGTGGACTCGCTACGGCGGCAACGGCGGGGGCGAAATCCATTGACGGTGACGAAGACCAGCGACAGGAGGCTGCTGGCGACGAGGAGACGATCCGAAGACCTCCGATGGCAGAGCGAGCTATTGCGCGGGCGAAGGGTTTCGGAGAAATTTCCAAAATTTTGCCCGTGACTATATATAGCCCGACCCTGTCGGTGTGACCGAGTGGAACAACTCGGTGGCACCGAGATGCATAACTATGTATAGTTACAGCAAATCGGTGTGACCGAAAAGTTCAAATCGGTTGCACCGAGATTGAAAACTCAGATCAACTTAGTGATCTCTATAGGACCGAAATGGAGGAATCGGTCAGACCGAGAGTCACAAAGAGGTTTTGGAAGTTTAAGTCTATGACGAATCGGGGACTCCGAGTGCTCCTCACACAGAGTGGTTCGAATCTGACTTGATCATATTTTGTGATGTAGCATGAACAGAGTTTGAGACGAGAAAAGCATAGATAGCTAAAGAAGGTTCTTAGGCATTCTTGTCCATCCACTTGGCAAAAAGAAAAGAAACCAAACAATCAAAACAACAAGTGGATGTCCTTGAATGAGTAAAATATGCACCAACATGCTCACACAATAAGATGGAAAATGAAATATGTGGCAAAGCATGCACAACCAATTCTAGCATCTATCAAGCAATTGGCGATGACTAGGTCATCTATATATGAGTATATTGACTTAGGAGTCAAATGAGAACATTTGATCATAGGTCATACTCATCGTTTAAGCTCAAGTGGGGTTACCACTTTTAGATAATGCATTGATGTGTTCACACCATTAGAGTTGCTTTGACTCAATTCCTAGAGTTAAGCTCCCCCTAGATGTGAGATCCCCCCTTAGAGGGATGAACTAACCTTGGGTTTTGTCGATGATGACTTCATGTAGGTGTTGAAGATGTGGATGCTCAATGTTGATGTAGATCATTTGGAGCAATCCTTTGGAGTGAGTTGCACTTTCAACTTACCTACATGGGTTATTCCCACAAGGAACAAACAAGAATATCCATAGACATAGAGTGATGCACACACAAGATGATGTCCATGAAATCATTAGGTTACCTTGTCCCTTGCCTTACCAACATGAGGGTTTGTGACTCCTTGAACTAGTGCAAGATGTGGAAGTTGATTGCACTTGTTCTTGCCATAATGATATGAGTGAAGAATGTTGGCGGAGTCACCCTCAAGAACTCTCTAGTTCTTCTTCTTCGGGATCCACATCATCTTGATGGGAATCCTTGGAGTTGTAGTTGTACTTGATGAAGTAGAACTTGACGTAGTCTTGGGGACCCACTTGAACGAGGCTTTAGGTGCTTCTTCAAATGCATCAATCTCTTCTTGAAGCTTGTCCTTGCCTTTGTTCTTGTGGTCTTGTGGTGGAAGATCATCTTGAGCTTGTGTTCCCTTGAAGGAAGTAGGATCATACTTCTCTTGTTGAGGAACAAACTTCGTCTTGGGGTATTGATCTTCTTCCCACTCAACTCCATTGGCATTGAACTTTCGTTCAAAACCAACACCTTGATTCTTCCGGTGCCTTCCTTGCTTGCGTACAATTTCCTCGAATTGCTTACTCCCGGCAAGGCTCTTGTAAACACCTTTCTCTATAATTCCCTTCAATAAGCTATTTTCTTGCTCAAGTGTAACTTGGCTAAGAGAATCATTAGTGGAATCAAGAGAACTACTAGAAGCAACAATATTGGATTTGACATTATTATTGTTACTACTAGAGGAAGTATCTTTCTTGTACTTGTTACTAGACTTGACTTGAGGCATGTAAGTAGATAAGAGTAAACGCTTGGCAATGTAAGAAGAACTTTTCTTGCGGAGATCATCATTGATTGCTTTAAGAACTCATGCTCTTGCTCAAGATTGAGCTTTTCAAAGCGTAACTTCTCATGAGCCCTTAAAAGTTCTCGATGATCTTCGAAGATAGTTTCATGAGCCAACTTAAGAGTGTTTAGTTCTTTAGTTAGAAGCTCAATCTTCTCCTTATCATTGTCATTCGTTTTATCTTGATTAGCATGATTAATTGACGTTTCATCATAGTATTCATCACTAGAGTTGTCAACAAGTAAATCATCATCCACAAGCAAGTCATCTTCATCACTATTGAAATCAACATACTCAGGATGTGTTACCTTTGGACCTTTGGCCATGAAGCATCTTCCAACACCTTCATTTGGTGAATCAAATATGTCGTAGGAGTTGGTTGACACAAGTGCTAGACCGGCAACACCTTCATCTTGAGTATATTCGGAGTCGGAGTGATAGCTTCTCTCGGAGTGATTGTCGGAGTCGGAGCCGGATACCCATTCACCAACATGAGCTTGATGTCTTCGTTTTGTGTAGCTCCTTGATGACTTGTCCTTCCTTTCCGACTCCTTGCTTCTCCGTGAGGGTCTTCGTTCATAACGATCATCTCTACTCCTCCTCCTCTCTCTTGGTGGTGATTCTTCTCTTTTGCTTCTTCTTCTTGGAGAATCTTCTCTTCTTTTGTAGGGTGCCGTACACTCATTGGAATAGTGTTCGGGTCTCCCACAATTGTAGCAATTGCGCTCTCGACTAGAAGATCTTTTGTCATTGTAAGACCTTGACTTGGAGCTTCTTTCTTTGGTTCTACTCTTGTAGAATTTGTTGAAGTTCTTCACCATTAAGCTCAATTCTTCATTGAAGGTTTGTTTCTCACTTGATGATGTGGGGGATTCACTTGAGGCTTTGTAAGCACCACTTGACTTGTTGTGAAGTTCCTCCTTATCCTTGAGTGACATCTCATGAGCAACAATTCTTCCAATGACTTCCGTTGGCTTGAGATCTTTGTAGTTTGGCATCATTTGGATCAATGTGCACACGGTATCATACTTTCCATCCAATGCTCTTAGGATCTTCTTGATGATGAATTTGTCGGTCATCTCTTCACTCCCTAAGCCGGCAATCTCATTTGTGATAAGAGCAAGCCTAGAGTACATTTCAGCGACACCTTCACCATCCTTCATTTTGAACTTGTCAAGCTGACTTTGGAGCACATCCAACTTGGATTCCTTGACGGACTCGGTACCTTCATGCATATCAATCAAAGTATCCCAAATTTCCTTTGCATTCTCAAGACGGCTGATTTTGTTGAATTCTTCGGGGCACAATCCGTTGAAGATGATATCACAAGCTTGAGCGTTGTATTGCAGCATCTTCAATTCTTCCGCATTAGCTTCACGGTTCGGTTCTCTCCCATCAAAGAATTCACCTTGCAAGCCAATACAAATAATTTCCCAAACGGCGGGGTTATGTCCAAGAATATGCATTTTCATCTTATGTTTCCAACTAGCAAAATTAGTACCATCAAAGTAAGGACCTCTATGGTGATAATTTCCCTCGCTAGACGCCATACTCTCCTAGGTTGTGAAACCAAGGCTATGACCACCAAAAGCTATGGAAATCAAAGCAAATGGAGACCAAAGCTCGGATACCACTTGTAGGACCTTGAAGTAAGTCTAGAGGGGGGGGGTGATTAGACTACTTGACCAATAAAAACTTAACTTTTTTCCAATTTAGAGTTTGGCAGATTTTAGCTACTTCAGGACAAGTCAAGCAATCATCACACTATTCAAGCAAGCATGCAAAGAGTATATAGGCAGCGGAAATTAAAGCATGCAACTTGCAAGAAAGTAAAGAGAAGGGTTTGGAGGATTCAAACACAATTGGAGACACGGATGTTTTTGGCGTGGTTCCGATAGGTGGTGCTATCGTACATCCACGTTGATGGAGACTTCAACCCATGAAGGGTAATGGTTGCGCGAGTCCACGGAGGGCTCCACCCACGAAGGGTCCACGAAGAAGCAACCTTGTCTATCCCACCATGGCCGTGGCCCACGAAGGACTTGCCTCACTAGTGGTAGATCTTCAGGAATTAGGCGATCTCCTTGCCCTTACAAACTCCTTGGTTCAACTCCACAATCTTGTCGGAGGCTCCCAAGTGACACCTAGCCAACCTAGGAGACACCACTCTCCAAGAAGTAACAAATGGTGCGTTGATGATGAACCCCTTGCTCTTGTGCTTCAAATGATAGTCTCCCCAACACTCAACTCTCTCTCATAGGTTTTGGATCTAGTGGAAAGAAGATTTGAGTGGAAAGCAACTTGGGGAAGGCTAGAGATCAAGATTCATATGGTAGGAATGGAATATCTTGGCCTCAACACATGAGTTGGTAGTTCTCTCTCAGAAATGGTAAGTTGGAAGTGTAGGTTCGTTCTGATGGCTCTCTCCATGAATGATGAGGAGGTGGAGGGGTATATATAGCCTCCACACAAAATCTAACCATTACACACAGTTTACCAAACTCGGTGGGACTGATTCAACAGACTCGGTCGGACCGATTTAGTAAACCTAGTGACCGTTATTGATTTTCGGTGGGACTGACATGCCTCTTGGTGAGACCGATTCGGTTAGGGTTAGGGCATAATGTAATCTCAGTAAGACCGATTACACAAACTCGGTGAGACCGATTTGGTAATTAGCTTTCCAGAGAGTTGGTCAGGTAAACTCGGTGGGGCCGATTTGCTCTTTTCGGTGAGACCGAAATGTTACAAAAAGGAAACAGAGAGTTTACATTGCAATCTCGGTGGGAACGATCGCTCACTTCGGTTAGACCGAAACATTACGAAGGGAAACAGAGAGACTACAATCCCATCTCGGTGAGATCGAGATCCCTATCGGTAAGACGGATTTGCTTACGGTTTTTGATAGTGGCTATGACTTTTGGAATCGGTGGCGCCGGATAGGAAGAATCGGTGTGACCGATTTTGGCTTTGGGTTTAGGTCATTTGTGGATGTGGGAAAGTAGTTGAGGGTTTTGGAGCATATCACTAAGCACATGAAGCAAGAGGCTCATTAAGCAACACCTCATCCCTCCTTGATAGTATTGGCTTTTCCTATAGACTCAATGTGATCTTGGATCACTAAAATATAACATGAAGAGTCTTGAGCTTTTGAGCTTGAGCCAATCCTTTGTCCTTAGTATTTTGAGGGATCCACTTTCATCATCCATGCCATGCCATTCATTGAGCTTTCCTAAAATAATAGTCTTGGAATAGCATTAGCTCAATGAGCTATATGTTGTTATGAATTACCAAAACCACCTAGGGATAGTTGCACTTTCATGCCTTTCTGACCCCGTGTGGAGTATACTGCTATACCTGCATGGCATTTGGGTTGCGCAACACAGGCGCGACCTTTCAGCGACTGATGCACATCGCCTTGGGCCGGCAGCTCGGGAGGAACACTGAAGCTTACGTTGATGACATTGTGGTGAAGTCTCGGGAGGCAAAAACCCTGATACAGGACCTGGAAGAAACCTTCGCAAGCCTCAATGAAGTGGACCTACGGCTCAACCCGGAGAAGTGCATGTTCGGAGTCCCCTCGGGCAAGCTCCTGGGCTTCCTCGTGTCCCACAAGGGCATCGAGGCCAACCCAGAGAAGGTCAAGGCAGTCGAAGACATGAGCCCGCCGAAGACCCTCAGAGAAATGCAGAAGCTCACCGGGCGTGTAACTGCGTTAGGGCGTTTCATCTCCAAGCTGGGGGAGCAAGCACTGCCCTTCTTCAAGCTGATGAAGAAGAAAGGCCCCTTTGAATGGACTGAAGAGGCAAACAAGGCATTCCAAGATCTCAATAGGTACCTTACCAGCCCTCCGGTGATGGTAGCTACGCGCCCTCGGGAGCCCTTGGTGCTCTACCTTGCAGCCACCCCCTATTCCGCCAGCGCGACCTTGGTGGCGGTTAGAGAGGAGAGCCGGACCAAGGCCACAGCCGCAGTCCCGGCCGAAGCAGAGCAAGGCCAGGAAGGCCTCGCGAAGACCCCGACCGCAGCAGAAAAGGATCAGCCTCATCAGGGGAATGCACCCAGAGCGGAGGAGGCCCCTCCGGACGACCAAGCGCTGGGGGCTACGTCGTCTCAGGAGGTACCTCAACCTCCAGAGGACGCGCGCTGCGCCAGCACCCTCAACCTCGTCGAGCACCCGGTATACTTCGTCAGCACGGTGCTGCGGGACGCGAGGGCACGGTACCCCATGCCCCAAAAAATACTCCTCGCACTGTTAGTGGCCTCGCACAAGCTGTGGCACTACTTTCAAGGCCATCCCATCAAGGTCGTCTCAGCCTATCCCCTGGAAAGGGTACTCAGGAGCCCCAACTCACCTGGGAGGGTCGCTGAATGGAACATCGAACTACAAGCATTCCAGCTAGAATTCAGCACGACCAGGGTCATTAAGGGAGCTGCACTTGCAGATTTCGTGGCGGAATGGACAAAGGCACCGGGGCTCAAAATGGGCGAGGACCGGTCGCTTTCCTCGGGAAGTGAAGCGCCGGACGGCTGGGTCATGTACTTCGATAGAGCGTTCTCACGAAAGGGCGCGGGTGCCAGTGCAGTGCTCATATCCCCCACTCAAGACAAGCTTTACTATGCTGTGCAGCTCTGCTTCCAGCATGGAGAGAAGGTCTCCAACAACATAGCAGAGTACGAGGGCCTGATAGCGGGCTTGAAAGCTACCATCGCCTTGGGGGTAAAGCGAATCACCATCAAAGGCGATTCGCAACTCCTCGTCAACTTCTCCAACAAAGTATACAAGCCGAAGGACGAGCACATGGAAGCGTATCTCGGGGAGGTCCGCAGGATGGAGAAACAGTTTTGGGGATTGGAGTTGCAACACGTGCCTCACGGCACCAGTCAAGAGGCTGATGACATCGCCAAGAGAGCATCCAGGCGGCTGCCTTAGGAGCCTGGCGTCTTCGAGGAAATACTCTTCAAACCCTCGGCGGCACCATCACTATGAAGCACGGCACAACCTAGGGAGGAGCTCCCTCAGCCGCCTGCCTCGGGAGCCCCGGCCTATAGCCTGGCCTCAGGGGCACGCTTACTCCTGGCGCTGGAACCTCAGGAAGGATGTTGGACCGCAGAGTTCAAGGACTACTTGACACAAGGGACCCTGCCGGAGAAGGAGGAGGACGCGGAGCGTGTGGCGCGGCAGGCCACGGCCTACTGCATCCAGGACGGAGAGCTCTACCGGAAGCGAGCAAACGACGTGTCCTGACGTTGCATTTCCAGGGAGCAAGGGAAGGAGCTGTTGGCAGATATACACGGTGGAGACTGTGGGCACCACTCATCATCACGAACCCTCGTTGGCAAGGGTTCCGCAGCGGGTTCTACTGGCCCACAGCACTCAACGACAGCGTCGAGCTGGTGAAGGCTTGTGAAGCCTGCCAATTCCATGCCAAGTAGATCCATCAGCCAGCTTAGGGCCTACAAACCATACCCCTCTCATGGCCATTCGCGGTTTGGGGGCTGGACATTCTGGGCCCGTTCCCTCAGGCGCCAGGGGGCTATCACTACCTCTACATTGTCGTGGACAAGTTCACCAAGTGGGCTGAGGTGGAAGCTGTCCGCACCATCCCAGCGGGCTCTGCAGTCAGGTTCATCAGGGGCCTCGTGAGCCAATTCGGGGTGCCTAACCGCATCATCACCGACAACGGTTCGCCATTCACCAGCAATCTCTTCAAAAAATACTGTGCTAACCTTGGAACGCAGATATGCTACGCTTCGGTAGCACACCCCCGGAGCAACGGCCAGGATGAGCGAGCCAACGCGGAGGTCCTGAGGGGCCTCAAAACCAGGACCTTCAAGAGGAAGCTGGAGGCCTGCGGCAGGGGCTGGTATGACGAGCTCCAGTCTATGTTGTGGTCTATCTGCACGACCGCGACCAAGTCGATTGGTGAAATCCCGTTCTTCCTCGTCTATGGAGCTGAGGCCGTCCTCCCTCACGAGGTTAGGCGGCGTTCCGGGCGGGTCCTGACGTTCGATGAGGCACAGCAAGACGCCATGCGGGGGACAGATCTTGTGCTGGGGGAGGAACACCGTCGAGAGGCCGCGCTGTGGGCGGCAAGATATCAACAGGCGCTGCAACGATACCACTGCCGCAACATCCGCCCCAGAACTCTTGAGGTAGGGGACCTCATGCTCAGGCGGGTCCTCTTCGGGGAGCGGGTGCACAAGCTCTCTCCCATGTGGGAGGGCCCATTCAAGGTTGTTCATGTTTCCAGGCCCGGGTCCGTGTGCTTGGATACCCAGGAGGGGGTGCCCATCCCGAACGCATGGAACATTCAACATCTCCGGAGGTTCTACCCCTGAGCGAGGCCAAGTGCCTATGGAAAAGGCCCGGAGCCTGTGAAGAAGGTCAACGCCTGTGAAGCTTGCCGCTTTTTGGGAAAAGGCCCGGTGCCTGTGAAGAAGGCCAATGCCTGTGAAGCTCGCTCCCCCCTCAAGAAAAGGCCCGGTGCTTGTGAAGAAGGCCAAAGCCTGTGAAGCTCGCGGCCCGTGACACTCTCACGTAATAATGAGTGGGGCTGTACACGCCCCGGAGTCTCCGGAGTGCCGCCCCTGGGCCTCGGGGGCTCCCGCCCACGCCCAGTGGCAGCACTTAGCTCTGCGCTGGTGAGAAGACATTGAAGACTAGATTAGGTGCCGGACGTGGCTTTTCATTTGCTTTCTGCAGTTGGTTAGTTCTTTATTCGAAGCTTTAGTTGGAGTTGCTTTCAGTGTTGCGCGGCGCCTAGCCCGTGTTTTCCGTCTTTACCCTTCGCTTGAACCTGCTTTCCTTTCATGACCCTCGCGAGGGAGGATGCGCGGGCACCCTCGCGAGCATCGCCTGGTTTAATTTCGTGAGGTCCCTCGGCCTAGGTTCGCAGCGGGAGCACTCCTCCCAGTCAATGCCCGCTGGGCATCACGACGCG
The DNA here is from genome assembly GCF_018294505.1 of Triticum aestivum. Lineage (NCBI taxonomy): Eukaryota > Viridiplantae > Streptophyta > Magnoliopsida > Poales > Poaceae > Triticum > Triticum aestivum. Next base: position 519,847,981 of record NC_057813.1, read on the forward strand.
AACACCGGGCTCAAGCTTCCCACCCTCGCGGACGGGGGCTAAAACCTAACCCTCCGACAAGTTTCTCCTTATAGGCTTCGAAGACCCGTGACAAAGCCTTCGGCCGAAGCCTCCCGAGGCCGATGCCGCAACGAGTCCCTCCTACTGAGCTAATTTGTCCCTACGCATGAGCATGCAGTACCATAGCATGACACAAAGATAGAAGGAACAACATGATAATTAAAAGCAATAGTCTAGCACGCCCCCACGGGGCTCCATGCTTCTCTCTCTATGCAGATAAGGAAAAATAGGCGCGGCCTGACCGTCTACAGCACGAAGGAGAAGATCTGTGTCATCTTCCGGAGCTCAGGCAATCTCCTCTTCGCGCTTCACCTGGGTGCGCGATGGGATGATCCACCTTCCCCCTCGAAGCGAGCACGACGGCGCGGTGGCTGGTCACGGCCGCCGCTGGAGGAGCTGCCATCGGAAGGAGAGTCGCCGAAGCTTGAAGAGCTGCAGGCGCCGCCGAGCGGACGCCCGGCCTCGCCTTCGCTGCTGCCGTCGCCAAGGATGAGCGGACGACCATCGTCGTCACCTTCGGGGAAGCACCCAGCACCGCGGCCATCTCCTCCGAACACCCTCACAAAGAGGGTGGCATCACCGTCGAACTTGAAGTGGAGACTGCATCGCTGGCCAAGACCACGTGCACAGGCAAACGTCTGCCAGCCACGAGTCAATGCCACGTTCCCGGCAACAGAAACTTCCACCACCACCCAAGAGGCCCTGCTGCAGCAGCCATCCGCCTGGAGGCAAAGCCCGCTCGTGGCACCAGCTGGCAGCTCGCCGGCAAAGAAGCAAGGGAGCTGAAGCCAAGTACCGGAGGGATCCTCTGACCAGGCGACGAACTCCGACAGCACCTCCGCAGAATGGAATCGAGGGCGGGGAGGCCGAACGGTCACGGCACATCTCCCCCCACTGATCAAGCGGCCTCCGCTGAGGCCTCGGGTAGACTTCGCAGGAGTCACGGGATGCTTGCGGGGGCGGCCCTGGCCACGCTTGGCTGGAGGAGAGTCTGGCCCCTCCCGGCGGGCCTTCCCCTTCTCCGCGGCCGAAAACCTCTTCGTGGGTGCCATAGGGCGCGACGAATCAAGGGGGAGAGGTGAAGAAGAAGAGGCGGAGCAGGGAAGAATGGACTGGAAGAGCTCGCGCCGTTCCGTACTTATAGCCGGTGGAGGCTAACCGTCCGCCACCATGATCTCAGGTAATCATGACCCTTTTTGCATGCACGGACTTGTCAAGTCATGCAGTTGCTGAGGCGTCATGGGGAAGCGGGGCTGCCCACGTCCAATCAATCGCCACGCAGTGCCCAAGGCCGCAGGCTATTGGGGCCCATGGCGCTTCGCACTTGCCCCTTTGCTTCCCAGCTAAGCCAAGTCTGGGCGAGCCTTGGGCCCGGGGGCTACTGTCAGCGTTCTGGGAACGGGGGTCCCTAGACTTGCCTGCCTCCGGCCTGCGGCGTGGCTCAAGCGGAGGCCTAGTACAGCCCAGCGTCATCAGCTCAAGCTCAAGACCCTCACGAGGGGCCAAGCCTCACGGGGCGGACGACAGGAAGCTTCCTCAGGAGCAGCCTCATCAGGCAGGCTCACGAGGAGGTGGAGAGATCAAGGTAGGGCACCTTGTGAGGAGCCCGTGACACAAGCCATGACGATCGAGACTAGGCGGGCGCCAGGCGGACGCCGGCCTGCGCAGTGTCCTTGTTTGCCCTTTGGTGCAAAGTGGGCAAGCACAGGCCAAGGCATCAGGCAAAGGTTACCGTTTCGGTGAAACAATACCAAGACCAGCAGGACGGCAAGATGGAGGTCACCGTGGAGCCCAGGACGGCGTCACCGTCAGAGTCTTTGGCAGTCGAAGACTAACTTTAGTCAGGATAAGTGTACTAGATGTTCCCCTTCAAAATGGCCAATTGTTGGCGCCCTTATCGCTCATTATTTGGGAAGAGGCCCAGAGCCTCCCCCTATAAATAGGACTAGCCACCACAGTAGAGAGGCAGCTAATCCAAACTTTGGGGAAGCCTAGAGAGAGAGAGAGAAGCAATCGAACTCACCCAAGTAGTTCATCGCACTTGCTCAAGAACACCTCTCGCGAGGCTATTCTCACTTTGCACTGTTCATCATCAGCCCCTGAGGCAATCCACCACACCACACACTGGAGTAGGGTATTACACCACAATGGTGGCCTGAACCAGTATAAACCTCGTGTCCCTTGTGTGTTCTTCTTTCTAGCCTAGATTCCTTGTGAGGCTTCGAGACGTGAGTTGGTAGAGGAAAGATGTTCGTGCGCACCCCAGAGTTCGAACCTCAAGGGTCTGCCGGAACCCGAAATCTGACAATTTTTCCTTTATTTTTTTATTTGGCCTTTCTCTTTTTTTATATAAAGTCCGAAGTCTCATCCTGACTTGTGGGGGAATCATAGTCTCCATCATCCTTTCCTCACTGGGACAATGCTCTAATAATGAAGATCATCACACTTTTATTTACTTACAACTCAAGATTACAACTCGATACTTAGAACAAGGTATGACTCTATATGAATGCCTCCGGCGGTGTACCGGGATATGCAATGAATCAAGAGTGACATGTATGAAAATTATGAAGGTGGCCTTGCCACAAATACGATGTCAGCAACATGATCATGCAAAAAGCAATATGACAATGATGATGCATGTCATATAAACGGAACGGTGGAAAGTTGCATGGCAATATATCACGGAATGGCTATGGAAATGCCATAATAGGTAGGTATGGTGGCTGTTTTGAGGAAGGTATATGGTGGGTGTATGGTACCGGTGAAAGTTGCACGGCACAAGAGAGGCTAGCAATGGTGGAAGATGAGAGTGCGTATAATCCATGGACTCAACATTAGTCATAAGGAACTCATATACTTATTGCAAAAATCTACAAGTAATTGAAAACAAAGTATTACGCGCATGCTCCTAGGGGGATAGATTGCTAGGAAAAGACCATTGCTCGTCCCAGCCACTCATAAGGAAGACAATCAATAAATAAAATTGTGTTCCAACTTCATCACAATGCGGTTCACCATACGTGCATGCTACTGGAATCACAAACTTCAACACAAGTATTCTTTAAATTCATAATCACCCAACTAGCATGACTCTAGTATCACCACCTCTATATCTCAAAACAATTACGAAGCATCAAATTGATCATAGCGTCCAATTCACTTTCTATGATAGTTTTTATTATACCCACTTTGGATGCCCATCATTCTAGGACCAATTTTATAACCATAGAAAATACCATGCTTTTCTAAGAGACTCTCAAAATAATATAAGTGAAGCATGAGAGATCAACAATTTCTACAAAATTAAGCCACGTCGTGCTCTAAAAGATATAAGTGAAGCACTAGAGCAAAAATTATCTAGCTCAAAAGATATAAGTGTAACATCCCAAATTTTCAATTTGGAATGTTATACATAGATCATCATTGCATATCATATTTTGTTGCATTGTTGGCTCGATCCTAGAATTTCTACGCAACTCAAGGACCCACGGAGAGAGTTGGGAATTTCGTTATTTTCATAACTGAGTTTTCTCAAATTTTGAAAATAGGATCATTTGATTTTATTTATTTTATCTTTAATTATTTCTACTATCAAAATTTCAGAGAGGGAATAAAATGACTTTCCCAAAATAAAGAAATAATGAAGATTTAATAAAAAAATCAAATAAGATTTTATTTTGGAGTTTTTTGCTTTTTATTTGGATTTAGGAAAAATGCGCGTTTTTCAAAATTGCATTTAGGCCCCAAATAAATGTTCACCTTGTCCGGCTTGATTTTAGAAGCCGGGGGAAATTTATTTCGGGATTTTTGGAGTCCGTTTAGTATTTCTTTTGTTTGATTTTCTGAGCGAAATTATTTAAAAAAACGAGGACCGCCTTACGGGCCGTACCCGAGCGGGACTCCGCCCAGGGGCAGCTTATATAAAGCCACCGCCCGAGCGCCCCAGCCCACCAGACCCCGCCGCCGGCCCACCCCACGCCCAAACCCTAGCCGCCTCGAGCCCCGAGCCGCCGCCGCCAGCCGCCGCCGCCCGCCGCCGCCGCCGGAGCCGCCGACTTCGCCGGAGCCGCCGCCGCCGCCTCACCGACCCGCTGCCTGAGGATCGCCGCTCCTCGTAATCCACGCCATTTATTTAGAAAAACCGATCGGTTTTTCCGTCGGTTTTCGCCGGTTTTTTTTGTTTCGGTTTATTTTATTAGATCGGTTTTTTTCGGTTTAGGTTAAATAGCGAGCGTTCGCTCGTTCGTTTGTTTTAACGAACGTGTTCGTCAGATTAGATCTTGTTAACGAACGTTCGTTCGTTAACCTGTTCGTCGTTTTGCCTTTTCTCGGATTTAATCCGTGATTTTTCTGATCGCGATTCCTGATCTGATTTTCGTTTAGTATAACTTTTCGCTCGTTTATCGGAATCAGGCGGTTCAAGCGCCTGGAGTTTCGCCTCGAAACCCTCTTTCTGAATAACCAACTTAAACAAGTTTTTGCTTCTGTAAAATTTGACTTAGATCTAGATTAGTAAAACGAAGCTGTTTTCTTTCGCCGTTTGACTTCCGTTGCTTCGTTTGATTTGATTCTTTTTGCAACCGGAGTTCTTAAGTTGAACTTTCTGGTTAAATCTTTTATTCGAGTTTTTCCTATGCATTAGATGAGTACTTATTGTATGCTTGTTTGTTTGTCTGCGATAGAATACCCGGAGTGCGCCGCCTGTTACTTCGAGTCCCTAGGTTTCGCGGATCATCAGCAAGGCAAGTAACACTTTGATCATACCTTTTCTACTACCCAGTTTTTATGCATTAGATCAATCCTCAAACATTGCATGACTAGGATCTAATTAATATCAGGGTTGGGAAGTAGATGAGGTAGTACCTATTACCTGTTTTATTATCAAACCCTTGGGAGTTACTTCTACGTTTGCTTATTATGCCATGCTATGCTAGTAGACGTGGATTGGGTGACTGTATCCATGACAGATGTGAGTTGGTTAATTAATGGTTTATGTAAGGTGGCAACTTAAACACACATCTGGGTGGATTGAGGCACCTGGTTCCCAGGACTTGCCTGTTTTTCTTCGGAGCGCCACCCAGGCTCAAAGGGATCATAAGATAATTCATGCTAGAAACTTCCATGTGCAACCACATGCTACTATGGGCTCTAGCATAGTTGACTAAGTCATGCGAACTCTTACAGTGGTAGACTAGCAGATGTAGGGGGTGTAGGTTGGTACGGTCTACCCGTTACGTAAGGTGCAAGCGCTTCTGAAAGATTGTCTTGGTCATCTATTTCTCAAACACCATGAAGTGCGAGAAATCAAACGGACGAGATCGAGTCATGTGGGGAACAGTGCGCAAACCTCTGCAGAGTGTAACAAACTAATCATGGTTAGCCGTGTCCCCGGTTATGGGCATCTTGAGTATCTAGTATTTGGATATCATGTGAATCTCATCATGTTACTCTAATTAATATTGTTGGGTGTTAATGAGTACTTTTAATTGGGATTGAGAATGCTGTCAACCATTCTCAATGTTTAACAACCACCATGATAGTTAAATAATTTATTCCTTTGCAGTAGGGAAAAATTGGCTTTACGCAAAATTGTGACCATAGAGCTTTCCACCAGCCAAATATGCATGTAGTATAGCTTTTCCATCATATTCCTCTATGTGGTACATTGCCAGCATATTCCATGTGCTGACCCGTTTTCGGCCTACAACCTTTCATGTTGCATACTTTTCAGACGATGAGTAAGGTGCTTCGGTCGTGGTTCTATACTCAGTGATGCCGTTGGAGTTGATGGACTCGCTTATTCTTCCAAGCCTTCCGCTGTTATCGTTATTTGATGGCCTTAAGCCATATTTATTTTAATAAGTTCTCTCTTGAGACATTCGATGTAATAAGTGTGTGATTGCTACTCTGTTATAAATCCTCCAAGTACTGTGTGGTGTCAACATTATTGATCTAGGGATGACACCTGCGCACAGAGATCAGACTGTTTGAGGTCTGGTCGCTACAAAGATGGTATCAGAGCACACGCTGACTGTAGGACACGGCCACTAAGCTAAAGCCCTATATCACTACTCTTTCTTCTCATTTCTGACTCCTGATCTTTTCTATTCTTTAGGATGGCGGATGCAAGGAACAAGTTCACACAACCAGATGAAGACTCACCTTTTGGATATCACTTGAAGGAAGTCACTAGATATCTGAAAATAGGAGTACGAAGCTTCACCAGGACCTTCAACACCACTTTACCCAAAGTGGAGCGCTGGAAGATTCAAGTCCACATTCCAGGAAGGACATTTGCACCAGTCACGGAGCCCATAGAGTTTTCCTTTGATGCACCAACATGGAGCCTAGGAAAGAGCATGGCAGCCCACATCGCCATGGGATGAATCGGAGAAGTTTACCACAACGATCTTAAGAATACTATCTACCAGATTTGTGGGCACCGAGATGAGCATTGGGAGATGATCAACACCAGAAAGGACAGATCAATCGCAGCTTATATCCAGGAGTTAAACCAACACATCTGACGCTAGGAGAATCAGATGTGCGCAGACATGGAGGATCTGCAGAAGGCTATGACCAAGATCAAGGAGCTAGAAGAGGAACTCAAGGCTACACGTAAACACTATATGGAAGAGATCGTCGCTGTAGTAAGACAGAACGGCGACCTTAAGGAGAAGATTGGAGTATTCATGGGAGGTTCAGCACCCAGAGAGAAGATGACAAAACCACTTGTCCGGATAATTATATCATCATTGACTACACTGACTCGGATCCCGATGATAGTGATGATGACTATGTTGATGAAGCTGGAGCAGATATCATGGAATCTTCATCAGAGCAGTTTTTCTAGTTGACCACCATAACAGTAGTAGAATTTCCCCCATTTAAAATTAGTTTTAGTCCAAGCACTTTTGTAACGATAGTTAGACCGTTGTAAGCCCTTGTTTGAATTGATTGGAGTGATATTGTGTGCTTTTGTCTCATGTGCATATGGGTAGTGTTATCTCACTAGACCTCATTCTATTCTTAACTCTCGTCTCTTCTATAAACCCTCAGATGCCTCCGAGATGCGACCCCGAATTTGTTTTCCCACCAGAGATCACTTAGTTGATTCAGCAACAGAATGCCTTGATTCAAACATTGGTACAGAACCAAGGCAAAAACAACAACAACCCACCACCACCACCTGTTGACCATTTGACTCGTTTCTTAAGGCTGAATCCGCCGGTGTTTTCCAGTAGCACCGAGCCGATAGTAGCATATGATTGGCTCCGTAAGATAGGGAGGGAGTTGATCACTGCAAGATGTACAGATGGGGAAAAGGTGAAGTTTGCCGCACATCAGCTCGAAGGACCCGCAGCAGCATGGTGGGAGAATTTTACAGCCACTTACCCTATAGACACTGTCACATGGGGTCAGTTTCAGCAAGCTTTCCGTACTTCCCATGTTTCAGCAGGAGCTATGGCCATGAAGAAGCATGAGTTTCGCAACTTACGCCAAGGAGGACGGACAGTTGGCCAGTATGTGGATGACTTCAGTAAGCTAGCACGTTATGCCCCAGATGACGTTTCTACAGATGCAGCTAAGCAGGAGAAGTTTCTAGAAGGACTGAATGATGAGCTGAGCATGCAGTTGATGGTAGCCACCTTCAATAACTACCAGGAGTTAGTAGAACATGCACTTATGATTGAAGGGAAGCTGCAGCAGATTGAAAATCGCAAGAGGAAGTATGGACAGGGGAGGAACAATTCTAGAGCTCAGCAGAAACTACGCTTCACCCCGAAGTCAGGAGGGCAATTTCAGCATACTCACGGAGGAGGCATATCGCACAATCATAATGGCACAAAGAATGGAAACGGGAATGGAGGAAGCAGTGGACATAACCGCACCAACCCGTCAACACCATCCAAGGTAGATCTGAGCCATATCACTTGATATAAGTGCCCTAAGACTGGGCATTAGGCAAATGAATGTCCAGAAACCCAAAATGGTAACGGCAATGGAAGCTCAGGAAAGAAGCCGAACCCTTTCAACAGGGGACGGGTGAACCACATTACCATGGAGGAGGTTGAAGCTCAGCCAGACGCAGTAATAGGTAAGTTTTTGGTTAAGACATTTACTGCAGTTGTTCTTTTTGATACTGGTGCATCGCATTCATACATATCAAGGGGATTTGTGGATAAATATAAGTTACCAAGCTAGTAACCTCACCCGGAGCAGAGTATATGGCTAGTATATGGTGTGATCGACCGCCGTTGAGGATTGGACACTATGTATTTCCCTCGGACCTAATAGTTTTGGAATCGCAAGGATTGGATGTGATATTAGGCATGGATTGGTTATCAAAGTACGGAGGGAATATAGATTGCGCCAGTAAGTCGATTTTGCTTACCACCCCTGAAGGAAGGAGAATCAAGTATGTATCACGGCATGAGCCGAGGAGGGCACATGTAAATTCCTTATCAGGAGTTGTGCAGGAGGAAGTACCAGTGCTAAGGGATTATACGGACGTGTTTCCGGAAGAGTTGCCAGGCATGCGACCGGACAGAGACATTGAGTTTCTGATTGAACTACTGCCAGGCACTGGGCCGATATCTAAGAGACCATATAGGATGCCAGCCCAAGATTTGGAGGAAATTAAGAAGCAGATTAAGGAGTTGCTGGACAAAGGTTTTATTCGCCCAAGTTCTTCGCCTTGGGATCGCCAGTACTTCTAGTGGAGAAAAAGGATGGATCAGTAAGAATGGTTGTTGATTATCGATGACTGAATGGAAGTGGGATAAACTAGGTATGGATTTCATCACGGGATTGCCCAGGACCAGTTCAGGCTATGACTCGATTTGGGTTGTAGTCGATCATTTGACGAAGGTAGCTCATTTCATCCCAGTAAAACTACCTATAGTAGTGCCAAATTGGCTAAGATATACATGACCAGGATTGTATGTTTGCATGGAGTTCCGAGGAGTATCGTATCAGATAGAGGAACCCAATTCACCTCACAGTTCTGGAAGCAGTTGCATGAAACATTGGGAACCAGACTAGAGTTTAGTACAACTTTTCATCCACAGACAGATGGACAAACCAAGAGAGTTAACCAGATTTTGGAGGATATGCTGAGAGCACGTGCCTTGGATTATGGATCAAGTTGGGATGGCAACTTGCCATATGCGGAGTTTTCTTATAACAACAGCTACCAAACCAGTTTGAAGATGGCCCCTTTCGAAGCCTTGTACAGAAGGAGGTGCAGGACCCCGTTGTTGTGGGATGAGGTTGGAGACTGCCAGTTGTTTGGACCAGATTTGATTAAGGAGTCTGAATGGAAGGTAAAGTTGATTCGCGATAGGCTCAAGGTAGCCCAGTCAAGGCAGAAGAGCTATGCGGATTCAAAACGCAAGGAGGCAGAATATGAAGTCGGAGACAGAGTTTATCTTTGAGTATCACCGCTTCGAGGATTTAAGCATTTTGGAGTTAAGGGAAAGCTAGCGCCACGTTTTGTGGGGCCATACAAAGTTTTGGAGCGCATGGGAGAAGTTGCGTACAAGTTGGAATTACCCGAGGGATTGTCAGGTGTTCACGATGTGTTCCACGTTTCTCAGTTGAAGAAGTGTCACGCAGAGATGGCGAATATACCATTGAGAGATACTGTGCCACTAGAAGCGATTCAGTTAAACAACGATCTGACCTATGAAGAGAAACCAGTTAAGATTCTGGAGTATGCCAGCCGAGTCACCCGCAGCAAGGTCATCAAGTTTTGCAAAGTTCAGTGGAGCCACCACACCGAGGAAGAAGCCACCTGGGAGCGAGAGGAAGATCTGCTCAAGGCCCACCCTCACCTATTTGCTAGCCAACCCGAATCTCGAGGGCGAGATTCATCTTAAGGGGGTAGGTTTGTCACATCTCAAATTTTCAATTTGGAATGTCATACATAGATCATCATTGAATATCATATTTTGTTGTATTGTTGGCTCGATCCTAGAAATTCTAGGCAACTCAAGGACCCACGGAGAGAGTTGGGAATTTCGTTATTTCCATAACTGAGTTTTCTCAAATTTTGAAAATAGGATCATTTGATTTTATTTATTATATCTTTAATTATTTCTACTATCAAAATTTCAGAGAGGGAATAAAATGACTTTCCCAATATAAAAAAATAATGAAGATTTAATAAAAAAATCAAATAAGATTTTATTTTGGAGTTTTTCGCTTTTTATTTGGATTTAGGAAAAATGCGCGTTTTTCAAAATTGCATTTAGGCCCCAAATAAATGTTCATCTTGTCCGTCTTGATTTTAGAAGCCGGGGGAAATTTATTTCGGGATTTTTGGAGTCCGTTTAGTATTTCTTTCGTTTGATTTTCTGCGCGAAATTGTTTAAAAAAACGTGAACCGCCTTACGGGCCGTACACGAGCGGGACTCCACCCGGGGGCAGCTTATATAAAGCCGCCGCCCGAGCCCCCTAGCCCACCAGACCCCGCCGCCGGCCCACCCCGCCCCCAAACCCTAGCCGCCTCGAGCCCCGCGCCGCCGCTGTCGCCTGCCGCCGCCGCCGGAGCCGCTGCCGCCGCCTCGCCGACCCGCCGCCCGAGGTTCGCCGTGCCTCGTAATCCACACAGGTTTTTTAGAAAAACCAATCGGTTTTTCCGTCGGTTTTCGCCGGGTTTTTTTGTTTCGGTTTATTTTATTAGATCGGTTTTTTTCGTTTTAGGTTAAATAGTGAGCGTTCGCTCATTCGTTCGTTTTAACTAACGTGTTCGTCAGATTAGATCTAGTTAACGAACGTTCGTTCGTTAACCTGTTCGTCATTTTTCTTTTTCTCGGATTTAATCCACGATTTTTCTGATCGCGATTCCTGATCCGATTTTTGTTTTAGTATAACTTTTCGCTCGTTTATCGGAATCAGGCGATTCAAGCGTCTGGAGTATCGTCTCGAAACCCTCTTTCCGAATAACCAACTTAAACAAGTTTTTTGCTTCTGTAAAATTTGACTTAGATCCAGATTAGTAAAACGAAGTTGTTTTCTTTCGCCGTTTGACTTCCGTTGCTTCAGTTGATTTGATTCTTTTTTTAAACCGTAGTTCTTAAGTTGAACTTTCTGGTTAGATCTTTTATTCAAGTTTTACCTGTGCATTAGATGAGTACTTATTGTATGCTTGTCTGTTTGTCTGCGATAGAATACCCGGAGTGCGCCGCCTGTTACTTCGAGTCCCTAGGTTTGGCGGATCATCAGCAAGGCAAGTAACACTTTGATCATACCTTTTCTACTACCCAGTTTTTATGCATTAGATAAATCCTCAAACATTGCATGACTAGGATCTAATTAATATGAGGGTTGGGAAGTAGATGAGGTAGTACCTATTACCTGTTTTATTATCAAAGCCTTGGGAGTTACTTCTACGTTTGCTTATTATGCCATGCTATGCTAGTAGACGTGGATTGGGTGAGTGTATCCATGACAGATGTGAGTTGGTTAATTAATGGTTTATTTAAGGTGGCAACTTAAACACACATCTGGGTGGATTGAGGCACCTGGTTCCCAGGACTTGCCTGTTTTTTCTTCGGACCGCCACCCAGGCTCAAAGGGATCATAAGATAATTCATGCTAGAAACTTCCGTGTGCAGCCACATGTACTATGGGCTCTAGCATAGTTGACTAAGTCGTGCGAACTCTTACAGTGGTAGACTAGCAGATGTAGGGGATGTAGGTTGGTACGGTCTACCCGTTACGTAAGGTGCAAGCGCTTCTGAAAGACTGTCTCGGTCATCTGTTTCTCAAACACCATGAAGTGCGAGAAATCAAACGGAGGAGATCGAGTCATGTGGGGAAATGTGCGCCAACCTCTACAGAATGTAACAAACTAATCATGGTTAGCCGTGTCCCCGGTTATGGACATCTTGAGTATCTAGTATTTGGATATCATGTGAATCTCATCATGTTACTCTAATTAATATTGTTGGGTGTTAATGAGTACTTTTAATTGGGATTGAGAATGCTGTCAACCATTCTCAATGTTTAACAGCCACCATGATAGTTAAATAAATTTATTCCTTTACAGTAGGGAAAAATTGGCTTTACGCAAAACTGTAACCATAGAGCTTTCCACCAGCCAAATATGCATGTAGTATAGCTTTTCCATCATATTCCTCTATGTGTTACATTACCAGCATATTCCATGTGCTGACCCGTTTTCGGGCTGCAACGTTTCATGTTGTAGACTTTTCAGACGACGAGTAAGGTGCTTAGGTCATGGTTCTATACTCAGTGATGAAGTTGGAGTTGATGGACTCGCTTATTCTTCCAAGCCTTCCGCTGTTATCGATATTAGATGGCCTTAAGCCATATTTATTTTAATAAGTTCTCTCTTGAGACATTCGACGTAATAAGTGTGTGATTGCTACTCTGTTATAAATCCTCCATGTACTGTGTGGTGTCAGCATTACTGATCCAAGGATGACACCTGAGCACAAAGATCAGATTGTTTGAGGTCTGGTCGCTACAATAAGTGAAGCACATAGAGTATTCTAATAAATTCTAATCAAGTGGGCTTCTCCCAAAAGGTGTGTACAACAAGGATGTTTGTGGTAATCTAAAAATCAAAGACTAATATCATACAAGACACTCCAAGCAAAACACATATCATGTGGCGAATAAAAATATAGCTCCAAGTGAAGTTACCGATAGACGAAGACGAAAGAGGGGATGCCTTCCGGGGCATCCCCAATGTTAGGCTTTTGGTTATCCTTGAATATCTTGGGGTGCCACGGGCATCCCCAATCTTATGCTCTTGCCACTCCTTATTCCATAGTCCATCAAATCTTTACCCAAAACTTGAAAACTTCACAACACAAAACTCAACAGGAAATCTCATAAGCTCCGTTAGTGCAAGAAAGAAAAACCACCCCATAAGGTACTGTAATGAACTCATTCTTTATTTATATCGATTTAAACCTACTGTATTCCAATTTCTCTATGGTTCATACCCCTTGATACTAGCCATAGATGCATCAAAACATGCAAACAACACACGAAAAACAGAATCTGTCAAAAATAGAACAGTCTGTAGCAATCTATAACTCTCGAATACTTCTGGAACTCTAAACATCCCACCAAAATAGGAAGTGCTGGGAAATTTGCATATTGATCTACATCAAAAAGAATCAACGCAAAATCACGTTTATGTGAATTACAAAAATTATTTTAGTGCATGCAAAGTTTCTGTTTTTCAGCAGAATCAAATTAACTATCACCATAGGTTATCCTATAGGTTCTACTTGGCACAAACACTAATTAAAACATGAAAACACATCTAAACAGAAGCTAGATGAAATATTTATTACTAAACAGAAGCAAAAACAAAAAACAAAAAAAATGGGTTGCCTCCCAACAAGCGCTATTGTTTAACGCCCCAAGCTAGGCATAAAAGCGAGAATAGATCTAAGTAGTGCCATCTTTGGCACTCAATTCATAAGTAGCTCGCATGATAGATTCATAAGGTAGTTTGACTTTCTTTCTTGGAAAGTGCTCCATGCCTTTCCTTAATGGAAATTGTAATCTAATATTCCCTTCCTTCATATCAATAATTGCACCAATCGTTCTAAGGAAAGGTCTACCAAGAATAATACGACATGAAAGATTGCAATCTATGTCAAGAACGATAAAATTTACGGGCACATAATTCCTATTTGCAAAAATAAGAACATCACTGATCCTTCCCATAGGTTTCTTAATGGTGGAATCCGCAAGGTGCAAATTTAAAGAGCAATCATCAATATCATGGAAACCTAGAATATCACATAAAGTTTTCGGAATCATGGAAACACTAGCACCCAAATCACACAAAGCATAACACTCATGATGTTTTATTTTAATCTTTATAGTAGGTTCCCACTCATCATAAAGTTTTCTAGGTATAGAAACTTCCAAATTAAGTTTTTCTTCATAAGATTGCATCAAGGCATCAACAATATGTTTGGTAAAAGCTTTATTTTGACTATAAGCATGAGGAGAATTCAACACGGATTGCAACAAGGAAATACAATCTATTAAAGAACAATTATCATAGTTAAATTCCTTGAAATCCATAATAGTGGGTTCAATGCTTTTTAAAGTCTTGACCTCTCCAATCCCACTTTTACCAAATTTAGCATCAAGATCTAAAAACTCCGAATCATTGGGACGCCTTTTAACTAAAGTTGACTCATCTCCAGTCCCATCATTATTAAGATTCATATTGCAAATCAAGGATTTAATAGGGGACACATCAATAACTTTTAGATCTTCTGGCTTGGTAGCCATCTTATTGACCAAGGTGGCTTGCTTATCAGAAATTTGGGCTATTGATTTTTCAAGACGAGTAATTTGAGAGTTCAAAGCATACAATTCTTTAGACATATCATCAAGCTCTTTGTTCGTATACTCCATAAAGCTTTTTTGTTCTTTAAGCTCATTTCTGAAGAAACTATTATGCTCAAATTGTAAAGTCATAAACCTTCTAATGTTCGATTCAATCTCTTCCAACCTTCTAAGATGAAGGTCGATGATCTTAGGCAAAGCCATAAGGGGAAACAGGCACACAAGAAGACAAGCCAAAAGAGAGGAGATTGGGAAAGAGAGGGCAAATAAAATGGCAAGGGTGAAGTGGGGGAGAGGAAATCGATAGGCAAATGGCAAATAATGTAATGCGAGGGAGATGAGTTTGTGATGGGTACTTGGTATGTCTTGACTTGAGTGAATACCTCCCCGGTAACGGCGCCAGAAATCCTTCTTGCTACGTCTTGAGCTTGCGTTGGTTTTCCTTGAAGAGGAAATGGTGATGCAGCAAAGTAGCACAAGTATTTCCCTCAGTTTTTGAGAACCAAGGTATCAATCCAGTAGGAGGCTCCTCAAAAGTCTCACGCACCTACACAAACAAACAAGAACCTCACGGCCACTTGCGAAAGTGAGATCTGATAGAGATAATATGATAAGATAATTATTTTTTGTATTTTGATGATATAGATTGGAAAAGTAAAGATGCAAATAAAAGTAGATGGTAAACTTATATGATAGAAGATAGACCCGGGGGGCATAGGTTTCACTGGTGGCTTCTCTCAAGATAGCATAAGTATTACGGTGGGTGAACAAATTACTGTCGAGCAATTGATAGAAAACCGCATAATTATGAGATTATCTAGGGATGATCATGTATATAGGCATCACGTCCATGACAAGTAGATCGACTCCTGCCTACATCTACTACTATTACTCCACACATCGACCGACTCCTGCCTGCATCTAGAGTATTAAGTTCATAAAGAACAGAGTAACGCATTAAGAAAGATGACGTGATGTAGAGGGATAAACTTATGTAATATGATATAAACCCCATCTTTTTATCCTCGGTGGCAACAATACAATACATGCCTTGCTGCCCCTGCTGTCACTGGGAAAGCACACCGCAAGATTGAACACAAAGCTAAGCACTTCTCCCATTGCAAGAAAGATCAATCTAGTAGGCCGAACCAAACTGATAATTCGAAGAGACTTGCAAAGATAACTTAATCACACATAAAAGAATTCAGAGGAGATTCAAATATTTCTCATAGATAAACTTGATCATAAACCCACAATCCATCGGATCTCGACAAACTCATCGCAAAAAGAGTTACATCGAATAGATCTCCAAGAAGACCGAGGAGAACTTTGTATTGAGATTCAAAGAGAGAGAAGAAGCCATCTAGCTAATAACTATGGAACCGAAGGTCCGTGGTAAACTACTCACAACTCATCGGAGAGGCCTTGGAGATGATGTAGAGTCCCTCCATGGTCGAGTCCCCATCCGGCTGAGCGCCGACGAAGGCTCCAAGATGCAATATCGCGGATGCAGAAGGTTGTGGTGGTGGAATTAGGTTTTCGTGGTCTGTTCTGAAGGTTTCAGGGTGTGGGTGTATATATAGGAGGAAGAAGTAGGTCGGTGGAAGCTCAAGGGGCCCACGAGGGTGGGGGCCCGCTGGGAACCCTCGTGGCTGCCTCGCTTGTTGCTTGACTTCCACTCCAAGTCTCCAGGTTTGCATTTGTTCCAAAAAGATCGCTCCCGAAGGTTTCATCCCGTTTGGACTCCGTTTAATATTCCATTTCTTCGAAACACTGAAATAGGCAAAAAAACAGCAATTCGGGTTGGGCCTCCGGTTAGTAGGTTAGTCCCAAAGATGATATAAAAGTGTAAAGTTAAGCCCATAAACATCCAAAACGGGTAATATAATAGCATGGAAAAATAAAAAATTATAGATACGTTGGAGACGTATCAATGAACTCCTACCTTTCCAAAGCTTGCTTCCTGACCTTCTGCTTGACGGGTCGCGCATGAGGACAGACAACAAGATGGTGCTCAGTCACCTCCCTGGGAACACCGGGGATGTCGGATGCTTGCCATGCAAACACATCGACATTCACCCGCTGGAAAGTGACGAGCGCGCCTTCCTATTTGCTATCGAGGGTGGATCTTATGGAGAAAGCCCCTCCCGTGTCATCCTCCTTGATGGACACCTTCTTGGTCTCTAGTGGTGCAGCTCTGGATTTCTTGCTCTTGCCGATGGAGCTCTCTAGCACGTCCTTGACGGGAGCACAACACTCCGAAGAGGTGCACTTTCCGGAGTGGGTGCGAGAGGTCTTGCCTGTCTTCTTCCCTCCCGGGGCATCGGCGGTAGGAGAGAGTGCCTTGGTGGCAGTCGCCGCAACTCCTTCCCAGTAGAGTTGGTCAGCACATACCAGCGCATCCTTCTTATCGGAGGGGGCGGTGATGGTGGTCATCGGCCCAGGCATCTTCAGTGTGTTGTAGGCGTAATGTGACACCGCCATGAACTTGGCCAGTGTCGGGCGGCTGAGGATCCCGTTGTAGGGCAAGGGGATCTCGGCTACATCGAAGACAATCCTCTCCGTCCTGTAATTCAACTCGCCTCCAAACGTCACGGGCAGCGTGACCTTACCCTTCGGCTGACTACTTCCCGGATTGATCTCCTGAAACGTGCCCGTCTCTTTGAGGTCTTCATCAGGAATCTGCAGCCTTTTGATCACAACAGGCGAGATCAAGTTCAGACTGGTCCCACCATCGACCAGCATCTTTGTCACCTTGAGGTTGCGCATCGTTGGTGAAACCAACAACGGCAAACACGTGACCGCAGTTGTGCGATCAGGGTGGACCTCGGTGTCAAAAATGATAGGTGTGCTGGACCACTTCAGTGGCTTCTAAGCGTCGAATGATGGCTCCGCTGCTGCGATCTCATGCGCCCACTGCTTGAGCTGGCGGTGAGAAGTGTGCAGTGAGGCGCCACCATCGAAGCACATGGCCTCCATAGCTTTCTGAAACTTGGGCTCACCGGACTCGTCGTCCTCGTCATGATCATTGTCTTCCTGCTTCTTGTTGCGGCCCCGGGCGGGCCTCTCTTGCTGGTTATCCTTGTCGCGGCGGCCTCCTTGGCTACCACGCTTCTTGCTGGATCCTTCGGCACTGTCCTGACCTTTATTCTTGTCCTGCCTCCTGATACGTCTCCGTCGTATCTATAATTTTTGATTGTTCCATGCCAATATTATTCAACTTTTATATACTTTTGGCAACTTTTAATACTATTTTTTGGGACTAACATATTGGTCCAATGCCCAGTGCCAGTTCCTGTCTGTTGCATGTTTTTGGTTTCACAGAAACCCAATATCAAACGGAGTCCAACCGGGAAAAAAACGGACGGAGATTTTTTTGGAATATTTATGATTTTCTCGAAGTAAAATACGCGCGAAACGGTGTCCAGGGTGGCCACGAGACAGGGGGCGCCCCCCTGGGCACGGCCTGGGCTCTCGTGGGCCACCCATAAGGCGATTTACGCTCTTCTTTTGGCGCAAGAAAGCTAGTTTTATGAGAAAGATCTGGGCGAAAGATTCACCCCAATCGGAGTTACGGATCTCCGGATATTTAAGAAACGGTGAAGGGGTAGAATCTGAGAACGCAGAAACAGAGAGATAGATCCAATCTCGGAGGGGCTCTCGCCCCTCCCAAGCCATGGGAGCCAAGGACCCGAGGGGAAACCCTTCTCCCATCTAGGGGGGAGGCCAAGGAATAAGAAGAATAAGAAGGGGGGATCTCTCCCCCTTTCTTGCGGTGGCGCCGGAGCGCTGCCGGGGGCCATCATCATCACCGCAATCTTCACCAACAACTTCACCGCCTTCATCACCTACTCTTCCTCCCTCTATGCAGCGGTGTAACCCCTCTCTTACGCGCTGTAATATCTACTTAAACATGTTGCTCAATGCTATATATTATTTCCCAATGATGTATGGCTATCTTATGATGCTTGAGTAGATCCGTTTTGTCCTATGGGTTAATTGATGATCGTGATTGGTTTGAGTTGCATGTTTTATTATTGGTGCTGTCCTATGGTGCCCTCCGTGTCGCGCAAGCGTGAGGGATTCCCGCTGTAGGGTGTTGCAATGCGTTCACGATTCGCTTATAGTGGGTTGCGTGAGTGACTGAAACACAAACCCGAGTAAGGGGATTGTTGCGTATGGGATAAAAGGGGACTTGATACTTTAATGCTATGGTTGGGTTTTACCTTAATGAATCTTTAGTAGTTGCGGATGCTTGCTAGAGTTCCAATCATAAGTGCATATGATCCAAGTAGAGAAACTATGTTAGCATATGCCTCTCCCTCAAATAAAATTGCAATAGTGATTACCGGTCTAGTTATCGATTGCCTTGGAAAAATAACTTTCTCGTAACAAAATGCTCTGTACTAATACTTACTTTATTGCATCTTTATCTAAACAGCCCCTAGCTTTTATTTACATGCTCTTATTGTCTTGCAAACCTATCCTATCACACCTACAAAGTATTTCTAGTTTCATACTTGTTCTAGGTAAAGCGAACGTCAAGCGTGCGTAGAGTTGTATCGGTGGTCGATAGAACTTGAGGGAATATTTATTCTACCTTTAGCTCCTCGTTGGGTTCGACACTCTTACTTATCGAAAATTGTTGCGATCCCGTATACTTGCGGGTTATCAAGACTTTTTTCCAGCGCCGTTGCCGGGGAGTCATAGCGTGGGGTGAATATTCTCGTGTGTGCTTGTTTGCTTTATCACTAAGTAATTTTTATTTGTTGTTCTAAGTTGTTCTCTATCTTTAGTTATGGATATGGAACGCAAAATACCAAAAAAATTAGCTGCACTTGCTACACATGAGGATGGGTTAACTCCTAAAACCCTCGATTCTCATTATGCAAGAGATATTATATACTACTTTGATAATCCTGAGAAAACCCCATTCAACTTTATAATGGGAGACACGTTGGATCAACGTGAATACTTTAGGGATTATCGCTTGACACAAAAAGGGAAACTATTATGGGATCAATTTAATATGTTGCGTTGGTATGCCTGGAATCTATGCTTGAAATATGATATTACTTGCTGCTCTAGGATGGAGGCTCCACACCTTCCCTTTTCATGCAAATTTAATGAGAATGAAACCTTAGCTTCTTATGCTAATGGTATATATTATTACTATGATATGGAACTAATAGAAGAATTTGTTGCTTTTAAGGCTGCTTATGAAATTGAATCTTTGTTTGAAAAGTATGAAGCTTTAGATGATGATGCTTATAGGCCTGAAAATCTTGCTATACTTAGATATTGCTATAAAAATTATGAATACAATTACTATATTAATGCATTTATTGAGAAAGTCTCCGCTGTCCAAGAAGAGATTAATATTCTGCAGGAAGTTGCGGAAGAAGAAATTGATGAAAAAGTGAGCTCATTGGATGAAAAAGATGATGAGGAGAGCGAAGAACAAAAGGAGGAAGAGCGGATTAGCTACCCGTGCCCACCTTCTAATGAGAGTAACCCTCCAACTCATACATTATTTAATTCCCCTTCGTGCTTATCGAAGGATGATTGCCATGATGCTTGCTATGATCCCTTGAATTTGTTTGAAATATCCCTTTTTGATGATGCTTGCTATGCTTGTGGCCAAGATGCCAATATGAATTATGCTTATGGAGATGAACTTGCTATAGTTCCTTATGTTAAACTTGAAATTGTTGCTACTACACCCACGCATGATAGTCCTATTATCTTTTTGAATTCTCCAAACTACACTATATCGAAGAAATTTGTGCTTATTAAGGATTATATTGATGGGTTGCCTTTTACCATTGCACATGATGATTTTGATGAATATAATATGCATGTGCTTGCTGCTCCTACATGCAATTATTATGAGAGAGGAACTACATCTCCGCCTCTTTATGTTTCCAACACAATGAAATTGCAAGAAACTGCTTATACTATGCATTGGCCTTTACTTGGTGTGCATGAATTGTTCTTTTATGACATGCCGATGCATAGGAAGAGAGTTAGACTTTGTTGTTGCATGATATATGTTACTTCGTGCTCACTACTAAATTACAAATCATTGTTAATTAAAATTGGCTTTGATATACCTTGGGATCCGGGTGGATCCATTACTTGAGCACTAAATGCCTAGCTTAATGGCTTTAAAGAAAGCGCTGCCAGGGAGACAACCCAGAAGTTTTAGGGAGTCATTTATTTCTGTTGAGTGCTTTCATATAGTTTAAAAACAAAACAAAAATAAAGAGGGGAACCCAAAAACTTTTCAAAAAGGAAAGTGAAAGTGAGGAAGACAAGCATTGTTGAAGTGGGAGCTAGCCTTGAACTTTGTTCATGCTCACGGAAACTTTGTGAATCTTGATTACAGAAACTTTTCAACAAAAATAATTATCCCCTTGTATAATTCCATTGTATTATAAAAATAATGTGCCAAGGTTTGCCTTTAGGATGTTTACAATGCTTGTTGGTTTGTGCGGTGCAGGACAGAAACTTTGGCTGTAGTGCGCGATTTTACATTTTTAACTGGAACGTCAAATGGTTCTGATTCCTTTTGCACTTTATTTCTATACAACTTTTTTATTTTTTAAATTTTGGTAGAATTTTTGGGATATCATAAGTATGCTGGATGTTCAGATTACTACAGACTGTTCTGTTTTTGACAGATTCTGTTTTTGATGCATAGTTTGCTTGTTTTGATGAATCTATCAATTTATATTAGTGGATTAAGCCATGGAAAAGCTATATTACAGTAGACACAGTGCAAAAACAAAATATGAATTGGTTTGCAACAGTACTTAGAGTGGTGATTTGCTTTATTATACTAACGGATCTTACCGAGTTTTCTGTTGAAGTTTTGTGTGGATGAAGTGTCTAAACGAGGAGGTATCGATATGAGGAAAAGGAAGAGAGGCAAGAGCTCAAGCTTGGGGATGCCCGAGGCACCCCAAGTAAATATTCAAGGAGACTCAAGCGTCTAAGCTTGGGGATGCCCCGGAAGGCATCCCCTCTTTCTTCAACAAGTATCGGTATGTTTTCGAATTCCTTTCGTTCATGCATTATGTGCAAGTCTGGGAGCGTCTTTTGCATTTAGTTTTCATTTTTCTTTTTACGCACCATGCTGGTATGAGATAGTCCTTGGTTGATTTATAGAATGCTCATTGCACTTCACTTAAATCTTTTGAGTATGGCTTTATAGAATGCTTCATGTGCTTCACTTATATCATTTGAAGTCCGGATTGCCTGTTTCTCTTCGCATAGAAAACCGCCATTTGTAGAATGCTCTTTTGCTTCACTTATAATTGTTAGAGCATGGGCATATCTTTTGTATAAAGAATTAAACTCTCTTTCTTCACTTATATCTATTTAGAGAGATGACAGGAATTGGTCATTCACATGGTTAAGTCATAAAATCCAACATAAACTTGTAGATCGCTGAATATGATATGTTTGATTCCTTGCAATAGTTTTGCGATATAAAGGTGGTGATATTAGAGTCATGCTAGTGGATGGTTGTGGATTGTAGATACACTTGTGTTGAGGTATGCAAGTCCCATAGCATGCACGTATGGTAACCATTGTGTGACAAATTTGAAGCATGGGGTGTTTCTTTGATTGTCTTCCTTATGAGTGGCGGTCGGGGACGAGCGATGGTCTTTTCCTACCAATCTATCCCTCTAGGGGAATGCGTAGTAGTACTTTGCTTCGAGGGCTAATAAACTTTTGCAATAAGTACATGAGTTCTTTATGACTAATGTGAGTCCATGGATTATACGCACTTTTACCTTTCCATCATTGCTAGCCTCTTCGGTACCGTGCATAGCCCTTTCTCACCTCGAGAGTTGGTGCAAACTTTCCGGTGCATCCAAACCCCGTGATATGATACGCTCTATCACACATAAGCCTCCCTATATCTTCCTCAAAACAGCCACCATACCTACCTATTATGGCATTTCCATAGCCATTCCGAGATATATTGCCATGCAACTTCCATCATCATCATATACATGACTTGAGCATTTATTGTCATATTGCTTTGCATGATCGTAAGATAGCTAGCATGATGTTTTCATGGCTTTTCCATTTTTTGATGTCATTGCTACGCTAGATCATTGCACATCCCGGTACACCGTCGGAATCATTCATATAGAGTCATATCTTTGTTCGAGTATCGAGTTGTAAGTAAATAAAAGTGTGATGATCATCATTATTAGAGCATTGTGCCCCCCAAAAAAAGAAAGGACAAAGAAAAAAAAGGAAAAAAAGAAAAAGAAAAAGAAAGAAAAAAAAGAAAAGGAAAATAAATAAAAGGGGCAATGTTACTATCTCTTTTTCCACACTTGTGCTTCAAAGTAGCACCATGTTCTTCATGTAGTGAGTCTCATATCTTGTGCTTCAAAGTAGCACCATGTTCTTCATATAGATTGTCTCCTATGTTGTCACTTTCATATACTAGTGGGAATTTTCATTATAGAACTTGGCTTGTATAATCCAACGATGGGCTTCCTTAAATGCCCTAGGTCTTCATGAGCAAGCAAGTTGGATGCACACCAACTTAGTTTCTTTTGTTGAGCTTTCATACACTTATAGCTCTTAGTGCATCCATTGCATGGCAATCCCTACTCCTTGCATTGACAACAATTGATGGGCATCTCCATAGCCCGTTGATTATCCGCGTCGATGTGAGACTTTCTCCTTTTTGTCTTCTCCACATAACCTCCATCATTATATTCTATTCCACCTATAGTGCTATATCCATGGCTTGCGCTCATCTATTCCGTGAGGGTTGAAAAAGCTAAAGCGCGTAAAAAGTATGAACCAATTGCTCGGCTTGTCATCTGGGTTGTGCATGATGGGGGCATTTTGTGTGACGAAAATGAAGCATGGCCAAACTGTATGATTTTGTAGGGATAAGCTTGCTTTGGCCTTGTTGTTTTGAAAAGACATGATTGCTTTATTGGTATGCTCGAAGTATTATTGTTTTTATGTCAAATGATAGACTATTGCTTTGAATCACTCGTGTCTTAATATTCATGTCATGATTAGACATATGATCAAGATTATGCTAGGTAGCACTCCACATCACAAATTATCTTCTTTTATCATTTACCTACTCGAGGACGAGCTGGAATTAAGCTTGGGGATGCTGATACGTCTCCGTCGTATCTATAATTTTTGATTGTTCCATGCCAATATTATTCAACTTTTATATACTTTTGGCAACTTTTTATACTATTTTTTGGGACTAACGTATTGATCCAGTGCCCAGTGCCAGTTCCTGTCTGTTGCATGTTTTTTGTTTCGAATAAACCCAATATCAAACGGAGTCCAAACGGGATAAAAACGGATGGAGATTTTTTTGGAATATTTATGATTTTCTGGAAGTAAAATCAACGCGAAACGGTATCCAGGGTGGCCACGAGACAGGGGGGCGCGCCCTCCCCCCTGGGCGCGGCCTGGGCTCTGGTGGGCCACTCGTAAGGCAGTTGATGCTCTTTTTTTGGCGCAAGAAAGCTAGTTTTATGAGAAAGATCTGGGCAAAAGATTCACCCCAATCGGAGTTACGGATCTCCGGATATTTAAGAAATGGTGAAGGGGTAGAATCTGAGAACGCAGAAACAGAGAGATAGATCCAATCTCGGAGGGGCTCTCGCCCCTCCCAAGCCATGGGACCCAAGGACCAGAGCGGAAACCCTTCTCCCATCTAGGGAGGAGGCCAAGGAAAAATAAGAAGAAGGGGGTTCTCTCCCCCTTGCTTTCGGTGGCGCCGGAGCCCTGCCGCGGGCCATCATCATCACCGCAATCTTCACCAACAACTTCACCGCCTTCATCACCTACTCTTCCTCCCTCTATGCAGCGGTGTAACCCCTCTCTTACCCGCTGTAATCTCTACTTAAACATGTTGCTCAACGCTATATATTATTTCCCAATGATGTATGGCTATCTTATGATGCTTGAGTAGATCCGTTTTGTCCTATGGGTTAATTGATGATCGTGATTGGTTTGAGTTGCATGTTTTATTATTAGTGCTGTCCTATGGTGCCCTCCGTGTCGTGCAAGCGTGAGGGATTCCCGCTATAGGGTGTTCCAATGCGTTCACGATTCGCTTATAGTGGGTTGCGTGAGTGACTGAAACACAAACCCGAGTAAGGGGATTGTTGCGTATGGGATAAAAGGGGACTTGATACTTTAATGCTATGGTTGGGTTTTATCTTAATGAATCTTTAGTAGTTGCGGATGCTTGCTAGAGTTCCAATCATAAGTACATATGATCCAAGTAGAGAAAGTATCTTAGCTTATGCCTCTCCCTCAGATAAAATTGCAATAATGATTACCAGTCTAGTTATCGATTGCCTTGGACAAATAACTTTCTCGTAACAAAAAGCTCTCTACTAATACTTACTTTATTGCATCTTTATCTAAATAGCCCCTAGCTTTTGTTTACATGCTCTTTATTGTCTTGCAAACCTATCCTATCACACCTACAAAGGATTTCTAGTTTCATACTTGTTCTAGGTAAGCGAACGTCAAGCATGCGTAGAGTTGTATCGGTGGTCGATAGAACTTGAGGGAATATTTATTCTACCTTTAGCTCCTCGTTGGGTTCGACGCTCTTACTTATCAAAAACTGTTGCGATCCCGTATACTTGCGGGTTATCAAGACCTCTCATACTTAGCTTTTTGCTTCTCAGCAAGCAACTCAACTTGTCAGCAGTTCTAGAGGTCATGGCCGTTGGTGCGGTGGATCTTGCAGTACTGTTTGTTGGAGCTTCCTGGCTTGCCGGCAGCCGCCAAGGCCCGGCAAGTGGCGCACCGGGCAATTTCCTTGCCGGGGTCGCTTGCCTTGGCCTTCTTGGCAGCGCCAGTATGGTCGGGTCCCTCGACAGCAAGCACGGCCTTGCCCTTGCGCTTTCTGTTGCGGCGCCGACCCTTCT
Organism: Triticum aestivum; assembly: GCF_018294505.1. Taxonomy (NCBI): domain Eukaryota; kingdom Viridiplantae; phylum Streptophyta; class Magnoliopsida; order Poales; family Poaceae; genus Triticum; species Triticum aestivum. The sequence goes on from NC_057813.1 coordinate 519,873,348, forward strand.
TCATTGGCGCGGCGGTGTCTTTGTCCGTGGAGTCGGTTTCCGCACCAGTGTCCTCGCCGGGGTACTTCCTCCCAACTTTAGCTCGAGCGCTCCTATCGGCAGAACATGAAGTTCGGCCACATCCTTGACCTTGTTTATCGCCAGCTCTTCACGCATCTTGCGGTTGCGCACATTCTGGTGGAATGCGCTAATCACGGCGGCGGGGTAAACGTCTGGGATGTTGTACTGCACCCGGCTGAACCTGTATATGTACTTGCGCAGGTTTTCACCTTCCTTCTAGGGGATGATATGCAAATCGCTTGCCTGGCCATGAGCTTGATGGCCCCCAGTGAAGGCACCAACAACTCGTGACACAAATCTGACCAAGAAGAAATGAAATCCGCCGGCAAGTGCATCAACCATGACATGACATTGGGCTTAAGTGCCAACGAGAAGTAATTGGCAAGCACCTTGTTGTCGCGAGCCCCAGCAGCTTGCATCGCGATGGTGTAGATGCTGAGGAACTTTGACGGGTGAGTCTTGCCATTGTACTTCTCGCCAACTTTGGGCTTGAACATGTGGTGAGAGGGCCACTGGAAGTGCCGCAGCTCACGGGTAAAGGCTGGGCAACCCACCTCGTAGGGTAGGCCACCATAACCTCCCAGTGTCGGGTGGTCCATAGTGGGCCCTACCCGCCTATCTGACTGGTGGCGCGCATCACGGCGGTGTTAGATGGTGGTTTGAGCACTTCAAGGGCTCGCTCCCGAAGAACTTGGCGCTGATCGCGGTGGGTCCGTGGATCGGACAATGCTATGGAAATGTTATCACAAGCGTCATCACGACGGACCGACACCCATGGTAACTGGCGTGGGGGAGGAGAGTGCACCGTGGCTACATCACCTCAGGCCCTTCCACCACTGGCATTTGGTGGCTTGATGGAGCATCGACCTAAGGGCCCCGCTGGTCGCGGCTCATCTTTGTTGGCGACACCGACGAGGCTCTGGATGGTGGCTCTCCACTCGTTGAGTTTTTTCACAGCAGGAGGAAAGTCGAGGAGCAGCTGCACGCATGCCAAAGCTTCTGCTGGCATGGGCGGCGGCGAAAGCTGCATGGACCGTGTCGCGCTCCGACTTCTAACCACGTTAGAAGGAGCTCTATCACGGCCTTGCGGCTGTGCGCCATTTTTCGCTAGCACTTCGGCGTGAATGCTGGCCTCCTTCATCCTGTGAAGGATGTGCATGACTCTTCCCATGGCGGCGCCCGGGGTCACTAGCATGGTGATGCTGCTCATCATGCACAACTTGGGAAGAGCACGTCTTGAGCGCCAGCATAGGTGTCTTGGAGGTCGCCGCGCCATCAGTAAATGGCAAGGCGCCGCCCTTGGAGGTCCCCGCACCGCTTGAGGGGGCCCAGCTCCGTCTTTGGATTTGGTTGCTGGCGGCCTGTTGTCTTGCGCACGAACGACGCCGCTCGCCAGGCTTTGACTACCAGAGCGATGTGGGTGTTCGCGGGCCGCGCCTCGGGTTCTATCCGCGACCGCCCCACTACTCGCCCGCACTGGTACAGGTCGTCCGGCTCCAGATGAACCGATCGCCGTCGTCATCTTCTTGGGAGCCATGGCAATGAAGAACAGCTAGACTAACTTCTAAACCGGATTTTCACAACTGCGCCCCCTACCTGGCGTGCCAGAGATGTCAGTGGAGAACGACACCTATGGGATCACTGGAATCCCTTCTATGGTTGGCGGGCGCGAGGTTGTGGAAAGAGTGGGTCTATGAGCCAGCACAAAGAACGTTTACCCAGGTTCGGGCCACGAGGATGCGTAATACCCTAGTCCTGCTTTGGTGTATATTTGAGTGTTCTTGTGTTCTTGAACTAGCTACGGTGCGTGCGTAGTCTAAAAGAGCTGAATCCCTCTCCAGTATGCCTCGGGCCTCCTTTTATAGAGAAAGGGGACGCCACAGTGGTACACAGGAGGTGGAAAGGTGTACAACATACAAGCTTATCGTCTGTCATTATGGGACAAAACGCATTAAATGCGCTCCTTAGGTGTCCCCTTGCTTTATTGGGGATGGTTACGAGGCCCGTCCCATCCGTCTCCGCTCCATCTTGCTTCAACACATGTCTATGCCAACGAGGCGGGTTGTGCCATGTAGGCTGGGAGGCTGCTGAGCTGGTGCGGTGCCAGTGCAGGTGCTTGCTGAGTTGTTCTAGAGGTCACACGTCGCCACGAAGGTGCTCGCCCAGCTGGCTGAGCTGGCAGCTACATGGGAATGGTGGTGGAGTTTTGGCAGATGTGGGCCTGGCCGCGGCCCTGCTGACGTCCTCGTCAACGGTCTTGCCGGGGCCCCGGCAAGGGTCTTGTCGTGACATCACGATCATCCCTGGCAAGGATCTTGCCGGAGGTCTCATGGATTTCCTCGGCAAGGATCTTGCCGAGGATCATCATCTTCTGGTCCTCATTTGATCTTGCATGCTTTTGATCTTCACGAAGATCTGCATGCCATCATGGAGGTGCCTCCCGTGCCTTGGTTCCAATGTTGTTGATGGTGTTGGAACCCTTGGGCTCAAGGGTGGCGCGCTCCGCTGGTGCTGGGCAAGTTTCCCCGGCCAGGCCCTTGCCGGTGCTGCGGAGGCTGCCCCAGCAAGGCTCTTGCCGGGGGAGTCTACCTTGCCCTTTTTCTCTTTGTGTCTCTGGTCTTGGCGTTGCTTTGATTGTCTTGCGCCTTTGGCTTCCCTCCTCTGCCCTGCTAAGTGTGGCCGCGGGCGCGGCTCTGACTGCCCGTGCACAAGTAAAGGGGTACAAAAGAGAGCCCCTACTTTTGTACAACGACAATGGCACCCCCTATGGAATTCTAGCTCTCTCGACCTCATCGACACCCACGAGCTCTGCCATGGCTATCGCAAAAGCTTGGATGCAGTCTCCAAGATCCTCAGCAGTCACCTTGGCCCAACCAAAGGCCTTAGAATGGGCAAGTTCCGTTCCAATGGCAAAGACCGAGCCAAGCTTGACAACTGGTTCTGATCCCCCGCCTTAGATAAGCTCAAGGAGCTCACTTTTGATGATGGGCATATGTGGTCGCTGCCAACGTCCGCACTCCGCTCGCGCCCATGCTGCGCGTCGCCAAGTTCAGGAACTGCGATTTCCCGCTCCTTAATGACGCGCCCGCTCTTATTCTACCATAACTGAAGCACCTCAAGCTCGTCGCCGTCTGCCTCTCAAAGGGTGGCATGGAGCGCCTGCTCCGTGGTTGTACTGCACTCGAGTACCTTCGTCTTCAGGCGATCAATGGGTTGAGTACCTTCCACATCACCTACATGACTCTTCGGGCTATTTATGTGTGTTGCTGGTGCGGCAGGAAGACATCGCAAGATGTGTACCACGGTATGGTCATTGAGGACACATCTGCACTCGAGAGATTACTTGTAGTTGATCAAGAAGGTCCAACAAGAATCAATTTCTATGCCGAAATTGATAGTGGTGGGCTACTCGTCTAACAAATACTCCGAACTTTTCATTGGATCCACACCCGTTCAGGTACAACAGCCGCCTTCTACCTCTCGTTCTACAAATTAACATTATTTGTAATTTTGAAAATGTTTGTTCGTCTGTCATGCAGAAAATGATTCCGACAAGCTTGACCCCGAAACTGCGCACAGTGATGGTCTTGGCACTAGAATCTATCATCCCCGACCTGGAGCAAGTTGTCAGTTTCCTGAGATGCTTTCCGTGCCTGGAGAAGCTATATATCAAGGTGATGTTCCTTTCCTGTTAAATGTTAACCATAAGGGAGTTCAATTTGTGACACCTTTTTCCAAGTTTACAATGACAATGTACTACGATTTCTGAAGGTTCTTTTGGAGGATTTCAGTACATACATGTCCCCCCCCCCCCATACTAGTTGCTTGGTCCATATGGTTACAATAATAAGCATTTCTCCTTTGGATTTATCTGTACTAGTTTTCTTAGGGAACTTCTCATCCACTCCAACCTCTTGTGAAGAAGGCTACATTTTTCTAGAATGTAATCAAATGCCCATGTTAATCATGTCAGATCGAAATGGCATGTTAATGCATTTTACAAATCCTGCAAACCAAATAGGCCTTTCGTAATGTTCAAAACTGCATGTAGGCATTAACACATTCTCTTCTTTTGCAGATAAGATTAGGCCTAGTGGTGGATAATGTGATACAATATAACAATCATGTCGAATGCCTAGATCTGCATCTCTCAGAAATTACTTTGAAGAACTATTGAGGGACCTTACAGGAGATTATATTTGCCAGGTTCTTTGTTCTCAGAGCAAGGGTGCTGAAGGAAATGAGGTTTGCCCTAAATTTATTTCGCAAAAATGAATGATTTGTTGATCAGCGCCGGCGCCTGCGGCAGAATGGAGTAGGCTCCAAAAGTGCTAAATTTCATTTTGGAACTTAATATGATAGAGTAATCGAAAGTCATTGTGTCACTCCATACATGACTTCTTACTGGTTGACCCCTTTGCAAAAATTGTGAGATTTCGAAACCAGACTTAGAAGTGGTGATATTAGTTTGAACCTCTCTGATATCCATGTTCAGCGAATCAGCGCAATTGTTTGCAGCTGATGAGCTGAATTTCATTTCTAATATCAGTTTGAACCTTGTAATCTTTGAATTTGAGCCATATAACTCTCGAATTTGAACCTTGTAACATTTCGAGCTCTTGTGGTACAATCATTGAAACGGCATCGTATGAGACTTGTATATTTCTAGCAGTATTTTGACATTAATATGCAATGGTCTTAGATTTGTTAACCATTCTCGAATCAGCTTACCGTGTAGATCTCACAGGACACGATCTGTATAGCTAACTCGACTGCGATCTTCGACATTATTGCACATAGTTGGTTTCTTCCACCATGTGCATTGTAGAGCGCAAAATTAATTATCGCACTCGAGTGTCCATCGTCACCCTTCTGTGTAACTTTGACCTCATCACCCAAGGGTAAACTTATGACCGAAGTCATTCCACACACTTGTTTTTAAAAAGCTTTTTTTTCAATAAACGCCCATGATTTGTCCCTCTTCTAGCCGACGCGTGGCCAAACTAGCCGGGTGGGAAGCTTGCGCGGTAAACAGCATGGTAGCGCGGGAACAGACTCACCGACGATACATTTGGCGCCTCTTCGAGCCCACGCATGCGGTGTGGTGTTGTCAAGCATGCACTGGATTCTTGGAATCCTCCACTATGAACGCCGTGACAAGACGTGATGATTATAGGCCGGCCGGCCCCCATTTATTATAGCGTCCATTTAACCTACCCTTGTCTCTCTTCAACCTTTCGATCGCGCCCCACCATTGCAAGAAGCACACCCACCACGAGAAATTCTTAGAGGGTATCCTGCGCGGCTTCAATGGCGCTCCGAGCGGCTGCCGAAGACGAGCAGCAGCTCACCATGCGTGCCGTGGTGGACACCCACAGAAGGTTCATGGACCTCTCAGTGGTGTACATTGACGACCTGGTCTGGGTGGAGCACTCCATCCACATCATGGAGTTGTTGCTTGCCGAGGAGAAGTACAAGGTGGTCGGGTTCGACCTCGAGTAAACCCGCGCTCATGTCGGGTCTCGTCCCAAGGTCGCCGTCGCCCAGATGTGTGTGCGCCACCACGTCCTCGTCTACCACTGCCTGGCCACAAGACCTTGCGAGCATTTTGCCATGTTTGTCAACAACCCCCACTACATGTTAGCTATGGTAGACATCACCAACCATTTAAAGGCGCTCGAGAGTTCGGGCATCGCCTGCCAGAATCTTGTCGACATCCAGGGGCAATACAAGATCTAGGGCAGCAAGGAGCATGAGAAGGACTCACTGGTTCACCCCGCCTAGGCCATCATCGACCCCTACTACAGAGACATGAAGGATAGTGCAACAACGACAAGCATGCATGGCACTCGACCTAGATGGAGAAACTCGACAAAGCTCACGTCGTGTACGCGGCCAAGGAGGCATACACAAGCTACGACATGTACAGGCGGATCATTGACATGAGGAAGTGCCTCCTTCCCCAAAACGGCCAGGGATCTAGCCAGAAGCAGAGCAATGGCAAGTGTCGTCGGAACAATAAGTAGAATGATTAGATCCTCGTTTCTCCTAATTTAGTATGCATGTAATTGCTTACTTTGGTGTGTGCAAATGTTATGTGTGTAGTCACTTGTATAATTGTATGCTTAATTTGGTTACGCAATGCTGTCTTTTTAAGTATATATGTTGATGCTCTATAGACAGAGCATAGATATTGTGCGGACAAAGAAAATCACATCGCACACGGACTTAACAATGTATCCCGACGGTGATGTTTTCATCAATCACTCACTATTGTATACCAGCAATCATTTGCTCACAACACACACGGCTTGTTAGCAGTAATCGTCTGTGTTGTTATCGGTCTTTGCACATGTTTCCGATTATAGACCTCTTTGCCTCGTATCACACATATCTTGTTCATTTGAACCGTTTCTGTTCTCATGTCTCAACGCAAACAGTTCATCCGAGTGAACGGCATGCCGTATATCGCACACACCTTTGACCTGGCTGACTGTTTCTTCCGTGTTGTCTAATCACAAATAGTTCATTCGACTGAACCGTATGCTGTACATCGCACACACCTTCATCTGCTGCCTGTTTCTTTTGTTCCTCTTCATTACAAACAGTTAATTGGGCTGAACTGTATGCCCTGCATCGCACACGCAACTAAAATCTGAACTGTGTTCGATGCATCCTCCATCGAAAATGTTTTGCACCTTTTTTGACGGTTATTTTACACCATCGTTTGCGATTATGGCATCGCACATAGTTTCATTGAAGGGTCTCTGATTGTAGTGTTGCATTAGCAGCATCCTGCAGTACTGTATGTACCACTGTACTACTCCTACTACTAAAAGACATATATTTCAAACAATATGACAATCTGTCTAACCAAGGTAGGTGCGAGGAGTAAACAGAGGGACTAGTAAAATTTTCTCCTCATCCTACGAGCCACCACATGCGTGGGAGAGGGAGCGGGCGTAAGGCATAGTAAGGAAGCTTCACCTCATCCTACGAGCCACCGCGCCCGTAGGCGGGGGAGACTGCGTATTAAGCAAGCTTCTCCTTGTTCTGCGAGTTGATGGGACACATCAAAAGTACTTCAGTGTATAGAGCCTTGCCTCTAAAGTAGGCCCCACATGGTTTGCCTCTTTTTTAACATAATACATCAAGTCGTAATTTGTTTGTTCACCCTTGTTACATGATCCTTCATCAAGTGGACAACCAATACACATGTCAAATTACGACGAGGGCTGCCTTTTTGTACAGAAATGAGCTCCACCGTGTACCTGCGCGGGTGTGGTTGGGAAAGAGATGGGAGTACGTGCGACGTGCGTGCACCTCTTCTCTTCGTGCGCGTCCCGCACCTATGTGGGTGTCGTGGGAACGAACACCTAGGGGGCAGGGCCCCATTTCGGTCCGGCGGGGAGCGGAGATCGCACGAAGAGCAGATCGAGGCGAGCACACTAGCGATTTTACCCAGCTTCGGAGCTCTCCAGAGAGATAAAACTCCTACTGCTGCTTTGTGGTTTGTATTATGTTCTTGCTCTAGAGCGTGGGAGTGTTCCGGTTTCGAATGAGTCGAACCCCCTCTACGTTGCGCATGGGCCTCCTTTTATACGCTCAAGGGGTCACCGACAGGTGGCAACATAGGTGAGGGTAAAAACGTAAAAGATGTGGTTGGTACAGCTACTTGTACAGTGCGCCCTACCTAACTCTGATAGCAGGGAAAAAAGGCATTAAATGCCCGTCTTAGTCGCCCAAACAGTGCAAAAAAGTGACCGTTAGGGGCGCCACCGCTTGCCACGATGGCCTTCTCGTCATCTCGTCTTGCCACCTCGCACCGCTAGCATCACAGCTTCTTGCCACGCGCGCCTGGAAAGGCCCCGAGGCGACACGTTGGTGAATGCGCTGGAGCGCGGGCGCAAAGTGGTAGCTTTGCTACGGCGAGCGCCTTGCCGCGGTTGTTGTCTTGTCGCGTTCGGAAGTCTTGTCGCTCACCGGGCCTTGCCGGGACGCGAGGCGCGTCGCGGCAAGTTGCTTGAAATGCCTTGGTTGGCCTTCCCGGCAAGCTCCTCTTGCCGGGGTCTTGTCCTTCCCGGCAAGCTCCTCTTGCCGGGGCCTTGTCTTCTCGGCTTGAACACTTTGTTCTTGAATGGCTCCAAGGGAACCAACGGAGGACCTTGGCGGTCACCCGGCAAGCCTTGCCGCGGGGTGCTGCGACTGCCCGTGCACAAGTTCGGGATACTAAGGTACCCCTACTTTAGTACACCGACAGGAGCCCCCGGGCCTGGGCCATACACGGTGCTGAGCGTTGTTGGGCCAGGCCCAAAACAAGGCACGGGCATGCGCAGCCTGGGACACGCCGAATCTGACTCCGTATCCACCGCGCCCTCTCGTAACGGCACGCGTCGAACGCGGCGCCGTGGGAGAGATCGTGGGTGGTTCTTTATTCGGAGAAAGCGTAACGTTCACCTCCTCCTCTTTATAAGCAGGGGAAACAGGGCAGTTCCCCCTCCTTCTCCACTTGCTGTTGCAACCTCGGAAATCTCCGCCGCTCCCCTCCGCTACTAAATCCGAAAGAGAGCAGCGCTCCGCGCCTCATTGCCGCCGTTGCCACCAACGCCGTCGGTCTCTCCCTGCCACCCTCGCCATGGCTCCGAAGACAGGGAAGGGCGTGAAGTCGGCCGAGGCGCTGCGGCTCGAGGCGCTGCGGAATGAGTGGGCCACCTTCCCTTCTGAGCTCACCGTGGTGGAGCTGAGGGGGTGGTACTATCTTTTCTGGTCGACGGAGACGCGGGCACATCCGCGCACGAAGGTACTCTCCGCCGCCGCTTTGAAACGGGCTCCAAACGGATACCCTTTCTTCGTTCTGTTCTTCTACTACGGGCTCTGCCCGCCCTTCTCTGAATTCTTCTGTGACATCATGAATACCTACGGGTTTCATCTCCTTGACTTCACCCCCAACGCCGTTCTGACTATGGCAGTTTTTGCACATCTCTGCGAAAACTTTGTCGGAGTCGACCCAAATGTAGCCCTTTTCTGCCACTACTTCATGCCTCGGGTCAAGAGAGGAGAGCCTCTATCCGGCGGGATCGCTTGGATCTCGAGAACCGGCAAGAAGGAGGCGTATCTAGAAGGGGAGCTCCACAGCAAATGGGAGGAGTGGAGAGCGGAGTGGCGCTAGATTGTTGAGGAGAACCCGCAACCGTTTACCGCCCTGCGCCAAGCCCCAGCAGTGCGCAGCGGCGATTGGAGCGCCCTTGCCGCGGATGACGACAAGCTGAAGATCACCACCACCCGGATCTTGCGCCTTAGGCTTGCCGGGCTCACTATAGGCGCTGTTGGCGCAGACTTTCTTCGCCGCTGCATCGCCCCCCTGCAAGAGAGGAAGAGACCCGACTGGGAATTTGGGAGTCCGGCGGACATCATGAGGCTGCGTCCGGGCCTCAATTTCAATTTTACTGTCTTGGAGTTGGATGCGATGCTCAAGGAGCTGTTCAAGCACGATCCTCAGCATCCCGAGTGGTTCAGGTTGCCAGCAGGCGTCGTTCCGCTATGCAACAACTCCTCATTGGATCGCATCCGCGCAATGATGCCGCAGTGTGACTCCCATGGGATCGTCCCCACTTGGCAGGAGCCTGCGGATGATGTTGTGCAGCAGTTCTTCGACGGCTTGGTGGAGGTGGTGGTCCATGCCGAGGAGCAGAAGCTGCTCACCCGCGACACCACCGATGATGAGATGCAGCGCATCGCCACCAGGGTGGAAGAGGAAGCGGCAGCTGCTGCCGCGGGCGAATTCGGGTTCACCGTCGAGGACGTAGAGGCGGCAAGCCTTGCCGAGCGAGAATGGCTTGACGGCGAAGAAGAGCGAGAATGGCCGGAGGAGGAAGAAGAGTAAGACTGTTCGCCGTACTTGTAGTTCTTCAATCTTTGTTGTTTTTATCTTGTACTTGATTTGCTTGACTCTGAACCTTGTTCCTTTTCAGGACTCTGGCCGAAGGAGCGGCGAAGAGGGCCAAGGCTCCGGTGATCGTCATCGAGGACGAGCCCGCCATGACGGTAGGAGGCGCGCCCGAGACTACCTTGCCGGACCCGGCAACCCTTCCCCAAAGCAGCCCCCAGTGCAGCCCCCAGCGTAAGTATATGGTTTACTTTTTGCTGTTATACGTGCGTGGGTGCTCTTTATTTGTTGACATCTGTCTTCTTGTTTGTGCAGGAGCAGAACAGCCTCACCAGGAGCAACCGGAAGCCGCCCCCGAAACACTATCTGCGTCGACTTCGCCGCCAAGGGGGGATTCCCCGGCAAGGGAGCGTTCTCCGGTAAGGGAGAAGTCCCCGGCAAGGGAGGAATCTCCGGCAAGGGAGGAGCCCATGGCCGAAGAGCCCAGCACAGGTGATCCTCCTGCTTAACAACTTCCCTTGGGTTCTTCTTTTTCTGTCTTTCTTTTTGGATATTTGCTTAATTTTTCTCCCTCTTCCGGCCTTCAGACCCTCCTTTCATGAAGCCGATGGAGACCGAGGCCACCGGTGAGGAGAACGCGCGCGGCGACAATGATGACACCGGCGCCACCGAAGAAGAGGCCGGCACTGATGATCCTGCCGGCGAAGAGGCCGCCAAAGCTCCTGGCGCAGGAGCTGGCGAGGGGTCCGGCGGTCGCACTGACGACCCTGGGGCCGCAGGAGCGCAAGGCGCTACACCAACCACCGATCCCTCCGCCGCTGATGCAGCGCCAGGCTCCGAAGAGCCCTAGCCCGGCGCCTACCTGTAGGCCGGCGATGGTGTCTTCATCAAGCTTCCCTGGGTTTCAAGCTCCAGGGCGCCGGTTGAAGGAGAGACTTTTGATGGGGAGGTGCTCGCCTCCGCGGGGCTGACGCTAGTCGACGCGCCAAGCAGCAGCAGCGGCGAGTCTGAGGAGGAGCAATTGCTCCGGAAGCTTGTGTTGCTCTACCGCGCCCGACAAGCCAAGGTGGAATCCCGGGAAGCGCTTGTTGCGTAGGCGGGAGCAGATATTGAGAAGCGCGCGGAGGAGCTCCGGGAACGCAATCAGGAAGCTCTCCGGTCCATTGCGGAGGAGCGGGCGCAGCTCATCGAGGCGCGGAAAGCCTTCCTTCTCGAGAAGGCTGAAGCTGAAGAGCAACATCGGCTTGCCGCCAAGGAGCTGTCCACGCGGGAAGGTGAGCTGACGCAGCGGAAAGTCAATCTGGACAGCTACAAGGAGGAGCTTGTCTCGCAAGAGAAGACACTTGGCGGGGCTCTCAAGGAAGCAAAGGACGCTGCCGCAGCTGTCGAGGCCGCCAAGAAGGAGCTGAAGACGAAGGTGGCGCGGCTGGAGGGCGATCTCAAGATGAAAGATGAAGAGCTTGTCGCGCTCAAGCGTGAGTGCGAGAAGGACGCCCTTGCCCATGGCGAGCTGCAGGGCCGCCTCGCCGAGAAGGGCAAAGAGCTTAGCGCCGCCAAGGACTCCAATGCCGATCTTGAATTGAAGCTATCCACACTGACCCAGGCGCTAGATGACGCCAAGGAGCGGGAGGTGACCTTGAAGGAGGAGATCAAAGGCAATGAAGCGCTGCTGGCGAGTGCTGCCGAGACCCAGAATACTCTTAGGGAGACCGTGGAGCTTTAGATGGAGGGTCTCGTGAACATCGCCGCAGTCATCGACAAGGAGCTGGAGGAGCTGGGAATGGAGGACTTCGGGTATTCTACCGACGAGAATCTCCAGCCCAGCGCCAAGCTCACTTTGTTCTTCAAGGGCGTGGCGACGGCTCTCCAGCGACTCCGGGAAAGAATCCCAAACAGCTGGCCGACGAGTTGCGCACGATCTGCGCGATGGTCTTGCAGAAGGTGCTAGTGAAGGTGGCCTACCGCAATCCAGGCATCAACTTCACCAACATCCTCAAGAAGTTGCCGGCTGACGCTGATCTGGAAGCGCTCAGGGCCCTTGTCACACCCATTGTGGACAAGGTGAATGAAGTCAGGAGGGTCGACGGCGATCGCGTAGATTAGGCCGCCCTTTTCCTCCTTTTCTTGCCGCTGCTGATCATGTTGTGAGAACAATTTATTAGAGCCGCGACAAGTTCTCTTGTAATATAACTCTATTTTGGGTATCAATTGCTATCGACTGCTATGTTATTTCCTCTACTTGATTCCTTCCTTTGTATGTTTTTACCATACGCTTTTAGGGAACTTGCCGGAGCAGGCACCCTTGCCGCGAGCGCTCAGTGCGGAACATCAGCAGCCTGCTGGCGGTGCTGCTACCGACAAGAAACCTTGTCGCAACTAGTCGCAGCACACTTAAGTTGTTGAGCGGACTCGAAACAAAATAAGGGCGCAACTAGCTACGAGTTGGTTCCTCCGCGCACAGGTTTTCCATACAAAGGACAGTCGTTCAAGGAAGATAACTCTAAAAAAAATTTAAAACTGATTGCTCAAATTTTGGCAACTTAGCTTTTATGTTGTTTGCTTCCCGGTAAGGCGATACTTGCTTGAACGACGCCTGGTCCACACCATTATCTCCTCCTTCCCTCCCCGGCAAACTTGTGTGCGAGGGAAGCTTTCCCTTTCTTTGAGAAAAAGAAAGAAGAGAAAATAAAGATATGGAGCCTTATGGCTCGTTATTGCTTACCAGGGGCAGGTGCTGCACAGGATGTCAGATAGTACATGCAAAAAACAGAAACCATGAAATTGACAGGATATGCGGAGCACATGAGCTTTATTTATGCACGGGGTCTGCGCTCGGCTTTGTACAAAGGGTTACATGCAACAGCGACAAGGCTTGTACAAAAGGTGGTTGCCGGAACAGGTTCCGGCAACCGCGCCTTACGGGTAAAACTTACGAAGATGCTCAATGTTCCAGGAGTTGCTCACCGGAAAGCCATCTTCGGTCTCAAGGCGGACATCACAAGGCCTAGTGACTCATTTCACCCGGTAAGGGCCTTCCCACTTTGGCGTCAACTTGTTGGAATTCTTGGCGGAATGAACACGCCGAAGAACAAGGTCGCCTTCCTCGAGACTTCTGGCATTAACTTTGCGGCTATGGTAGCGGCGCAAAGCTTGCTGATAGCAAGCAGCTCGTATAGCAGCCTGAAGACGGTCCTCCTCAAGGAGCAGCGCGTCATCTTGTCGCAGCTGCTCTTGCTCAAGCTCATCATAAGCGAGTACTCAAGGCGATCCATATGCGAGTTCCGTGGGGAGAACTGCCTCTGCTCCATAGACTAGAGCGAAAGGTGTCTGGCCAGTGGCTCGATTTGGTGTCCTCCTGATCGACCAAAGAAACACTGGCAGCTCCTCGATATTCTTTCCGCACTTGTGCAGCCTGTCGAAAGTTCTGGTCTTGAGCCCGCGCAGCACTTCAGCATTTGCCCTCTCCGCTTGACCGTTGCTTCTCGGGTGAGCAACAGAAGCGAAGCAGACCTTGGCGCCAAGGTCTTGGACGTACTGCATGAAGGTGCGGCTCGTGAATTGCGTGCCGTTGTCGGTGATGATCCTGTTAGGTACCCCGAAACGGCAAACAATGGACCTGAAGAACTTGACTGCTGACTGTGCTGTCACCTTCCTCACTGCTTCCACTTCCGGCCACTTTGTGAACTTGTCGATTGCAACGTACAAGTACTCAAAGCCCCCGATAGCTCGGGGAAAGGGACCGAGGATGTCGAGCCCCCAGACCGAAAATGGCCAGGATAAAGGGATCGTCTAGAGAGCTTGAGCTGGCTGGTGTATCTGCTTGAAGTGGAACTGGCACGCTTCACACTTGGTTACTTGTGCAGTTGCATCCTGGAGGGCCGTTAGCCAAAAGAGACCTTGCCGGAACGCCTTGCCGGCAAGTGCTCTTGCGCCAATGTGATGACCACATATGCATCCATGTATCTCCGCCAACAGCTCTTGTCCGTCTTCCCGGGGAATACACTTCAATTTCACACTGTTGAGTCTTCTTCTGTACAGTATGTCGTCGACAAACTGGTACATACTTGACTGTCGGGCTACTTTTTCCGCTTCTTCTTACTCTTCGGGAAGCTCTCCTGTCTGAAGGAAATGGACAATCTGTTGCGCCCATGCTGGAGCTTGCGGCTCAACAACAAGGACTAAAGGCACATATGCTGCTGTGGGAACATCCGCTTCTGCAGCAAGGGCCTGCGGCTCGGCCGGAGCTTGATGTTCCCCGACAAGCTTGCCGGAGCGAAACTTGTCGGGAGCGTCTGCTTCAACGGAACAAACCATAAGGCTTGCCAGAGCAGACTGCTCCTCAGCACTCTTGGTGTTGATCTTAGGGACCTTCTTGGCGGCGGCTTCGGGGAGCTCTGCCGGGAAGTAGTCACCAAAAATCAATTTCCTCTTTTTGCTCTGCCCAGTTGATGGTGTTATAGACGGTTGAGTCAGTTTGAGCACAAAGATCCCTGGTTCCACAGGTAACCTAAGTGCAGCGCACTTTGACAAGCCATCGGCAATGTCGTTCTGGGCTCTCGGAACATGTTCCATCTGCAGGCCGTCAAAGTGCTCTTCTAACTTTCTCACCTCATCAACATAGGCTTCCATCAACGGGCTCTGATAATCCTTATTCACTTGGCGGACGACAAGCTGCGAGTCACCCCTGACAATGAGCTTCTTGATCCCAAGGTCTGCTGCGATCCTGAGGCTGGCAAGCAAACCTTCATACTCTGCAGTATTGTTTGTCGCTTGCTCCTTGGGAAAGTGCATTTGGATCACGTACTTGAGGTGCTCTCCAGTGGGTGCGACAAGTTACACGCCTGCACCGGCGCCTTGCAGTGAGAAGGCACCATCAAAATACATGATCCACTCTTTGCTTGCTTCCTTGACGGGGATGCTCGTCTCTGGAATTTCTTCGTCTGGCGTTGGCGTCCACTCTGCTATGAATTCTGCCAATGCTCGGCTCTGGATAGTTGAGGTGCTCTCAAACTTGAGGCCGAAGCTTGAAAGTTCCAGTGCCCACTCGACAATCCTGCCTGTTGCTTCTGGATTTTACAGTATCCTCTTCAGCGGAAAGCGAGTGACCACTATTATCTCATGTGCTTGAAAGTAATGGCGCAGCTTTCTCGAGGCCATGAGAAGGCCGAAAAGCAACTTCTGCACACGAGAGTACCTTGACCTAGCCCCCTGTAGAAGGGAGCTGACAAAGTAAACTGGGCGCTGCACCATTTTCTTCTGTTTCTCTTCCTGTGTCTGCGCAGATCCTTCCTTGTCGGGACCAGAGCTTGTCGGGGAAGCCCCCTGCTTGTCGCTGGATGCATCTGACGTGGTTGCCGACTCATCATCCGCCTCCCTCTCCGCTACTAACGCAGCACTAACCACTTGATTGGTTGCCGCTAGATACAGCAGCAACTTCTCTTGTGGTTTAGGTGCGACAAGTATTGGAGTGGAGGACAGGTATCTCTTCAAGTCCTCTAGCGCAGCCTCCGCTTCTGGAGTCCATTTCATTGGACCTGCCTTTTTCAAAATTTTGAAAAACGGCAGGGCGCGTTCATCAGACTTAGAGATAAACCTGCTAAGAGTAGCCACGCAACCGGCAAGTCTTCGTACATCCTTGACGCGCTTCGGTCCTTCAATTTGCTCAATGGCCTTGATCTTGTCGGGATTGGCTTCAATTCCCCTTTGAGACACGAAGAACCCGAGAAGCTTGCCGGAGGGGACTCCAAACACACACTTCTCGGGGTTCAACTTGAGGTTGATCTTGCGCAGATTTGCAAAAGTTTCATCTAAATCTTGGATCAGGGTTGTTTTGTCCTTGCTCTTGACCACTATGTCATCCATGTAGGCTTCCACGTTTCTGTGCAACTGTGGCTCAAAAGCTTCGTGAACTACCCTTGCAAATGTTGAACCAGCATTCTTCAAACCGAAAGGAATTCGTACGAAACAGTACGTGCCACATGGAGTGATGAATGCGGTCTTCTCTTCATCCTCTTCTGCCATGAAGATCTGATGATATCCTGAATATGCGTCAAGAAATGAAAGCAGGTCACATCCAGCCGTGGAATCAACAATCTGGTCAATGCGCGGCAAGGGAAATGGGTCTTTGGGACAAGCTTTATTAACATCAGTAAAGTCAATACAAAGCCTCCACTTCCCGTTCGCCTTGCGCATGACAACGGGATTGGCCAACCACGTGGGATGGAGCACTCCTCTGACAAGGCCTGCTGCTTCCAACTTCTTGATCTCTTCTGCAATGAATTCTTGGCAGTCCACTGCTTGTTTCCTGACTTTTTGCTTGACGGGCCACGCGTGAGGACAAACGACAAGGTGGTGCTCAATCACTTTCCTAGGAACACCGGGGATGTCAGACGGTTGCCATGTAAACATGTCGACATTCGCCTGGAGGAAAGCAACGAGCGCGCTTTCCTATTTAGGGTCAAGCGTGGCACTGATGGTGAAGGTACCACCAGTGCCGTCCTCTTTGGCAGACACTTTCTTGGTCTCTGGTGAAGCTGTTTTTGTCTTCTTACACTTGCCGGTGGAGCTCGATGGTGCGTCCTCAACGGTAGCGTAGCACTCCGAAGAGGTGCGCTTGCCGGAGTGGGCATCAGAGCTCTTGCCGGACTTGGTCTTCTTCTTCCCTCCGGGAGCTTCAACGGCAAGTGGCTTGCGTTCTGCTGCGGCTGCTGCTTCCCGGTAGATCTTGTGGGTGCAGATAAGGGCATCCTTCTTGTCGCCAGGGACAAAAATGTCACTTATCGGACCGGGCATCTTCAGTATGTTGTATGCATAGTGAGAGGCTGCCATGAACTTGGCGAGTGCTGGACGGCCATGTATTCCATTGTAGGGCAATGGAAAATCGGCAACGTCAAAAGTGACTCTCTCACTTCTGAAGTTTAGCTCGCTGCCGAATGGTATCGGCAACGTGATCTTCCCCTTCGGCTTGCTCCTTCCCGGGTTGATTCCTTGGAATGTGCCAGTCTCTTCGAGCTCGCTATCGGGGATCTGGAGCTTCTGGAGTACCGCTGAGGAGATCAGATTCAAGCCGGCCCCGCCGTCAACTAGCATCTTTGTAACCTTGAGGTTGCGGATGGTTGGTGAGAGCAACATCGGCAAGCACCCAACCGCAGTTATGCGATCAGGGTGATCCTCAACATCAAAGATGATAGGCGTGCTAGACCACTTCAGAGGCTTGCGTGACTCAACTGATGGTTCTGCTGCATTAACTTCCTGCACCCACTGTTTGAGCTGGCGGTGTGAAGTATGCAGAGAAGC
Organism: Triticum aestivum; assembly: GCF_018294505.1. Classification (NCBI taxonomy): domain Eukaryota; kingdom Viridiplantae; phylum Streptophyta; class Magnoliopsida; order Poales; family Poaceae; genus Triticum; species Triticum aestivum. The sequence goes on from NC_057813.1 coordinate 519,890,590, forward strand.
ACCGCCGTCAATGCACAGAACCTCTGTGGCTTTCTGAAACTCCTGGTCGTCGGCCTCATCATCATCCATCTCCTCATCGTCGTCTTCATCTTCGTCTTTGTCGCGGCCGCGGGGAGGCCTGTCTCCTTGCCGCTGTTTGGCCTTGCCGCGGCGTCCCCCCCGGCCGGGACGCTTCTTGCCGGATCCTCCAGTACCTTCCTGGGCTTTCTCCTTGTCGCGTCGCTCGTACTCAGCCTTTTGCAGCTCAACGAGCTGCTCGACCTTCTTGCAACTTTGGAGGTCACGGCCCTTGGTGCGGTGGATCTTGCAATACTGCTTGTCGGAGCCGCCCTGCTTGTCGGCGGCCGCCACAGGTTCTGCTTCCTTGGCGCCACCTCCGTTGCCGGACTGCTCAACAACTAGCACATCTTTGCCGTTCCTCCTTCTATTGTTCCACCTCCGGTTTTTCCTTGCCGGGGCGGCCTCCTACTCTCAGATCCTCCTACTGCTGCATTCTCTCCGGGGAGTTTCCTCCCTTCTTCAGCACGTGCACACCTGTCGGCCAGGGCGTATAGCTCACTGACGTCCCTGATCTTGCACATCGCCATCTCCTCCCTCATCCTGCGGTTTCGCACGTTCTGATGGAACGCGCTGATGACCGCGGCAGGTTGGACATCTGGGATGTTGCGCTGCACTTGGCTGAATCTCTGAATGTATTTTCGCAGGGGCTCTCCTTCCTTCTGGGCGAGCAGGTGAAGATCACTCTCCTGGCCATGAGGCTTGTGGCCGCCTGTAAAGGCGCCGACAAACTAATGGCACAGATCTGCCCAGGATGATATGGAGTTGTCCGGCAAGTGCATGAGCCAGGACCTGACGTTGGACTTGAGCACCAGCGGGAAGTAGGTGGCGAGGATCTTGTCGTCGCGCCCCCCGGCAGCTTGCACCGCAATGGTGTAGATGCTAAGGAACTCCGACGGATGCAACCTGCCGTCGTACTTCTTGGGTACATCTGGCTTGAAGTTCTTCGTACTGGGCCACTGGACTTGCCGCAGCTCACGAGTAAACGCAGGGCAACCTACCGCGTACGGCAAGTCGCCTGGTTCCCCTGGCGCATGCATGTCAACACTGGGCCCAGCGCGCTGGTCTGATTGACGCCGCGCTTCTCTTCGACGCTCTATGCGAGTACGAGCGTCCTCTTGCTGCCGTTCTTGAAGAACTTGGCACTGATCGCGACGAGCTCGTGGATCTGACGACGCGGTGGAGTCTGTGTCGAGGTTAACCCGGCGAGTCGGCGATCTTGCCTTCGAGGCGGAGAGTGCACGGTGGTGGCGCCTCCGCCAGCCTTGTCGCCATCGTCTCGCGCCCGGCAATCTTGCCGCGGCTGCGATGTAGCTGGCTGCCGTGGAGTGTCGCCGTTGGCGAAGCCGATGAGGCTCTGATTGGTGGCCCTCCAATCGTCGATCTTGTCCGCCGTTGGAGGGTAATCCAGGAGCAGTTGGGCTCGGGACAACGCTTCTTCTGGAGTCCTCGGTGGCGGCGGTGAACGGTGCAAGGAGCGGGATATGCTCGGACTTCCAACTGGGTTGGAAGGAGCAGTACCCCGTCCAGGCGACCATACCTCGCTCGTGCCGGCATGCTGGCGTGCATGCTGATCTTGAACGCCCCGAGATCCACCAGCTTGGCCTTGTTCTATCACGCGTATGGTACTGCGAGTACCATGACGCTGTCGATCCCGCGCCTCCTGAGATGGGCGCGATGCATGTACGGACGCCGAAGTTTGCGGGGCCTTGTCCTTGGACCTCGCAGCAGCGTGAACTCCCTCGTCGGTGCCCGCTCCTCCGCCGGCGTCTACCCCACCTCCCGTTTGCTCCAGTGGCGGTGGGATCGACGTGGACGGAGCAGCCACCTCCGAAGCCTTCTTCTTCGGTGGCATGTCGATGAAGATAACGAAGATGTGGCTCGCGTGAACGCCGGATCAGGTTCACACAATCTCGATGCCCCCTACCTGGCGCGCCAAAGATGTCGTTGGAACGAACACCTATGGGGCAGGGCCCCTTTTCGGTCCGGCGGGGAGCGGAGATCGCACGAAGAACGGATCGAGGCGAGCACACGAGCGATTTTACCCAGCTTCAGAGCTCTCCGGAGAGATAAAACTCCTACTGCTGCTTTGTGGTTTGTATTATGTTCTTGCTCTAGAGCGTGGGAGTGTTCCGGTTTCGAATGAGTCGAACCCCCTCTACGTTGCGCATGGGCCTCCTTTTATACGCTCAAGGGGTCACCGACAGGTGGCAACATAGCTGAGGGTAAAAACGTAAAAGATGTGGTTGGTACAGCTACTTGTATAGTGCGCCCTACCTAACTCTGACGGCAGGGGACAAAGGCATTAAATGCCCGTCTGAGTCGCCCAAACAGTGCAAAAAAGTGACCGTTCGGGGCGCCACCGCTTGCCACGATGGCCTTCTCGTCATCTCCGCTTGCCACCTCGCACCGCTAGCTTCACAGCTTCTTGCCACGCGCGCCTGGAAAGGCCCCGACGCGACACGTTGGTGAATGCGCTGGAGCGCGGGCGCAAAGTGGTAGCTTTGCTGCGGCAAGCGCCTTGCCGTGGTCATTGTCTTGTCGTGTCCGGAAGTCTAGTCGCTCACCGGGGCTTGCCGGGACGCAAGGCGCGTCGCGGCAAGTTGCTTGAAATGCCTTGGTTGGCCTTCCCGGCAAGCTCCACTTGCCGGGGTCTTGTCCTTCCCGGCAAGCTCCTCTTGCCGGGGCCTTGTCTTCTCGGCTTGAACACTTTGTTCTTGAATGGCTCCAAGGGAACCAACGCAGGACCTTGGCGGTCACCCGGCAAGCCTTGCCACGGGGTGCTGCGACTGCCCGTGCACATGTTCGGGATACTAAGGTACCCCTACTTTAGTACATCGACAGTGGGTGTGTGAGAGAGAGATACAAACCTAGACATAATGCACCGTCCATCCTCATGCCTCCTCCTAGTTCGACCACCAGTCACCATGACGCCCCAGTCCTGCTCACCTTATCTCTCATATTTCTTGAGATATCATTTTTTCGATGGAATTCTCGAGATACTATTTTTCTGATAAAATTCTTGAGATATCATTTGTTTTTAAACATGGGATTACTCTTGCATGGGTCAATCACAACAGGTGTTTTGTAAAAAATACACCTTGATGTTCCGTGCAATGCATGGGCATCTTGCTAGTCCATGAAAACAACATATGGCAAAATTTCACGGCGAACGAGGGATTTGAATGTACTAGGAGGGGTTGCTTGGATGTTGCCCAGGGTAGCCAAAATATTGGTGACCCTTTTGTCCACCGGTGCCTTTGCCACCCATGAACGAGGAATGCCTCGGGTGCTCATGCATCCTCCAGCGCGCACGTTGGAGAAGAGCTCGCACGAGTTGTGATTTTTTTGTCGCACCACGCCGCCCGAGCCGGCCGAAGACCGACCGACGACCCTCAAATTACGCCATCCTATCGTAGCCGCACATGTTCTGATAGCAACTCAACCAACTGGACGAAATTCATGAAAACACGGTGATATTTCATATAAACAATGACGGAATTCATATAAAATACCGGATTTTCATACAAGCATGACGGATTTCATTACATTCAATTCAACTAAGCGGTGATAGTTCTGGACAGCACAAGTATATAATACCTGGCCTATATGGTCGCCCGCCGATCCATTTATATTCCTCATGTCTGGCAGCACAATCACCGGACTCCCGGGAGCCCTGGAGGTATATGCTTCTGCGCAAAGGATGGCTCGCTGCCCCACTACCCAACTGATATCGTTGACTGATGCCCAAGATGAAGGTGGAAGGGGGCTTCTCAACTTCCGTGGAGCCCATGCGGGGTCGACGAAGGTCCTAGCAACAAAAGGATCCGGCAAGATACCTGGTATGTATGCTTGCGTCGCCTCTGTGGTGGCCTTCATGGGACCCAAGCGGCGGCGGCCCCCGTGTTCTACTTATCCATGATAATGGCGGTGGACGCGGAGGCGTTGGCCACCGACTAGTCGCTCTCTGCGCAACCGACTTTTGTCTTGGCTTGCATGGAACGGCCACCGGCATGGGAGTCTCGGCCACAGAAACGGGAGACGTGGTCGCAGAAACGCGAGGCGCTGTACATGGCGGCGGCGTAGACGGCAGCGATGACGCCCCGTGTGCCGCTCCTCTTCAAGGTGGCCTAGAGCAGCGAGTTACTGAACCGCGCGCCGGCTTGGGGCGGTAACTGGCTCCGTCTGGCAAGGGGAGGGAGGTGGATCAGCGAGCTGCATAGCTCATATCCGGCAGGCTCGATGGGCCACCCAGCCGGCTTGGATGCGGGATAACTACTCTTTGTAAGCCATTGTAAGAGTGGACAAAATGGTGAAAGAGGAGATATGGGAGTGACGGTGGTGTGCGATTCTTGGCCGGCATCTGGCCTCGTTTAAATTGGAGATTAAATAGACAACGGACGGGAGGAGCTCGGCCGGCGTTGCGTTGCTCGTGCATGAACGGACGTGTGTCCAGAGTGGGTTTCTCGGCTTCCACACGGGTTTCATGGAGGCGTTTGAATGCAGCAAGGAGGCATGTTCAGCCGGGCGTGCAGCGAGGTGTCCCCTTGACTCTAACGTATGACACCACGCCATTCCAATGATGTGTGGGCTCTTTGGGTACATGGCCTGCATGTCAGTGACCCAACACGGGCAGAGGAACTTTTGATGTGCCAGGGCGGTCAGAAGTAGACATTTCATAAATCGATGATTGTTCATTGAGTGTGACATCATCTATTTAATGTAGATAAGCCTACTATATAATGTAAGAGAATTTTAAAATTTTCATATATACGTTGATAGCTCGTTCGATTCGTTGTGATTCATTGACCGCTGCAAACATCAATGTTCTGCTTATCACAGATAAGATTGATTAATACCCGTAACAATCCATGTCCTTAACAAAAGGTGCATGCAATTATAGGTTGAGCGTGGGTCTTGCATGTGTGTTGTGTGCATGCAGGTGTGCGAGTGTTGCCTGCGTGCATGTGTACATTTCAGTGTTGCATGCATGTGTGTGTACGTGCGTGTGTTCATGAGTGCATCTATACGTGTCAGTGTTGCACGCCTGCATGCGTGCGTGTGTTTGTTATGTGTACGTGTCAGTGTTGCACGCCTCCATGCGTGCGTGTGTTCGTGCGAGTGTTACGTGCGTGCATGTGTACGTGCAGGGTGAGGCTACACGTCAGTCGATTGACTTTTTCATCTATGGTCTGTCGATTTTCCAGCCGTTGGATACGATATCAAGGGCCTGCAGTTTATCTTCAAGGGCCCACAGTTTATCTTCAACATCCTCCCCACCGACCACTAATATATTACCATTTATGTCTTTCATATACGCACTGATAGGTGGGCCCTATGGTAATGTGCGCTGCTGAATGTGGACCGTTAGCTGGTCAATTGATCGTGTCATTAACAAATTACAGAGCTATATGGTGAGCCAGTGACCGTATGATCACCCTAAAATGTATTTTATTAACATAGTACAAACTCAAACTACCATTTATATCTTTCATATACGCGCTGACAGGTGGGCCCCATGGTTACGCGCCCCGATGGTGCAACACTAGTTGCGCCACGTGGAACGTTTGACTGGTCAATTGATTGTGTCATCAACAAAATACAGAGTTGTACGGGTGAACCAGTGACTGAATAATCACAACATGTATTTTTTAACATGGTACAGACACAAGCGCTCATATATACGCGCAAGGACTCACCGCTATAAGCGCACACACACAGAACTTACCCCTATGAGCACCTTCGAGAGAGTGAGCCAGCATATGATCTTGAGATTTTATGAAGTCACCATAGGTGCCTCGTAGTTGAGTGGAACGTCTCCTCCCACTAAACGCACATAATTGAAAATACTGAAATTAACCCAGGATAAATGCGAGCACCAGGAATATAACCCTAGTGGGCTCAGGAAACCACTGTCCTCCTAACCATCCAACCACAGGTTAGTTAGCACCACAAAATTTATGTGGTGACCGTGATGAGCTTATTCTGAAGTCCAGTGACCTTATCATGCTTTCCCTTCAAATACAATGACCATAAGTGTCGTCAACCAAATACAGAGCACACATCAAATACAATGTCCGTTAGTGTCATCAACAAAATACAGCGACGTATCGTGAGCTAGATACCGTATGATCACCATGAGAATGTATAGGGTGACCATAATGAGCATATTCTGATGTCCAGTGACCGTATAGTGCTTTCGCTTGAAATACAGTGACCGTCACACGTGAATGTGTCAGGGGCATGCATACTTTTAGAGGGCCGAGAGATAGTTTGTGAGCGTACGTGAAAGTGGTGTAGAAAGAGGGGGTGTTCGGTGGAGACAAGGAGAGATATGCCCTTCATTTCTCTTTCCCGTGACTAATATTTTAGGAGAAAATATAAACATTCACAATGTAGAACAAATATTTTTGGATGCACCATGCAATTAACTTTCATGTATAACATTGTACTATTGTATGTGCTTATTTTCTTAGTGGCCGATTGCGTGTGTGGTGTGGTGGGCACATCGTTTCTAGTTGAGATGGGCACATCATTTCTAGTTGGGGTCGGTCAACATGAGCACTCATGGGTCAGTTCCAACCTGCGCCACATAGGTTGGACCGAGAAACATTATAAAAAGACCCATGTGGAGGACTCGGCATAAAGACAAAGCTACCAGAGTTGTGGAGGACTCTATCCCCACTAGAGATAAGCCGACTATATATGATTTGTAACCCTAGGCCCCGAGTATGTTATAGAAGCCCGGGGGCTAGTTCATCGATAGTATACACACACGCACAATCACTACTAGGGAAAACCTTATACACAGAATGTTACCAGTAGCGCTTGTTAAAATGAGGCGCTACTGCTACTTTGCAGTAGCGCGTTCGGCAGAACCGCGCTACAGTTAGCAGGTTAGCAGTAGCGATGTCCTTGCAGAAAGCGCTACTACTATAATTGCCACACCATTCCCGGCGTGCTAGGTATAGTAGTAGCGCCCTTCTACGGACAGCGCTACTACTATGGATTTTAGCAGCAGCGCGTTTTTCCTTCCCACGCTACAGTTAAAGCTATTTTCACCTAACCCCCCGCGTGGCCTGATTCCCTCTCCTCTGCTTCCTCCCCCAATTCCCAACCCCGCCTCGCCACCACCATCTCCCTCGACCCCTCCTCGCCGCCATCTCCCCTGACCCCGCCTCGCCGCCGTCTCCCCCGACCCCGCCTCGCCGCCGTCTCCCCCGACCCGGCCGCCTCGCCGCGCCTTGGTGCCGCCGTCTCCCCCGACCCCATCTCTATCCCCGCCCTCTGTAAGAACTCTCCCCTTCCAATCCCTCTCTCCCCTTCTGATCCCTCTTCTCTGCTTAGTATGAACCCTAGGTATTTAGTGCTAGTTAGTATCAACCCTAGGCTATTTTTAGTGCTAGTTAGTTAATTACTTAGATGGTAATTAGGGCAGTAGTTCCTAGGTACTAATTAGTTAGTAAGAATTAGGTACTAATTAGGTACTAGAATATTTTTATTTATAGTATTATTTTTAGTAAGAACTAGTTGAATTAATAGAACTAGTTAGTAAGAACTTGTTTCTATTTTTTAGTTAAAGCAATTTTTCCCGCCTTGACGTGGACGATGCCTATCCCGCATCCTCGTCGTCGAGTCGGCGGAGGACGACACCTGCTTGACCAGATCGGCCATGTCCGGGACTGGGCTCCGCCGGGGTGGTACTGGGAGGCGCTACCTACCGGGGGGCGCAGGTTGGTGAGGAGCCAGCCTGTCGTTGACCCGAACCTTGTTTGGTGGCGGTCGCGTGGGCCAGTGACGATCCAGAGGCTCGAGGACTCCGCGGAGGTGGTGCGTCACCATGTTAGTGAGGAGGACGCGCACGTTTGTCGCTACTTGTTTGCGTTGGAGCACAGGCCGTTCTCCAATACCTGGCAGGTTCTCCGGGGATCTCACTGGAGCTATGATCCCGTGATGGTGCCTTCTCTGTGGGTGTCCACCGCCCGCGCCGATACCCATCGTGTGCTAGAGTTTTAGTTGTATTAGTGATGTTATATGTATGACACTATTTGTGATGTATTAGTGATAATATTCGACGATGTACTGACGCATGAGATGATCTACTTTTGCTTATTGAATGCAAGCTAATTTGAGTCCTATAAGATATTTTGAAATGTATATCTTGTGTTGCTCAATATCCAAGTGGCCGGTCATGTTTGCAGGTTATACCTTCGAGTGGCCTATGTTTTGCCGGAGTGTTGATTCATTTCCGTTCCGGCAAATTTCAGGCGCTCGATATGTCCTATTTTAGCAAAGGTCATGCCGGATTTTTCCGTGATTTTTGGCATGACTTGTGCTAGAATATGTAGGAAATATCGAGTGCCCCGGATTTGTGTGTTGAGTATCTTGGTAGTTGTCTTCTATTGATTTTCAATTAATGTTTTAACTATGAACATAGGAAATGTCTGACGACGAGAAGGATTTCGGTATTTGCAAATACTGCGAAGACGAGTACGGCCTGTGCGACGAAATCTTCCTAGATGATGATAGGCGCTTCAGCATCAAGCTGGACGAGAACTTCGAAGTGGATACAGTAAGTCACAATGACAAGTCTTTTTTCGTAATTAAGCATGACATCTGCTTCATTTGCTTGATCTTATATTTTTTTACTATTCTACTAGCGTATCCCCTGCCATGCAAGAGTTTTTGTATTGGATAAGATAGGTTTCAGTCATAGTATGGAGGAAAAGAAAGTTTACTTGAAGACCGAGCATGGTTATATTTTCCATGCGAAGTTATACAATTCATACGACTACACCTATTTTGGATGCAAAACATGGCGAGCACTATGCAAGACTTATGCATTTGAGCCTGATATGGTTATCACCTTTGATATTCGTCCGGAAGATGATATTGAAGGTAATACCGACATCTGGGTCAATGTGCAAATGCCTCCAGTTATACCATTATGTAAGTTTCTCAACCATATTTATGTCTTTGATATTATTTATTCAAAAATAGTTGACAACTAATTTGTATTGTCAGCTTATTTCCGTGCAAGCAAACATGTCCAGCACTTGGTAGACAGGACCGTATACTGTCTTGGGGCTGAACTCAACTGCGAGGAGCTCAATCATTATGTTTCATGGCTTGAGGATCTTGATACTGTCAAGACAAATTTTCTTCCTGCATTTAGAAATCTTAGTACTGAAAATGTGCGACCAATAGTGTTCGTAATGAACTACGGTCACATCCATTTAGGAAGGATGGTAAGATTTTTACTTTTTATCCTCATTGCATCTTTTCCATACATTATTTTTGAAGCTAAACTTCATTTCTAAGTATGTTACCATACGATGTTCTTCAAGAGGGACTCCCGATGAATGTTGTGCCTTACGGGATCGAGACTAAAGGTATCATGAGTATTATCAACTTACGGCCAAGATATCCTACAGCTTACTTTAGTGCATTCAAGATTAGCGACGGATGCTTAATAGTGCAAGACTGGACCAAATATGTGTTGGGGGAGCGCAGAGAAGTACTAGGGAGCAGCAACCAGAGACACCTTCCACGATTAGGAGACAGGTTCATCTGCATGCTCCAACTTGATCAAGGAGGAGAGCTACACATGTTTTATGTTCTTTTACCTAAGAGAGAGCAGCAGGAGTGAGTAGCAGGAGTGAGTAGCTGGCTAGAAATGAGTTTCAGGATGAGGATGTGCTACACTATTACTATGATGATAAAATAGCTAGTGTTGGTGGTAATGACTATGATGATTATTATTAGCTAGTGTTAGTGGTGATTAAATAAATAATGTTGGTGGTAATGACCATGATGACGATTAAATATCTTTTGCTGGCGGATTAGATTCAAGTGGAGGCAACATGTGGTGCACATCGAAAGTACTACTAATCCAAATTAGATCAAGTTTGGATTAGTAGTATACTTTTGACATGCACCACATATTGCCTCCACTTGAACCTAATCCACCTTCATTTAATACACTGTTATGGACATAATGATGTAAACCTCATAACAGCTGGTATTGTACCAATATTTGTATGATGGCGCATAAATACACTAAAAATAAAAAAATTATAAAAAAAATACTAGTAGCGATGGAAAGGAAACACGCTGCAAGTAGATAACTTAGCAGTAGCGCGGTACTGAACAAGCGCTGCAGCTATTTGTACTAGCAGTAGCGCGTGATGGCACGCGTTACTGCTAAGCAATAGCTGTAGCGTGTTATTAGTAGCGCGGCTTCCCGCGGTACTAGTAGGCACAAAACACGCGCTACTACTAGGGCCCTATCACTAATATACAGTACCAGGAGTAGGATTTTTCCTCTACTACAAGGGTCCAGACTTGGGTAAAACTTTGCCTCGTATTACCATCCAGCCTAACAGTTAGGGATATCCTACCGAATGATCTGATGGAATTATATCTGCCAACTACTAAGAGAGAGGTGTGTCTATGGGGGTGCAATGTGTGCGAGAGACGCCTAAAATAATGTGCATGCGGGAGACACGTAGGCACATATATGTGCGTATAGAGGGCTAGTAGAGACCGTGCGTGTGTATATACGCATGTGAGAGAAATAGTGTTTTCCAACTAAGATTAGTGAAAAGAGTGGTACATAGTATTTAGAAAGAGAGAGGGAGATCTAGAGAGAGTGTGTGCGTGAGACATCCCGGCACCCAGGGAGAGATTGTGAGCATGTGTGAAAGAGAAATACCGATGTATATAAAGTGTGTGCACTTATGCTTTAGATAGAGAGATATATAGCGTGTGTGTGAGAACGGGCTGAGGCATAGTGCATCTACGTGTAAAAGGAGGTTCTACGCATTAAATTAAAATATAAATGGCATTATTCTTTCTAGATGAGATCATGAATTTTGCAATTTGTGTATGAACGAAAATCGGTGTATCAGACACCCATACTCTATTGAATTCTAGCATGTGCATGTGTTTATTTTGTATTATTAATCCATAGAGTGAGAGCTGTTTGAAATAGAGGCAAGACATTGCTTTTGCAATTCATATATAAACATTAATTAGTGCACTCCATGTTGTTAGTGTGAATCACCTTATACATTTTCACTTACATGGATACATTCCAAACTGCTAGCTAAGAAATAGAATACATGTTGAATTAACTTAAAGGGGGTTTCAAAGGTTCGAATTCATAGGAAGTGCATTCATCTATTTGAATCCGAGATAATGGCATTTGTAAATCAGATCTAAAAGGGGGCATCAAGATTTTTTGTGCGTTTGAACATGCTATATAGTCATACGCATGTCTAACTATTTTTTTGCAACCAAGGAGATTATATCTGGAACCATGCATGAACTGAGGTAAGTAGCATATTTTTTAATATATACACGTGTACAATGTATATTCAAATGTACCCCCTCCATTCCAAAATAATCATACTTTTAGGATTTCAAGAGTCAAGATTTATGAAGTTTGAGAAATCCTGAAAATTCAATTCAAGAGAACCGAAAACGTTAATGCTTATCCTCCCAAATATTGAAGGAAGCGCCAAATAAGCCTCTGGTCACCCGAAACCGCGCGAGACTAATGTTTGGTGGTAGGAAATTATTGTCCTGGCTCTGGCCCGTGTAGCCTATCGGCCCGATGTCCAAAGGTCTAAACCAGGGTAGGTTTGTAACTTCACAAAGATGCCAGTCTCAACCGCCTCCGAGAAGCATTCATACGCCGTGGGCGCCTAAACAACCATGTGCTCGGCCGAAATCTATTCCTCTCACCAGTTGGGACACTTGAGATTACTGTCCTACACCCAACCCGCAATATGTCCAACATTTTAGATGGGGGCAAATTTTGTAACGTTCCCCAAATTTCAAACAAGCGCGTCCCAAACCAAAACCTTGTTCCCCCTTAGTTTCCCTCCCTCTGTTTCCCCATTCATAATCCATGGGCGCCAAAACGCCCTCTCCACCAGTCACAAAACCCCAGCCTCCTCCGTCCTCCACCCCATCGCGCCCAATCCAGCGCTGCCCACCTCCATCACGCCGAAGCCGGTACCCCGACGTCGTCGTCCAATGCAACCGCAACGCCCTCAAGGACTTAGTAGCTGAAGCCGAGGCAGAGCTGTATCCATGATGCCAACGCCGACATGCGCCGTACCAGAACCACTTCGACCACGCCATCCTGCGCCTCACCGCTGTCGCTCCACTGTCACAACCGTCCACCGCACCAGAGTTGTTCCCCTTACACCATCATTCGCTGCCTCGGATCTGGTTCCCTGCCGCCAACAGACGGCCACCGCACCACACTCAACAACTTGGCCATGGGGTCATCCAAGGCTCCATCGTCCTCCACAACTTCTCATTTCCAGCGAACCACAAGAAGATTTTTGGAAAACGGAAGGAGGAGACAGCACTTCCAGCAGAAAGAGGTACTCCTCTTCCCTTATACGTGCAAATCGTACATCTCTGTTCACATCGTATTCATCCCACGAAAGAAACTAGTTGAGCGCTTCTTACTGCATCCTCTTCGTGTTACTAAATGCACAAGGTTTCCTCCCATTTACTATTTCACCTTCGCTAGAGGTCAGTAGCCCGCCTGGATTTCAATTCAGGGTCAGTTGAATCACACTTAAAAGAAGCAGCACCCGCTTAGGTGCGCGGAGCACCTAGTCCGCCTGTTCGCCAGGGAAGCGGTGCATCAGTGTCTATCATAGGGGTGTGGGGTGCAGGAGCTGCTTGCGCCTGATTTGGAGGTCGGCGGGGCATGAAGGGATGGTCGGGGGGCGGTGCCAAGCATGGCGGTGCGGTGAGGTCGAGGGAAGGGCGGAGGCAGGGGACTGGGCCGATGGTCACTGGCGTTTCGAGGAAGATCGTAACACTGACTGGCTGGAGGTAGATGAAGGCGATCTGCCTATTCTTTATACATCAGACGGTGCAAAAAAAAATGGACCGACCTATTTGTTTTTAGTCGACTGTTCTTTTCATAGGACCACACCTTGTGGTGTGCTGGAGGAACATCTGCATTTCCCAGCCATCCCTGTGCTCATATTTCAAAATCCTAGAATCTAGTAACTTCGTGTTCCATGCATGTTGTAGAGCTATCATATGTCTCCCGTCATTTATTTCTCACCAACCTGCTATCTGCTACCTTTAAATTGTACTGGTGCATACACTTCACCCATAGTCACACTACTGTTTTTTATGCATGGGTATTTCAGACTCTGACGCAGTGTTGATGAATACAAAAAAGAAAAGACAGAAGTTGCTGCAGTGTAATTCAAAGATAAGCACTAAGCCTTTCAATGCTCTAAAGGGTGTAGTGTTAGCAGATGGAGACAGTAAACGTAGCTCTACAGTTGATGATCTCAACTGCCACACACACCATCCCAGGTGCTGTCTTTAACTTCGCGCTGTCAAATGTGGTTGCATGTTGCATATGGTGCCTAGCTTGTATTGCTTCCAATTTGGTTAAATTGCATCTGCTTACTTCACACATTATACCTTTGATATGACATGCCTTCTTGTTTTTGATACATACTACATATGTCTGTTAACCATATTTGTACATCAAACTAATGCTCTTTTGTATCCCTCATCAATCACTTATGATGAGACAGTCACCCCGGTGGGTAACTGTGAGACGCGCTACTTGTTTAAGGAGTGCAGTGTCATCCTCCCCACATGATTATCAAGAAACAACAAGGCTAAATGAAGATAGTCAACGTATCTCTCTAGTTGATGACCGCAATTCCCCCACACCACCATCGCAGGTGCTTGCTCTTACTTGGCAGTGTGATATGTGATTGCATGCTACATATGGTGTCTACCTTGTAATGCTTCTAATTAGGGTAAATTGCATCTGCTTAGTTGCATATGGTGTCTTCCTGTTTTTGGTACATACTACATCTTTCTATTAACCATGTTCTTACATCAAACTACTTTTCTTGTGTATCCCTCATCAATCACTTCTGATGAGACACCTTCAAGTTGACAGTGTAATATTGGCTGCATCTTGCATATCATTTCAAACATCTATTGCCTCTTATTTGTTGAAGTTCCACTTATAATGAGACACATCTAACTTTGTAGAGTGATTTTGGTTGGATCTTTCATATGGTGTCTAGATTTCATTGCTTCCAATTTGTTGAAATGCCTTCTGCTTAGCATTTTCCGTACATGTTCCATCCTCCTGCAATGTGGTTGCCATACATAAAAGTTGTGTTTGCTAGTATCTTTTCTTGTGTGTTTACTTGACAAGGCAAAATCTAAAAGGACGAAGCCATGGAATGATGGTGGTCCTATGGAGCAACCGAAACAGATGATCTCTGCAGATTCTCCTTCTACTCCTACTGCAGTGCAAGTTCCAAATCTCATCTCTGCCATTACCTACTTCTGCTTGGACTAACATCTCCCTGGATTTCTTTGAGGGTTTGTGAGGGAGTCCTGGACTAGGGGGTGTCCGGACAGCCGGACTATCATCGTCAGCCGGACTCCAAGACTATGAAGATACAAGATTGAAGACTTCGTCCCGTGTCCGGATGGGACTTTCCTTGGCGTGGAAGGCAAGCTTGGTGATACGGATATGTAGATCTCCTACCATTGTAACCGACTCTGTGTAGCCCTAGCCCTCTCGGGTGTCTATATAAACCGGAGGGTTTTAGTCCGTAGGACACACAACCATTGCAACAATCATACCATAGGCTAGCTTCTAGGGTTTAGCCTCCTTGATCTCGTGGTAGATCCACTCTTGTACTACCCATATCATCAATATCAATCAAGCAGGAGTAGGGTTTTACCTCGATCGAGAGGGACCGAACCTGGGTAAAAACATCGTGTCCCTTGTCTCCTGTTACCATCCACCTAGACGCACAGTTCGGGACCCCCTACCCAAGATCCGCCGGTTTTGACACCGACATTGGTGCTTTCATTGAGAGTTCCTCTGTGTCGTCACCGATAGTCTTGATGGCTTCTTCAATCAACGACGCCGTCCAGGGTGAGACTTTTCTCCCAGGACAGATCTTCGTATTCGGCGGCTTCGCACTGCGGGCCAATTCACTTGGCCATCTGGAGCAGATCGAAAGCTACGCCCCTGGCCGGCAGGTCAGATTTGGAAGTCTAAACTTCACGGCTGACACCCACGGAGATTTGATCTTCGGTGGATTCGAGCCACAGCCGAGCGTGCCGCACTGTCACGAGGGGCATGATTTAGCTCTGCTACCGGACAGAATGTTGGAGGCCGCACACGGATTCGCTCCGACCCATAGTTCGGAGCCGACCGCGCTGACCGAGGACAGGTGGCTGGACACCGCCTCGGGAGCTGCAACCTCTATGGCGATGGAGCTGAATACTGACCTTGTCCCCTATAAAGCCCATGACTCCGAGGTGCCAGACTCCTTGCCGGACTCCGAACCTCCTGCGCCCCTGCCAATCGAATCCGATTGGGCGCCGATCATGGAGTTCACCGCCGCGGACATCTTTCAGCACTCACACTTTGGCGACATCCTAAATTCGCTAAAGCATCTCTCGTTATCAGGAGAACCCTGGTCGGACTGCGGTCAGGATGGTTGGGATACGGGCGATGAATAAATTTAAAGCCCACCCACCACCCACTTTGTAGCCACTGTCGACGATCTAACCGACATGCTAGACTACGACTCCGAAGACATCGACGGTATGGACGACGATGCCGGAGACGATCAAGAACCAGTGCCTACAGGGCACTGGAAGACCACCCCGTCATACGACATATACATGGTGGACACCCCAAAGGATGGGGACATCGAAGAAGCAGTGGAGGTAGATTCTTCTAAGAAACATCCCAAGCGCCGATGTCAGCGGCGCCTCTCTAAATCCCGCCACAGTAAGAATGGAGATTCCGGCATCGGAGATAATAACACCCTAGAGAGTGCCGAAGACAACCCCCTCCAGCAAGATTCAGCACAGGAGGACGGGGAAGCCAGCCCTCGAGAGAGAGCGACAGACGAGGAGGATGAAAACTACATGCCCCCCTCCGGAGACGAGGCAAGCCTCAACGACGACGAATTCGTCGTGCCAGAGGATCCCGTCGAACAAGAGCGTTTTAAACGCAGGCTTATCGCCACGGCAAATAGCCTAAGAAAAAGCAGCAACAGCTTCAAGCTAATCAAGACCTGCTGGCCGACAGATGGACCGAGGTCCTCGCGGCTGAAGAGTATGAACTCGAACGCCCCTCCAAAATCTACCCAAAACACAAGTTTCTCCCCCGACTAGAGGAGGAAGCATACAAACCTTCATCACCAGCGCACAATACGGTAGACCGACCTCCTCGTGGCCGCGACAGAGAGGCATCTAGGCCCTCAGCTAGAACCGTACCCCGGCACCGCTCGAAAAGCGCGAAGCCACGGGGGAATGTGCCGGACTTGCGGGATATATTGGAGGACAAGGCAAGACAATCCAGATCTATCTATGGATCACGTGGGCGCCCCACGACCCACGACGACTACCATCGTGCCGGATACAGCAACTCCGGCCGGGCCAAACACAGCAGACAACGCTCTCTTGAGCTACGTCGTGATATTGCTCAATATAGAGGCGCCGCACACCCACTATTCTTCACAGACGAAGTAATGGATCATCAAATCCCTGAAGGGTTTAAACCCGTGAACATCGAATCCTATGATCGCACAACAGACCCCGCGGTTTGGATTGAAGATTACCTCCTTCATATCCATATGGCCCGCGGCGACCATCTCCACGCCATCGAGTATCTCCCACTCAAGCTTAAAGGACCAGCTCGGCATTGGCTTAACAGCTTGCCCGCAGAGTCAATTGGGTGTTGGGAGGACCTGGAAGCCGCATTCCTCGACAACTTCCAGGGCACATATGTGCGACCACCAGATGCAAATGATCTAAGCCACATAATTCAGCAGCCAGACAAATCGGCCAGACAATTCTGGACACGGTTCTTGACAAAGAAAAATCAAATCGTCGACTGTCCGGATGCAGAGGCCCTCGCAGCCTTCAAACATAACATCCGCGACGAGTGGCTGGCCCGGCACCTAGGACAGGAAAAGCCAAAAATCCATGGCAGCCCTCACATCACTCATGACCCGCTTCTGTGCGGGGGAGGACAACTGGCTAGCTCGCAGCAACAACCTCAGCAAAAATGCTGGCAGTCCGGATACTGTCGGTGTACTAAAGTAGGGGTACCTTAGTATCCCGAACTTGTGCACGGGCAGTCGCAGTGTCCCGCGGCAAGGCTTGTCGGGTGTCCGCCAAGATCCTCCGTAGTTCCTATTGAAGCCATTCAAGAACAAAGTGTTTTAGCTGAGAAGACAAGGCCCCGGCAAGAGGAGCTTGCCGGGAAGGACAAGGCCCCGGCAAGAGGAGCTTGCCGGGAAGGCCAAACAAGGCATCTCAAGCAACTTGCCGCGACGCGCCGCGCGTCCCGGCAAGACCCGGCAGGCGACAAGCTTCCGGGCGCAACAAGACAACGACCGCGGCAAGGCGCTTGCCGTGGCGAAGCCACCACTCTGTGCCCACGCTCCAGCGCATCCTTCGACGTGTCGCCGCAGGACCGTTCCAGGCACACGTGGCGGGAAGCTGTGAAGCCAAGCGGTGCGAGGTGGCGAGTGGAGATGATGAGAAGGCCATCGTGGCGAACGGTGGCGCCCCTAACGGTCGCTTTTCTGCACTGTTTGGGCAACGCGGACAGGCATTAAATGCTCTTGTCCCCTGTCGTCAGAGTTAGGTAAGGTGCACTGTAGAGGCAGTTGTACCAACCACTCTTTTTACATTTGTACCCCTGCATGCGTTGCCACCTGTCGGTGACCCCTTTAGACTATAAAAGGAGGCCCATGCGCAACGTAGAGGGGGTTCGACTCATTCGAAACCAGAACACTCTCACGCTCTAGAGCAAGAACCTAATACAACCACAAAGCAGCAGTAGGAGTATTATCTCTCCAGAGAGCTCCGAAGCTGGGTAAAATCGCTCACGTGCTCCGCCTCGATCTGCTCTTCATGCGCTCTCCGCTCCCTGCCGGACCGAAAGGGGCCCTGCCCCATAGGTGTTCGTTTCCCACGACATCTTTGGCGCGCCAGGTAGGGGGCGTCGAGGTTGTGTGAACCGATTCGGCGTTCACGCGAGCCAGATATTCATCTGTTTCATCATCTTCATCGACATGCCACCGAAGAAGAAGGCTTCGGAGGTGGCTGCTCCGTCCACGTCGATCCCACCGCCACCGGAGCAAACGGGCAGTGGGGTAGACGCCGGCGGAGGAACGGGCGTCGACGAGGGAGCTCATGCTGCCGCCAAGTCCAAGGACAAGGCCGCGCAAACCTCGGCGTCCGTACACGCACTGCGCCCATCTCAGGAGGCGCGAGACCGACAGCGTCATGGTACTCGCAGTACCATATGCTCGTTGGACCAAGGTCGAGCTGGCGGATCTCGGGATGCTCAAGACTAGCACGCACGCCAGCCTGCTGGCACGAGCAAGACACGGTCGCCTGGACGGGATCCTGCTCCTTCTAACATAGTTAGAAGTCCGAGCATATCCCGCTCCTCGCACCGTTCGCCACCGCCACCAAAGAGTCCAGAAGAAGCGTTGGCTCGAGCCCAACTGCTCCTGGACTACCCTCCAACGGCGGACAAGATCGACGATTGGAGGGCCACCATTCAGAGCCTCATCGGCTTCGCCAACGGCGACACTCCCCGGCAACTAAGCACGTCGAAGCCGCGGCAAGACGCCCAGGCGCAAGCCGATGGCGACAAGACTGGTGGGGTTGCAACCACCGTGCACTCCCCGCCCCGAAGGCCGAGATCGCCGACTCGCCGGGTCAACCTCGACACCGACTCCACGGCGTCGTCGGATCCACGAGCTCGTCGCGATCAACGCCAAGTTCTTCAAGAACGACAACAAGAAGACGCTCGTACTCGCATCGAGCGTCAAAGAGAAGCGTGGCGTCAGTCAGACCAGCGCGCTGGGCCCGCTGTTGACATGCATGCGCCAGGGGAACCAGGCGACTTGCCGTATGTGGTAGGTTGCCCTGCGTTCACCCGTGAGCTGCGGCAAGTCCAGTGGCCCAGTACCAAGAACTTCAAGCCAGATGTGCCGGAGAAGTATGATGGCAGGTTGCATCCGTCGGAGTTCCTCAGCATCTACACCATCGCGGTGCAAGCTGCCAGAGGGCGCGACGAGAAGATCCTTGCCAACTACTTCCCACTGGTGCTCAAGCCCAATGTCAGATCCTGGCTCATGCACTTGCCGGACGACTCCATCTCCTCATGGGCGGATCTGTGCCATCAGTTTGTCGGCGCTTTCACAGGCGGCCACAAGCCCCATGGCCAGGAGAGCGATCTTCATCTGCTCTCCCAGAAGGAAGGAGAGCCTCTGCGCAAGTATATTCAGAGATTCAGCCAAGTGCAGCGCAACATCCCAGATGTCCACCCCGCCGCGGTCATCAGCGCGTTCCATCAGAACATGCGTAACCGCAGGATGTGGGAGGAGATGGCGATGTGCAAGATAAGGGACGTCAGTGAGCTCTACGCCCTGGCCGACAAGTGTGCACGTGCCGAAGAAGGGAGGAAACTCCCTGGAGAGAACACAGGATCAGGGTGGTCTGACAGTGAGGATGCTGCCCCGGCAAAGAAAAACCGGCGGCGGAACAACAGAAGAAGGAAAGGTAAATATGTGGTAGCTGTTGAGCAGTCCGGCAACAGAGGTGGAGCCAAGGAAGCAGAACCTATGGCGGCCGCCGACAAGCAGGGCGGCTCCGACAAGCAATATTGCAAGATCCACCGCACCAAGGGCCATGATCTCCAAAGTTGCAAGAAGGTTGAGCAGCTTGTCGAGCAGCAGAAACCTGAGTATGAGCGACGCGACAAGGAGAAGGCCCAGGAAGGTAGTGGCGGATCCGGCAAGAAGCATCCCGGCAGGGGAGGACGCCACGACAAGGCCAAGCAGCGGCAAGGAGACAGGCCTCCCCGCGGCCGCGACAAGGATGAAGATGAAGATGAGGACATGGGTGATGACGAGGCCGACTAGCAGGAGTTTCAGAAAGCAACAGAGGTTCTGTGCGTTGACGGCGGTGCTTCTTTGCATACTTCGCACCGCCAGCTCAAACAGTGGGTGCGGGGAGTTAATGCAGCAGAACCACCAGTTGAGTCACGCAAACCTCTGAAGTGGTCCAGCACGCCTATCATCTTTGACATTGAAGACCACCCTGATTGCATAACTGCGGTCGGGAGCTTGCCGATGTTGGTTTCACCAACTATCCACAACCTCAAGGTCACAAAGATGCTAGTTGACGGCGGGGCCGGCTTGAACCTGATCTCCTCAGCGGTACTCAAGAAACTCCAGATACCCGACAGCGAGCTCGAAGAGACCGGTACATTCCAAGGAATCAATCCGGGAAGGAGCAAGCCGAAGGGGAAGATCACGTTGCCAGTGACATTTGGCAGCGAGCTGAACTTCAGAACAGAGAAAGTCACTTTTGACGTTGCTGTTTTCCCATTGCCCTACAATGGGATACTCGGCCGTCCAGCTCTCGCCAACTTCATGGCAGCCTCTCACTATGCCTACAACATGCTCAAGATGCCAGGTCCGATAAGTGTCATCTCTGTCCCTGGCGACAAGAAGGCTGCCCTTATATGCACCGACAAGATCTACCGGGAAGCAGCAGCCGCAGCAGATCGCAAACCACTTGCCGCTGAAGCTCTCGGGGGGAAGAAGAAGACCAAGTCCGGCAAGAACTCTGATGCCCACTCCGGCAAGTGCACCTCTTCGGAGTGCTGCGCTACCGTCGAGGACGCACCATCGAGCTCCATCGGCAAGTGTAAGAAGGCGAAGGCAGCTCCGCCAGAGACGAAGAAAGTGGCCGCCAAGGAGGACGGCACTGGTAGTACCTTCACCATCAGTGCCATGCTTGATCCTAAATAGGAAAGCGCGCTCGTTGCTTTCCTGCGGGCGAATGTCGACGTGTTTGCATGGCAACCATCTGACATCCCCGGCGTTCCCAGGAAAGTAATTGAGCACCACCTTGCCGGCTGTCCTCACGCGCGGCCTGTCAAGCAGAAAGTCAGAAAACAAGCAGTGGAGCGCCAAGAATTCATTGCAAAAGAGATCAAGAAGTTGGAAGCAGTAGGCCTTGTCAGAGGAGTGCTCCATCCTACGTGGTTGGCCAATCCTGTAGTCGTGCGCAAGGCAAACGGAAAATGGAGGCTTTGTATTGACTTCACTGATGTTAATAAAGCTTGTCCCAAGGATGAATTCCCTTGCCGCGCATTGACCAGATTGTCGACTCCACGGCAGGATGTGATTTGCTTTCATTTCTTGATGCATATTCAGGATATCATCAAATCTTCGTGGCAGAAGAGGATGAAGAGAAAATCGCATTCATTACTCCATGTGGCACGTACTGCTTTGTACGGATGCCTTTCGGACTAAAGAATGCTGGTTCAACATTTGCAAGAGTAGTTCACGAAGCTTTTGAGCCACAGTTGCATAGAAATGTAGAAGCTTACATGGATGACATAGTGGTCAAGAGCAAAGACAGAGCAACTCTGATCCAAGATTTGGACGAGAACTTTGCAAATCTGCGCAAGATCAACCTCAATCTCAACCCCGAGAAGTGCGTGTTTGGAGTCCCTTCCGGCAAGCTTCTCGGGTTCTTTGTGTCTCAGCGGGGAATTGAAGCCAATCCCGACAAGATCAAGGCCATTGAGCAGATCAAAGCACCGAGGCGCGTCAAGGATGTACGAAGGCTTGCCGGCTGCATAGCTGCTCTCAGCAGGTTCATCTCTAAGTCTGCTGAGCGCGCCCTGCCAAATATTGAAAAAGGCAGGTCCAATGAAATGGACTCCGGAAGCGGAGGCTGCGCTGCAGGACTTGAAGAGATACCTGTCCTGCGCTCCAATAGTTGTCCCACTTAAGCCGCAAGAGAAGTTGCTGCTATATCTAGCGGCAACTAATCAAGTGGTTAGTGTTGCGTTAGTAGCGGAAAGGGAGGCAGATGATGAGCCAGCGGCCACGACAAGCACGTCCAGCGACATGCAGGGGGCTTCCCCGACAAGCTCTGGTCCCGACAAGGATGAATCTGTGCAGCCACAAGAACAGAAGCAGAAGAAGATGGTGCAGCACACAGTTTACTTTGTCAGTTCCATTTTGCAGGGGGCTAGATCAAGGTACTCTGGTGTGCAGAAATTGCTTTTCAGCCTCCTCATGGCCTCGAGAAAGTTGCGCCATTACTTCCAAGCACATGAGATCACAGTCGTCACTCGCTTTCCGTTGAAGAGGATATTGCAGAATCTAGAAGCAACAGGCAGGATTGTCGAGTGGGCACTGGAATTGTCAAGCTTTGGCCTCAAGTTTGAAAGTACTTCAACTATCCAGAGCCGAGGATTGGCAGAATTCATAGCAGAATGGATGCCGACACCTGATGAAGAAACTCCAGAGACGAGCATCCCCGTCAAGGAAGCAAGCAAAGAATGGATCATGTACTTTGATGGTGCCTTCTCGCTGCAAGGCGCCGGTGCGGGCGTGTTACTTGTCGCACCCACCGGAGAGCACCTCAAGTACGTGGTCTAGATGCACTTTCCCAAGGAGCAAGCGACAAACAATACTGCAGAGTATGAAGGTTTGCTTGCCGGACTCAGGATCGCGGCAGACCTTGGGATCAAGAAGCTTATCGTTAGGGGTGACTCGCAGCTTGTCGTCCGCCAAGTAAACAAAGATTATCAGAGTCCGTTGATGGAAGCTTACATTGATGAAGTGAGAAAGCTAGAAGAGCATTTTGACGGCCTGCAGATGGAACATGTTCCGAGAGCCCAGAACGACATTGCAGATGGCCTGTCAAAGTGCACCGCACTCAAGTTACCTGTGGAACCAGGGATCTTTGTGCTCAAGCTAACTCAACCATCTGTAACACCATCAACTGGACAGAACAAGAAGAGGAAGTTGATTCTCGGTGACTACTTTCCGGCAGAGCTCCTCGAAGCCGCCGCTAAGAAGGTCCCCAAGGTCAACATAAAGGTGCTGAGGAGTAGTCTACTCTGACAAGCCCTAGGGTTTGCTCCGTTGAAGCAGACGCCCCCGACAAGTTTTGCTCCGGCAAGCTTGTCGGGGAACATCAAGCTCCGGCTGAGCCGCAGATTCTTGCCGTAGAAGCAGATGTTCTCGCAGCAGCATTTGTGCCTTTGGTCCTTGTTGTCGAGCCGCAAGCTCCGACATGGGCGCAGCAGATTGTCCGTTTCCTTCAGACAGGAGAACTTCCCGAAGAACAAGAATAAGCGGAGAGAGTAGCCCGGCAATCAAGTATGTACCAGTTTGTCGACGACATACTGTACAGAAGAAGATTCAACGGAGTGAAATTGAAGTGCATTCCTGGGGAGATGGACAGAAGCTGTTGGCGGAGATACATGGAGGCATATGTGGTCATCACATTGGCGCAAGAGCCCTTGCCGGCAAAGCTTTCCGGCAAGGTTTCTTTTGGCCGACAGCTCTCCAAGATGCAACTGCACAAGTAACCAAGTGTGAAGCGTGCCAGTTTCACTCCAAGCAGATACACCAGCCAGCTCAAGCTCTCTAGACGATCCCTTTATCCTGGCCATTTTCGGTCTGGGGGCTCGACATTCTCGGCCCCTTTCCCCAAGCTGTCGGGGGCTTTGAGTTCTTGTATGTTGCAATCGACAAGTTCACAAAGTGGCCGGAAGTGGAAGCAGTGAGGAAGGTGACAGCACAGTCAGCAGTCAAGTTCTTCAGGTCGATTGTTTGCCGTTTCGGATTCCCTAACAGGATCATCACCGACAACGTGTAACGCCCTCGATGCAGCTATATCTCCCATGTGTCGAAGCACGACTTAGAGGCATAACCGCATTGAAAGCAATGTCGCAAGTGAGGTAATCTTCACACAACCCATGTAATACATAAGGAAAAGAGATACATAGTTGGCTTACAATCGCCACTTCACACAATACATGAGTAAAGCATTACATCATACAGATACAATCAAAGGTCCGACTACGGAACCAAAATAAAAGAAGACTACCCCAAATGCTACACAGATCCCCGATCGTCCCAAATGGGCTCCACTACTGATCAACTGAAACGAAACAACATAAAGAACAAGATCTTCATCGAGCTCCTCCTTGAGCTCGGATGCGTCACCTGCACGGTTTCATCGGCACCTGCAAACTGGTTTTGGAAGTATCTGTGAGCCACGAGGACTCAGCAATCCCATTACCATGGGTATCAAGACTAGAAAAGCTTAATGGGTAAGGAAGGGGTAAAGTGGTGAGGTTGCAGCAGCGGCTAAGCATGATATGGTGGCTAACATACGCAAATGAGAGCGAGAAGAGAAACAAAGGAACGGTCGTGAAGCTACCAATGATCAAGAGGTGATCCTGAACACCTACTTACGTCAAACATAACCCAGAAACCGTGCTCACTTCCCGGACTCCGCCAAGAAGAGACCATCACGGCTACACACACGGTTGATGCGTTTTAATTCGGATCTGGTGTCAAGTTATCTACAACCGGACATTAACAAATTCCCATCTGCCACATAACTGCGGGCACGGCTCTCAAAAGTTTATACCCTGCAGGGGTGTCCCAACTTAGCCCATGACAAGCTCTCGCGATCAACGAAGGAATGGACCTTCTCCCAGGAAGACCCGATCAGTCTCGGAATCCCGGTTTACAAGACATTTCGACAATGGTAAAACAAGACCAGCAAGACCACCCGCTGTGCCGACAAATCCCGATAGGAGCTGCACATATCTCGTTCTCAGGGCACACCGGATAAGCTAAGCGTACAGGTACCGATGTAATCCAAGTTGCCAAGGAATGGTCCCGCATGGTGCTCTAGTTTGGACCAACACTCAGAGGAGCACTGGCCCGGGGGGGTAAAATAAAGATGACCCTTGAGTCTGCAGAACCCAAGGGAAAAAGGCTTAGGTGGCAAATGGTAAAACCAAGGTTGGGCCTTGCTGGAGGAGTTTTATTCAAAGCGAACTATCAAGGGGGTCCCATAAATCACCCGACCGCGTAAGGAACGCAAAATCCGGGAACATAACACCGGTATGACGGAAACTAGGGCGGCAAGAGTGGAACAAAACACTAGGCATAAGGCCGAGCCTTCCACCCTTTACCAAATATATAGATGCATTAATAATATAAGAGATATTGTGATATCCCAACCAAAATCCTGTCCACCATGGGGCAATCTTCAAGTTCACCTACAACTAGCAACGCTATAAGAGGGGTTGAGCAAAGCGGTAACATAGCCAAGCAACGGTTTGCTAGGAATGGTGTCAAAGGTTAGAGGTTCATGGCAATTTGGGAGGCATGAAGAGAAAATGATAGGTAACGCAGCAAAGCGATAGAACGAAGCAACTAGCATAGCAATGATAGTAGTGAGATCCAGGGTAGCGGTCATCTTGCCTGAAATCCCGCTAGGAAGAAGAACGAGTCCATGAAGAAGACGAACAGGAGTAGTCGAACGAATCCTCACAACTCCGGAACGAAACCGAAGCTAACGAGAGAAGCATACCGGAAAGAAGCAAACAACATGGTAAACACACAAGCATATTCATGGCATGATGCACAATCAAGTATGATGCATGTCCGGTTTAATGAGGCATGGCATGGCAAAGTGCACAAACAATACTACAAATTAAGTGGAGCTCAATATGCAACGAGTTGCATATTGACGAAACACCACATCAATTATTTAGTTCTCTCTCGGTTATGTACCCAACAATATTAAATGTTGTTAAACATGGCAAGAGGGTGAAGCAAATGAAAACTACCTATCTAGGCAAGTTTAAATGAGGCCGGAACAACAAACAACAATTCCGGAAAATCCCCATATGTCATTTAGCAATTAAAGCAAACAACAATTTTAAACATTTTAATTGTTATTATCATGATGCGGATGACATATGCAAGTTTTATGCAATTTTTATGAAAATGTTGACATAAGCATGTTATGAAGCATTTAGCACCGTGGTGGAAGAAAGGGGTGCCACGGCAACGAATCCGAAAATGATGCCACGGCAACATATCGGTTCCGGTAGCTCAAGGAGATACCGGTGCAAAAGGAAGCGTGCGGATGTGCGGAACATGCTAGAGATGGTGGGGTGATCCCGGTTACCGGGTTCCCACGGGTCATCAGCATGGTGAACAAGGAGGAACGTGCATGAAGCAAACGGGCACGGTGCAAACACGAGCATCTCATACAACATGCATTTGTTCACGGGCGGCGTCTCAGGGTTATACCTTCGAAGCGTGCATTTTGAGGCGGTACAAAAATGTCGAGGGAAGTAGTCGTTCACGGGTCGATAGTGGAAATAGTGGTACACGACGACGGTAGTGGAAGTAGTGGTCCACGTTTCGTAGATGTTCGGGGTCACGGCGAGGAACTTGACGTCCACAAAGTCTTCGAGGGTCGATGGTAGTGGTACACACATTGTCGGGGTACTTGTCGGTCCGGTCTTGGCGACGGTAGTTGTACACAGGTCGTAGAGGAACTTGATGCATCCGAGGTCTTCGGGTTCATAGTTGTACTTGGCATTCGGAGTCCGGGTCTTGCCGGTGGTGTACTTGGTGCTTGAGGTTCCGATCCAGGGGTGCATGCGTCCATGGTAACATTGCATGGTGCGTAGAGGCGACAATTTGGGCGGTGCTGGGCAATCGGGAACAGAAGCGTGCTCGCTCGGGCATGAAGATGGTCGCGGTCAACGCGCGAGGCGCGCGTGCAGGCGGATGTAGCAGACAGCAACGCTGCTCGTCCTCCTCGGTCGAGGCCAAGGCAAAACGGGGCAGAGGAGCTTGGCGGATGCAAGCAGCAGCATAGGGCTGGCAGAGGCGACGCGGGTTGAAGGAGAGGAAACAGCGGTGTGATGCAGGGGCTTGGCGAGGCGGGCAACCAGAACGGGAGGCGCGATGGAGCAGAGGCGTGGCCTGAGGGGAAGGGGCGCAGAGGAGACAACGCTCGGGCATGGGGATCGGGCGCGAGGCGCGGGGACGGCCGCCGGTCTTAGGGAGGCACCGGATTTGCTGGAACTCGCAGGGTACAAGCAAGTCGCTATGGCAACGACCTTGGCTCGAAGAAGGCCTCGCAGTGAAGACCCCAGAGAAGCAAGGAACGGGGCGATGAAGGTGGTGCTCCACTCCTCCTGGTGCTCCTCCGGTGAGGAGAGTTGGTGGCGGGACGAGGTGGCGCAGGGTCGGGCGAGATGCCCTGGCGGCGGCGCTAGGAGGAGGATGAGGGGATCGAGATGGAGTGGCTGTGGGACGAGGGGACGAGGGAGAGAAGATGGGTCGGGCCTAGGGTTAGGTGCGGCTGGGCCTTAGGGGTTTAGTGGGCCGGCCTGGTTAGACAGGCCCAAGAGGCCGGCTGGGCTTCTCTTCTCTCTCTCCTATTCTTTTTCCATTTAAAAACAAAACAGAAAAAGAGAAAGAAGAGAAAGAGAAGGTAGGGGTGGAATCTGGGCATGGGGATAGTTTTCACGGTCTCATAAAAATATGAGGAATTTAAATAAAATGGGAAGAGGATTTTTTTAGGGAAGTAAAATCCACACACATTGGATTTAACTCAGCAAGTTTGAATTTGAAACCCATTCAAATGAGCTCCAAATGGGTTGAAACTATAGGAGGTGACCCTACACACCAGATGTGATTTATGGGCAGATTTGGAACATTAATGGAGAAGTAAAATTGCAACTCAATTTTACTAAAAGATCGAAAAAGCAGGATAGGAGGTTGAGTCGGATAAAAGAAGAGTAGAAGAATAATGCAAATGTGTTATGGGTGATTTCCAGTTAATGGAATATTTATTATAGCTCCCTAATATCGGGAGGATATGTTATAAAGAGAAATCACCATTGTGAATATCCCTCAATTTAAATGGATCGAAGATCCATACCATTTATTTAGATGAGTTTCAAAAATTAAATGACATAATGGCATGATGCAATGCACATGATGCAAGGCACAGATGCAAAGAGGAATGCAACAAGCAAAACAAAACACATGACGAAACCCGGAATCCATGGAAGGCATCTGGAGCTCTGGTCTCGGGGCGTTACACAACGGCACGGAATTCACGAGTCGCACCTTCATGCAATACGTCCAAGATCTTGGCGCCAAGGTCTGCTTCGCTTCTGTTGCTCACCCGAGAAGCAACGGTCAAGCGGAGAGGGCAAACACTGATGTGCTGCTCGGGCTCAAGACCAGGACTTTCGACAGGCTGCACAAGTGTGGAAAGAATTGGATTGAGGAGCTGCCGGTGGTTCTTTGGTCGATCAGGACGACGCTAAATCGAGCCACTGGCCAGACACCTTTCGCTCTAGTCTATGGAGAAGAGGCAGTTCTCCCCACGGAACTCGTATACAGATCGCCTCGAGTGCTCGCTTATGATGAGCTTGAGCAAGAGCAGCTGCGACAAGATGATGCGCTGCTCCTTGAGGAAGATCGTCTTCAGGCTGCTGTACGAGCTGCTCGATACCAGCAAGCTTTGCGCCGCTACCATAGCCGCAAAGTTAATGCCAGAAGTCTTGAGGAAGGTGACCTTGTTCTTCGGCGCGTTCAATCCGCCAAGAATTCCAACAAGTTGACGCCGAAGTGGGAAGGCCCTTATCGGGTGAAGCGAGTCACTAGGCCCGGCGCTGTCCGCCTTGAGACCGAAGATGGATTTCCGGTGAGCAACTCCTGGAACATTGAGCATCTTCGTAAGTTTTACCCATAAGGCGCGGTTGCCGGAACCTGTTCCGGCAACCACCTTTTGTACAAGCCTTGCCGCTATTGCATGTAACCCATTGTACAAAGCCAGGCGCAGATCCCGTGCATAAATAAAGCTCATGTGCTCCGCCCATCTTGTCAAATTTCATGCTTTTCTCATTTTTGCATGTATTACCTGACACTTTGTGCAGCACTTACCCCTGGTAAGAAATAACGAGCCTTAAGGCTCCATATCTTTATTTTCTCTTCTTTCTTTCTCTTGAAGAAAAGGAAGGTTCCCTCGCCCACAAGTTCACCGGGGGGGGGGGGGAGGAGAAGATAACGGTGTGGACCAGGCGTCGTTCAAGAAAGTATCGCCTTGCCGGGACGAAAACGACAGAAAAGCTAAGTTGCCAAAGTTTGAGCACAATCAGTTTTAAATTTTTTTAAGTTATCTTCCTTGAACGACCGTGCTTTGTATGGAAAACCTGTGCGCGGAGGAACCAACTCGTAGCTAGTTGCGCCCTTACTTTGTTTTGAGTCCGCTCAACAACTTAAGTGTGCTGCGACTAGTTGCGACAAGGTTTCTTGCCGGAAGCAGCACCGCCAGCAGGCTGCTGATGTTCTGCACTCAGCGCTCGCGGCAAGGGTGCCTGTGCCGGCAAGTTCCCTGAAAGCGTAGGGTAACATACAAAGGAAGGAATCAAGTAAAGGAAATAACATAGCAAATACTGCCCAAGATAAAGTTATATTACAAAGGTAACTTGTCGCAGCACTGACTAAATTGTTCTCATAACATAAATGACAGCGGCAAGGAAAGAAGAAACGGGCGGCCTAATCTACGCGGCCACCATCAACCCTCTTGACTTCATTCACCTTGTCCACGATGGGTGCGACAAGGTCCTTGAACTCTTCAAGATCAGCACCCGCCGGCAGCTTCTTGAGGACGTTGGTGAGGTTGAGGCCTGGATTGCGGAAGAGCACCTTCACCAACACTTTCTCCAGGACTCTGGCACAGATCGTGCGCGACTCGTCGGCCAGCTGCTTAGGGATCCTATCCCGGAGTTGCTGGAGCGCCGTCGCCACACCCTTGAAGAACAGAGTGAGCTTGGCGCTGGGCTGGAGATTCTCGTCGGAGGAGTACCCGAAACCCTCCAGTTCCAATTGTGCCAGCTCCTCGTCGATAACTGTGGCGATGTTGACGAGGCCCTCCGTCCAGAGCTCCATGGTGTCCCTGAAGGTGTTCTGGGTTTCGGCGGCCCTCGTCAATAGCGCTTCGTTGGCCTTGATCTCCCCTGTCAAGTCCTCCTCCCGCTTCTTGGCGCTGTCCAGTGTCTCAGTCAGTGTGGCCAGCTTCAGTTCCAGATCAGCATTTGAATCTTTGGCGGCGCTCAGCTCTTTGCCCCTCTCGAGGAGACGACCCTGCAGCTCACCATGGGCAAGGGCATCCTCCTCGCGCTCGCGCCGGAGCGTGGCAAGCTCTTCATTCTTCTCCTTGAGGGTGGCTTCTAGCTGCGTCACCTTCACCTCCAGCTCCTTCTTGGCGGCCTCGGCAGCTGCAGCAGCATCCTTCGCTTCCTTGAGGGCCCCGCCAAGTGTCTCCTCGCGCGCGCCAAGCTCCTCCTCATAGTTGTCCAAGTTGAACTTCCGCTGCGTCAGCTCGCCTTCTCGCACGGACATCTCCTCGGCGGCAAGCCGCTGCTGCTCTTCGGCTTCAGCCTTCTCGAGGAGAAAGGCCTTCTGCGCCTCGGCAAGCTGCGCCGTCTCCTCTGCAATGGACCGGAGGGCGTCTTGATTGCGGCTCTGGAGCTCCTCCGCATGCTTCTCTATGTCCACTCCCGCCTGTGCGACAAGCGCTTCCCGGGACTCCAGTTTGGCTTGTCGGGAGCGGTAGAGCGACACCAGCTTCCGGAGCAGCTGCTCCTCCTCAGACTCGCCGCTGCAGCTGCCTGGCGCATCAACCACTGTTAGCCCAGCGGAGGTGAGCACTTCTCCGTCGAAAGTTTCTCCCTCGACCGGCGCCCTAGAGCTTGACGCCCAGGGGAGCTTGATGAAGACACCGTCGCCGGCCTTCAAGTAGGCGCCGGGCTGGGGCTCTTCGGAGCCTGGCGCTGTGTCAGCGGCGGAGGGATCGGCGGTCGGCGTAGCGCCTTGCGCTCCTGCGGCCCCCGGGTTGTCAGTACGATCGCCGGACCCCTCGCCAGCTCCTGCGCCAGCAGCCTTGGCGGCCTCTTCGTCGGCAGGATCATCAGCGCCGGCCTCTTCTTCGGTGGCAGCGGCTTCGTCAGTATTGCCGCGCACGTTCTCCTCGCCGGTGGCCTCGGTCTCCATCGGCTCCGTCGAGGGAGGATCTGAAGACAGGAAGAGGGAGAAAAAGTCAAGCAAATATCCAAAAAAAAGAAGATCAGAAGAAAAAGAACCCAAGGGAAGTTTTCTGACAAGAAGGATTACCTGTGCTGGGCTCTGTAATCATGGGCTCCACCACCGGGGGATCACTGGTCCCGTCCCTTGCCGGAGAACTGCCCCTTGCCGGGGACCTCTCCCTTGCCGGAGAGCGCTCCCTTGCCGGGGAGTCATCCCTTGGCGGCGTAGTGGAAGCAGATAGCACCTCAGGGGCGGCTTCTGGCTGTTCCTGGTGGGCCTGTTCTGCTCCTACACAAGCAAACCAACAATCAAGATATCAGCAAGGAAAGAACACCCATGCGCGCCTGACAGCAGGAAATAAAATTATGTACTTACGCTGGGGGCTGCGCTGGGGGCTGCTTCGGGGAGAGATTGCCGGGTCCGACAAGGTGGTCTCGGACGCGCCCTCTGTTGTCATAGCAGGATCATCCTCGATGACAACCACGGGGACCTTGGCCCTCTTCGCCGCTCTCTAGGCCAGAGTCCTGGAAAGGAACAAGGTTCAGAAGAAAGCAGATCAGATACAAGACAAGAAACAGCAAGAATCGAAGAAATATAAGTACAACAAAAAGAAAGTCTTACTCCTCCTCCTCTTCTTCCTCCTCGTCGAAGCTGAGCGCGGAGAGGTCGAAGTCCGGTACTCTTTCAGCGCGCCGAGGCGGAGGAATGGGCTCCCTTGGACGCTTGGCGGGAGCTGTGGCAGGATCAGAAGCGGCGGCCCGAGAAGACCCCGCTCCAGTTGACGGTGCGGCGTGAGATGCTCCCGCGGCAACGGTGCTTGTCGCGGTGGAGCGTGTCCCGCGGTGCGGCGGCTGTTGGCCCGTCTGCCGCCCTGCTATGTCTCCGGTCCTGCGGAGGCGCCTTCTTGGTTGAGCTGGGGGCTGCACTGGGAGCTCCACTTGCGGCAAGTTGCTTGAAGAAGGCTGGCCGCTTGCACCCTCAGCGGGCTCGCTCGATTCGGCTTTGGGCTCTCCCTCGCCGACGACCTCCCGGACAAGCTCCTCTCGCTCGGCAAGGCTTGCCGCCTCGGCTGCCTCTGCCTCCTCCACAGTAAAACCGAACTCGCCCGCGGCGGCGGCCGCCGCCGCCTCCTCCGCCCTAGTGGCAATGCGCCGCATCTCGTCGTCGGTGGTGTCGCGGGTGAGGCTCCTCTGCTCGTCGGCGCGGACCGCCACCTCCACCAAGTCGTCGAAAAATTGCTGCACGACGTCGTCGGCGGGCTCCTACCAAGTTGGGATAATCCCATGCGAGTCGCACTCTGGCATCATTGCGCGGATGCGATCGAGCTGGGAGTTGTTGCATAATGGGACGACGCCCTGCGGCAGCCTGAACCACTCGGGATGGTTGGGGTCGTGTTTGAACAGTTCCTTGAGCGTCCCATCCAACTCCAAAACAGTGAAATTGAAGTTGAGGCCCGGGCGCAGCCTCATGATATCTGCTGGACCCCCGAACAGCCATGCGGGTCTCCCCCTCTCCTGCAGAGGGGCGATGCGGCGGTGAAGAAAGTCCGCGCCAATAGCACCTACAGTGAGCCCGGCAAGCCTGAGCCGCAAGATCCGGGTGGTGGTGATCTTCAGTCTAGCATCGTCCGCCGCCAGGGCGCTCCAATCGCCGCCGTGCACTACCCGGGCTTGGCGCAAGTTGGAGAATGGCTGCGGGTTCTCATCAACAATCCAACACCATTCCGCTCTCCACTCCTCCCATTTGCTAGGGAGCTCCCCCTCCAGATAGACCTCCTTCATGCCGGCTCTCGAGATCCAGGAAATCCCGCCAGCTAAAGGCTCTCCCTTCTCGACCCGGGGCATGAAGTAGTGGCAGAAAAGGGCTACGTTTGGGTGGATCCCGACAAAGTTCTCGCAGAGATGTGCGAAAACTGCCATGGTCAGAACGGCGTTGGGGGTGAAATCAAGGAGATGAAACCTGTAGGTGTTCATGATATCACAGAAGAAATCAGAGAAGGGTGGGCAGAGCCCGCAATAGAAAAACAGCGCGAAGAAGGGGTATCCTTTTGGACACCGTTTCTAAGTGGAAGCGGTGGCGGAAAGTACCTGCGTGCGCGGATGCGCTCGCGTCTCCGTCGACCAGAAAAGATAGAACCATTCCCTCAACTCTTCGCGGAGAGCTCAGGGGGGAAGAGTGCCCGCTCCTTCCGCAGTGCCTCAAGCCGCAGCGCCTCGGCCGACTTTGCACCCTTCCCGGTCTTCGGAGCCATGGCGGAGGCTGTGGGGGAGATCGAGGGCGTTGGCGGCGACGACGGCGACGGGGGGCGGAGTGCTGCTCTCTTTCGGTTTTGCGAAGCGGAGGGGAGCGGCGGAGATTTCTGAGGAAGGAACCGCAAGTGGCGAAGGTGGGGGAACTGCCCCTGTTTCCCCTGCTTATAAAGAGGAGGAGCCAAACGTTACGCTTTTTCCAAATAAAGAATCACCCACGATCTCTCCCACGACGCCGCGTTCGACGCGTGCCGTTACGGGACGGCGCGGTGGATACGGAGTTAGATTCGGTGTGGACCCAGGTCGCGCGTGCCCATGCCCTGTTTTGGGCCTGGCCCAATAGCGCTCGGCACCGTGTGTGGCCCAGGCCCAGGGGCTCCTGTCGGTGTACTAAAGTAGGGGTACCTTAGTATCCCGAACTTGTGCACGGGAAGTCGCAGCGTCCCGCGGCAAGGCTTGCCGGGTGTCCATCAAGATCCTCCGTAGTTCCTATTGAAGCCATTGAAGAACAAAGTGTTTTAGCTGAGAAGACAAGGCCCCGGCAAGATGAGCTTGCCGGGAAGGACAAGGCCCCGGTAAGAGGAGCTTGCCGGGAAGGCCAAACAAGGCATTTCAAGCAACTTGCCGCGACGCGCCGCGCGTCCTGGCAAGACCCGGCAGGCGACAAGCTTCCGGGCACGACAAGTCAACGACCGCGGCAAGGTGCTTGCCGTGGCGAAGCCACCACTCTATGCCCACGCTCCAGCGCATCCGTCGACGTGTCACCACAGGACCGTTCCAGGCGCACGTGGCGGGAAGCTGTGAAGCCAAGCGGTGCGAGGTGGCGAGTGGAGATGACGAGAAGGCCATCGTGGCGAACGGTGGCGCCCCTAACGGTCGCTTTTCTGCACTGTTTGGGCGACGCGGATGGGCATTAGATGCTCTTGTCCCCTGCCGTCAGAGTTAGGTAAGGTGCACTGTAGAGGCAGTTGTACCAACCACTCTTTTTACATTTGTACCCCTGCATGCGTTGCCACCTGTCGGTGACCCCTTTAGCCTATAAAAGGAGGCCCATGCGCAACGTAGAGGGGGTTCGACTCATTCGAAACCAGAACACTCTCACGCTCTAGAGCAAGAACCTAATACAACCACAAAGCAGCAGTAGGAGTATTATCTCTCCGGAGAGCTCCGAAGCTGGGTAAAATCGCTCGCGTGCTCTGCCTCGATCCACTCTTCGTGCGCTCTCCGCTCCCTGCCGGACTGAAAGGGGCCCTGCCCCATAGGTGTTTGTTTCCCACGACAGATACTAAGGACCACAATGGCAGGTCGCGTTGAAACAAAAACAAACGCCGCGTTAACAGCGATAACAATGAGGATACGGCAGTCAACGCCGGATTCAGAGGCTCTAAACCCGGTCAGCGGAAGAAGCCATTCAAACAAACTACTCCAGGTCCGTCCAATTTGGACTGAATACTCGACCGCTCTTGCCAGATACATGGCACCCCCGAAAAGCCAGCTAATCACACCAACAGAGATTGTTGGGTATTCAAGCAGGCAGGCAAGTTGATTGCCGAAAACAATGACAAGGGGCTGCACAGCGACGACGAGGAAGAGACTCGGACGCCGAACAGTAGAGGACAGAAGGGTTTCCCCCCACAAGTGCGGACGGTAAACATGATATACGCAACCCATATACCCAAGACGGAGCGGAAGCGTGCACTTAGGGACGTATATGCGATGGAGCCAGTCGCCCCAAAGTTCAATCCATGGTCCTCTTGCCCGATCACTTTCGATCGAAGAGACCACCCAACCAGTATCCGCCATGGCGGGTTGGCCGCATTGGTTTTAGACCCAATCGTCGACGGATTTCACCTCACTAGAGTCCTGATGGACGGCGGCAGCAGCCTGAACCTGCTTTATGAGGATACAGTGCGCAAGATGGGCATAGACCCCTCAAGGATTAAACCTACAAAGATGACCTTCAAAGGCGTCATACCAGGTGTTGAGGCCAATTGTACAGGCTCAGTCACACTTGAAGTGGTCTTCGGATCCCCGGATAATTTCCGAAGCGAGGAGTTAATCTTCGACATAGTCCCGTTCCGCAGTGGCTATCACGCTCTGCTCGGACGAACCGCGTTTGCAAAATTCAACACGGTACCGCATTATGCATACCTTAAGCTCAAGATGCCAGGCCCTCATGGAGTCATCACGGTCAACGGAAATACTGAACGCTCCCTCCGAATGGAGGAACACACAGCAGCTCTCGCGGCAGAAGTACAGAGCAGCCTTTTAAGGCAATTTTCGAGTCCGGCCGTTAAACGACCGGACATGGCCAAACGCGCCCGGAGTAACATCAATCAAGACCACCTGGCACGTTCCGAGCACGCGTAGCAATGCGGCCCCAACCCCAGCCCTTGCATGATTGCAAGACCAGCTCTTCGCGTACATCATTACGCTCTGGAGATACCATGGGCATAGGGGGAGGGGCACGACCACGACAGGCCCAGAGTGCGGCTTAACCACACCAGGGGCTCCCAAGTGTGTCACTCTTTTTTCTTCTTTTTTATTTTTCCACAGGACTCCGTTCACCAGAGGCCCTGTCCGGCAGTAGATCTTCCGAACTCAGGATGCAACAGCCAGGGAGGGACAAAGGCTACCGACGAACACTCAGGTGGTCTCCATTATGAGCATTAAATTTGTTAAATACACCAGTCCGCAGCCCACCCCTAGAGGGGGACATGTTTAAAATAGTCCAACCCCTTGCTTACCGCACTATTTGTATCATTCTTCACTCATGGCAGAATTCCTTGAATAAACAATGCATCACTTTTTCGCTTATAATTGCATTCCTTTTCTTATATATGTTCATTTATGACATCTTGCATCTGTACACTCTGGTACGGCCGAATACACCAGGGGCTTATGTTCCCCACATTATGGTGTGATAAGTCCGAACACTTTCACAAGTGCGGCACCCTGAACTTATAGCACTATATGCATCGACTCCGAATCATGTCTTGGGTCAATAGTTGGGTTTGCCCGGCTCCCATGTTTGGTACCTTACGTTCCGTTCTGTCGGCTAAGGTAGCACTGGGAGAACCACTACGATTGCGCCCCGGTTGAGCTGGGCGAGGGCCTCAGCGGAGAAAGCTAAAACTGACTGTCATGATAAGGCGAGAGCTGGTCGCTGTTCAAGAGGTCTTTTGGAGTCCTTAAAGACTTATGCCGCTTAGAGCGAGGAACCAGTTTCGTCCGGCCTAGGCGTGGATAGCGCCCCGAACTCGGTCTTCCGAATGCTAGGGGCTTCGCCAAAATTTAAAATTATAGAATTCTATGGCTAAGTGAGAGTGTTCAAGCATTATAAGTCCGGTTGCCTTGTTCATTGGGTTGAGTGCCTCCCTAGATGGACCCAAAAATGGGAACAAGAGTGCTCAAGTTTATCCCGAACACCCCAGCACACGTGGCATGGGGGCTGAAGCCGACGACTTGCCATCTCTCAGATTTAATAAACGGCCGCACAGAAGGTAATATTTTCAATCAATAAGCGTTGCTTAGCGCATATGAACAAAGTTTTCAGCGCACAGGATAACACATTGCGAGTTCACTCAATAATTACATCTTTGGGACACTCATCCGCAATCTTGCGGGCACCCTTCAGGACACTCTTATAGTACATCTCGGGCGTACGATACTCCTTGCCCGCTGGCGGCGCGTCCGTGATAAGCCTCTCCGCATCCAGCCTGCCCCAATGCACCTTTGCGCGGGCAAGGGCCCGACGGGCACCTTCAATGCAGGCGGAGCGCTTGATGACTTCCACCCAGGGGCACAATCGGACTATGAGGCCCTTCATGGCCTGCTCGGCTACCTTGTGGAGCTCGACCAGCTGCTTCAGCTGGTCGCTAGGGGGCACTGGATGTCTGCCTCAGCGTACTGAGACCAGAAGACCTTCTCCGTTGAGCTCCCCTCCTCGGCCCGGTAGAATGTGGCGGCATCGGACACGCTGCGTGGCAGATCTGCAAACGCCCCTGGAGAGCTCCGAATTCGGGTAAGTAACAGGTAATTTACATTCACATGCTTGCTTTGCATGAAAAATGCCTTACCCGCCGCTATCTTCTTCATCGCCTCAATCTCCTGGAGGGACTTATGGGCCTCGGCCTTAGCGGCTTTGGCACTTTCAAGAGCCGAGGCAAGCTCGGACTCTCGAGTCTTCGAGTCACGCTCCAAACTCTCATGCTTTTCCATGAGAGCCTGGAGCTCTTGCCGCGCCTCCGCCACCCGCGCCTCCTGCTTCTCTCACTCCGCTCGTTCCGCGGCCGCATTGCGTTCGGCCGCGGACACGGCCTCCTTCAGGGTCCCCACCTCGTTCGTGGCCCCTGCAGTACCCACGTTATCCTTGTTATTTCTATTGCAACCAAAATCCTTTTCTGTAAGGTACAAATTCAAAAGTGGTGTTACTCACCTTCTTTGTCCTCGAGCTGCTTCTTGGCAAGGCCGAGCTCTTGCTCGGACCGCTTGAGGTCCTGCTTCAAAGCACCGACCTCCACAGTCAGTGCGGCAGAGGTCACCAGCGCAGCCTGCAAACCCATATTGACATAATTTTTAGCACTCCAACGTATATCTTTTTTAGATCCTCAGTCCGGTTTTTCTTTCCGAACACCGAACCGAGCATCAGGGGCTACTGTCTATGCGGTATCACATTACATATTTTAAACTTCTTACATCAAAGCATGTTAGAAGGCTACTGCAGGCTTCGGTTAGCCCGCTCTTGGCGAGCTGAACCTTCTGAATCACCACACTCATGATAGTGCGGTGTTCTTCCTCGATGGAAGCGCCGTTAAGCGCCTCCAACAAGTTGTCCGGCGCCTCCGGTTGGACGGAGGATGCCGGTGTCACGGTCTTGCCCTTCTTACGAAGGGGCCGCCTCCCGGACTCCAGAACCACTGCGGGTTCCGGCATGGAGTCCGGCGCAAAGTCCGGGAGGCTGCCTTGCGGCACCTCCGGAGCCTCCCCATGATGGGTCCCCCCTGGGATCCCACCTCGGCGTCGTCAGCATCACGAGGGGTGGAGGCGGTCGAAATGGAATCCACGTCCGACGGAGCCAAGGACCCGCTCGATGAAGCGGAAAGATCATCATCGGCTGGACTACAGGTAGTGCGCGGCATTAGAAGGACACTATGTGACACAAGAGAGAAATTATAAATCATTCAGGAATCCGGATACTTACGATCTTGCCGGAGGCCTGGCCCTTGAGGGCCACTATTCGTCGCCAACGTTGGCGTTGGCAGAGCTGTCCGGGGGAATGGTCCTTCCCCTCTTGGACCCTTCGGCCTCCCCCGTTGGGGAAGCCTTCCTTTTCCTCTCTCCCCCCTCCGGGGGAGAGTCCTATTTCTCCTCCTCGTCTTCGGGGGAGGAGTCCGCCTCGGAGCCATCGGACGATGAATCCGATATCACCTGGCGCCGGGAACTTCTTCGAGTTCCTGTGGCCTTCTTCTCCGGCACCACATAAAGTGCCGGGACTAGCAGCCCCGTTAAACGGGCGTCCGCTGGGTCTTCGGGAAGGGGAGCCGGACAGTCTACCTTTCCGGACGTCCTCTGCCAGTCCTGTCAAAGGCATTGGGAGTTTTAAATCCCTCATAGAGTCAAACTATGAAAGAAAATAAGTGTCCCATAGAGAATAACAAAGCTTACCTCGCCGGCCGGGCGCTTGTGCTGAATCCGCGGTCTTCCGTCGCGGATGCAGGGGCTTCTCTGCCGTTGAACAGCACCTTCCAGACGTCTTTGTGTGTCATTGCCAAGAGCTCTCGCAGCTTCTGGTGTTCGGCGCAGGTCGAACTCCCACATATTGAATGCCTGTCTTTTAACAGGGAAGGATCCAGTGGAAGAGCATGACCTGGACCACGTTGACAAGCTTGATTTTCTTGCTTATCATATTTTGACATAGTTCTGGAGTCCTGTCAGCTCCGCTGGCTCACCCCAGGCTAAGCCCTTCTTTCTCCAGGAGGTGAGGCCGCATGGGGTTGCCAGATCGATATTTGGGGGCCGCCGCCCTGTGGGAGTTGACGCGGCTCAGTGATATAGAACCACCCCGATTGCCACCCCTTCACGGTCTCCACATAGGAGCCTTCGAGCCAAGTGACGTTGGGCATCTTGCCCACCATGGTGCCTCCGCCACTCCGCTTGCTAGCCGACAACCACCTTCGCTTCACGTTGAAGGTCTTTAGCCATAGGCCGAAGTGGGGCTGGTGGCGGAGGAAGGGCCTCACACACGACATTAAACACCGAGATGTTTGAGGCTGAAATTGGGGGCCAGATCATGGAAATCCAGCCCGTAGTAGAACATGAGCCCGCGGACAAATGGATGGAGAGGGAATCCCAGTCCGCAGATGAAGTGGGCAAGGAATACAACCCTCTCATGGGGTTCCGGAGTAGGAACGATCTGCCCTGCATCCGGGAGCCGGTGCGTGATGTCTGCGGCCAAGTATCCGGCCTCCGGAGCTTCGTGATGTCCTCCTCCATAACGGAGGAGACCATCCACTTGCCTTCCGCTCGAAATCTTTGGAATGGCTTTACGGAGAAGGTGAGAACTTGGGCACTGGAGCTCGAGCGTGCGAGAATGGATGAGTGAGGGAAGAAGAAGGCGTGGGTGAAAAGGGGGATCCCTATCTCTTTATAAAGGCGGTAGAAACTGTGCGCCTCCCCACTTGCCCGGTAAAGTCGCCTATTTCCCAAGCGCCACGATTGATGGCGCGGTTGGGTTACCCACACCCGTATTGATGAGAATCCCCGTGATAAGGGGACATGATATCTGCTTCGACAAGACACGCCAAGGAAACCACTTCACAATATGTGCAGCAACTGGTTGAGAAAATGGTTCGAATAATGACCGGGCCGTGGCGTGATGTCACGTTATGAAAAGTTGTCAGCAGATTAGATTTGTGGAATATTGTGCTCTCTATGGTGGTATGTGGAAATTATTTTGTAGAGCCGGACACGATCCACATATTCAAGATCTTCTATGGAGTATTCGGAGAAGGAACCCACCTTGCAATGTCGAAGACAATCTGCGCGCCGGACTAATCGTCATTGATGCCTGGTTCAGGGGCTATTGAGGGAGTCCTGGATAAGGGGGTCCTCGGACAGTCGGACTATATACTTTGGCCGGACTGTTGGACTATGAAGATACAAGATTGAAGACTTCGTCCCGTGTCCGGGTGGGACTCTCCTTTGTGTGGAAGGCAAGCTTGGCAATCCGGATATGTAGATCTCCTACCATTGTAACCGACTCTGTGTAACCCTAGCCCTCTCCAGTGTCTATATAAACCGGAGGGTTTTAGTCCGTAGGACACACAACCATTGCAACAATCATACCATAGGCTAGCTTCTAGGGTTTAGCCTCCTTGATCTCGTGATAGATCCACTCTTGTACTACCCATATCATCAATATCAATCAAGCAGGAGTAGGGTTTTACCTCCATTGAGAGGGCCCAAACCTGGGTAAAAACATCGTGTCCCTTGTCTCCTGTTACCATCCGCCAAGACGCACAGTTCGGGACCCCCTACCCGAGATCCGCCGGTTTTGACACCGACAGTTTGGTATACCCAGTTCTGTAGAATTGTTTTGTGCCTGGAACTCCGAACGACCCTTATACTGTTTTGCTTTCTGCTGCTTCTTGTTCTGCTTTGCCGAGCTACTGCACAACCCCAGCTGCTTGCTCTAACATGGCAGTGTGATATCTGGTTCCATGTTGCATATGGTGCCTGGCTTGTATTGCTCCTAATTTGTTAAATTGCATCTCCTTAGCTTACACATTATACATGTGAATATGACACGCCTTCCTGTTTTTGGTACATACTACATCTGCCTATCACACCATGTTCTTACATCAAACTACTGTTCTTGTGTATCATGCATCTATCGCTTATGATGAGACAGTCACGCCTGTGGGTTAGTATGAGATGCACTACCCTTATAAAGATTGCAGTTTAATCCTCTCCACATGATTCTCAGGAAACAACAAGCCTAAATGAAGATATTGAACGTAGCTCTGTACTTGAAGATCGCACTTCCCCTACACCACCATCGCAGGTGCTTGCTCTAACTTCGCAGTGTGATATGTGGTTGCATGTTGCATATGGTGTCTAGCTTGTAATGCTTATAATTAGGGTAAATTGCATCTGCTTAGTTTACACATTATACATGTGAATATGACATGCCTTCCTAGTTTTGGTACACACAACATCTATGTGTCAACTATGTACTTACACGAAACTACCTCTCTTCTGTATCCTGCATAAATCACTTATGATGAGACACCTTTATTCATTGCATATTGCATATTATTTCTAGCCTGTTGCCATGTATTGCTTCTAATTTGGTCAAATACATTTGTTAGGCCACCCTTTTAATTTGGCAGAGTGATATTGGTTTCATCTTTCATATGGTTTCTAGCTTGCATGGCTTCTAACTAGTTCAAACACCTTGTGCTTACTTTACACTTTATACATCATACATGTCAATATGTCATGCCGTCCTATTTTTCATACATATTTCATCCTTCTATCATGCGGGCGCCTTACATGAAAGTAGTGTTCGTCAGTATCATGCATCAATGAGTTCTGAAGAGCAAATTTTATTCCTTTTTCTTGTGGGTATGACTTGACAAGGAAAAATCAAAAAAGAGGAAGGAAAACAGTAAGGAAGGCGATGATGGTGGTCCTCTGCAGCAACGTAAACGGAACATCTGTACGGGTTTTCCTTGTACTGCTAGTGCATTACAAGTTCCAAGTCTCCGCTCCCCTACTCCACCATCCAAGGTGCTTTCTCTAACTTGGCAGTGTGATATCTGGTTGCATGTTGCATATGGTGTCTAGCTTGTATTGCTCCTAATTAGTGTAAACTGCATCTACTTAGCTTACACATGATACGTGTGAATATGACACGCTTTCCTGTTTTTTGGTACATACTATATCTGTCTATCACACCATGTTCTTACATGAAACTACTCTTCTTATGTATCCTGCATCACTCACTTATGATGGGACACCTTTAAGTTGGCGGTGTGATATTGTTTTGCGTCTTGAATATGATTTCTAGCATGTAGTGCTTCTAGTTTGATGAACACCACCTATGACGAGACAATTTTAACTTGGCAGAGTGATATTGATTGCATCTTCCATATGGTGTCTAGCTTGCAGTGCTTCTAATTTGTTGAAGTGCCTTCTTCTTAGTTACCACATCATAGGTGTGAATATGTCAAGCCGTCTAGTTTTTCGTACATATCCCATCCTCGTATCATGACTTTGCCTTTCATCAGAGTAGTATTCGTTAGTATCGTGCATGAATGAGTTGTGAAGAGAGAATTTTATTCATATTTCTTGTCGGTTTTACTGTCGGCGTTCTGGGAACGGGGGTCCCCAGACTTCCCTGCCTGCGGCCCACGGCGTGGCTCCACCAGTGGCCCAGTACGGCCCCTCTTCATCAAGCCAATGCTCAAGACCCTCGCGAGGGGCCAAGCCTCGTGGGGAGGACGACACAAGTCCTCCTGAGGAGTGGCCTCACCAGGCAGGCTCGCGAGGAGGCGGAGAGATCAAGGCAAAGGGTACCTCGCGAGGTGCCCTTGCCGCAAGCCATGACGATCAAGAGCAGGCGGGCGCCAGCCATGCAGTGTCCTCGTTTCCCCTTTGGTGCTAAGGGGGCAAGCGCAGGCGCAGAGTACCGAGGCATCAGGCAATGGTTTCCATATTGGTGCAATGAGACCAAGACCAGCAGGACGGCAGGACGGAGGTCACTATGGAGCCCAAGACAGCATCACCACTAGCGCTTTGGCAGGGGAAGACCACCTTTAGTCAGGATAGCATGTACTAGCTGTCCCCTTTCAAAATGGCCGTTGTTGGATCCCATCCCGCTCAATATTTTGTAAGAGGACCAGGGCCTCTATAAATAGAGCTAGCCAACACAGTAGAAGGGGATCGAATCCTGCCCAAGCAGATCACCTCACCAGCTCAAGAACACCCCTCCTCACGAGGCTGTTCTTCCCTTGTACTGTTCATCATCAGCCCAAGAGGAAATCCACAACCACACACAGGAGTAGGGTATTACAGCACAACGGTGGCCCGAACCTGTATAAATCTTGTGTCACTTGTGTTGTTCATCGTGCTAGCTTCGAGTTCGAGGTGAGGCTGAGGGCGTGTTTTGGTAGGGGGAAATCTTCATGCACACCCCAATGTTCGAACCTTAAGGGTTTTGCCAGGACCCGATATCCGAAATTTGGCGCGCCAAGTAGGGGTGCACCGAAATCTCCTCTTCGCTGATCCGCGTCCCATCGCTTTTTTGCTTGCATGTCCGGCGACCCGATGACCGGCGCCGACCGCTGGGCTGCCTAGCCGGCTCGGGCCACGCCGCCTACCCAAGAAGACCTCAACACTGCGCCCCAGGCAGCCCGCGCACCGCAGAACGCTGTGGGGCGCAGGCGGCATGGTCACGCACTGCCCGGCCTTACTCCATGGCAGGTGTGTTTAGCCGCAAGGGCCTCAAGCCACACCGCAGCCACGGCGCCACACACCCGACGAGAACAAGCAAACATGAGAGCCGCGCCGACTGTGGCTCGGGAGCTGCTAAGATGCAGGTTGATGGAGAGCGGCTGGGATGCATTGCTGGAGCGCGTTCGGAGCTCCTGGATACCGCAGCCTCGGGAGAACCGCCCATCTGCTTCCAGCTACCACCCCGG
The DNA here is from genome assembly GCF_018294505.1 of Triticum aestivum. NCBI lineage: Eukaryota > Viridiplantae > Streptophyta > Magnoliopsida > Poales > Poaceae > Triticum > Triticum aestivum. Next base: position 519,934,630 of record NC_057813.1, read on the forward strand.
GTCCCGGTTGGATCACGCAACGGGCGTCTCCGCGCCCGCGCACCCTCAGGCACACCCCAAGGCATCGTCGACACTAGCTCAACCATTGGCGTCGGACGCTAGGCTGCACCAGCAACACCTCCGATGAATGAGGGCATGCGCATCGCCGCCTACGGCCCGGGAGGGCCGCTACCCTACCATCCTCAAGATGGCACGCTAGGCTAGGCCACATGGAGTGTGGGGCACTACGGCAAAGTCTTCGAGGCGGCAGCCTCGAAGGCTTACGTGCCCCGCATGGTGGATCAGGAGTACGTGCTGGAAGACGACCCTGGCTCATTCCTCGGGTCTGGCTGGGAGGAAGAGACGCCAGAAGCCGAGCCTATTCAGGAGCCTCAAGGAAACCTCACCAACCGTGATGGCAGCAGCAGCTACCGGGTAATGCTAATTCCTCAGGAGAAAGCTTATGCTAACCATGGGTCGCAGGAGGTTCAGGTCACAGCAGCGGACGGCTGCCCTAGCTCGGCAGCCTCCCTTCCGCTAGGAGGAGCGCACTGGGGGCTACAGGAGAGGGGCCGGGAGCAAGGCCCCTCCCCATGGCTCACGGAGCAAGGCGTCCCTCGGAGGTAGGCCCTCTACCGGTTAGGTGCTGCAAAGCCTACCCCCGGCAGAGGAGCCGTGGTGGCCGAGGGTGCCTCTGGTGTCCCCTTTGCCCCATTGGCGTCGTCCTTGGTCTCTAGTCACCGTCAATGGTGGTCGAGGGTGGCGCAAGGCGGGCCTTGTCTGGCGATATGAAGCAAGACCCGATGCCTTGTAACGCCCCGGATTCGATGTGCCAGGTGTATGCCAGTTATTCACCGTCGTTGCCATGTCGTGTGCTTGCGTGTTGCATTTTTCCATGTCATCTTCTGCATTTCATATCATGTCATCATGTGCATCGCATTGGCATACGTGTTCGTTTCTTGCATCCGAGAATTTTCCCCGTTGTCCGTTTTGCAATCCGGCACTCCTATGTCCTCTGGCGCCCCCTTTTGCCTCTTTTCGTATGCGGGTGTTAAACTTTCTCGGAATGGTCCGAGGATTGCCAAGCGGCCTTGGTATAGCACCGGTAGACCGCTTGTCAAGTTTCGTGCCATTTGGAGGTCGTTTGGTACTCCAACGGTTAACCGGGTAACCATAAAAGCCTCTTTGGTCTTGCAGCCCAACACCCCTTCAAAGTGGCCCAAAACACATCCTAACCCCCTCCATGCTCTCCTCCGTTCGATCCCGATCGCGTGGCCGAAAACCGCTCTCCATTTGGAGCCTCCTAGCTCCCTCTACCTATAAAAATGCCTCCTCCTCCAAAATTCCGGGTCCAAACCCTAGCCTAGTCTCCCCGCTGCCACCGGACACGTCCACGACGGCCGGACGAATTCCGCCGCCGCCGTCCGCCCTCTCCCGCGCCGCCACGTGTCCCCCCGCGGCCCTCCTCTCTCTCCCGCGCCGTCGGCCCGCCGGGGCCCATCCGGGGCCCGCCCGGCCCGACACGCGCCGCCGCCCGCCCGCGGGTGCCCGCGCGCCCGACCGCCGCCTCCGCCCGGCTGCGGAGCGCGCCCCCGTCGCTGCCCTGCCGCCACCGAAGGTCGTCGCCCACCGCCGGTCGCTGCCCCATCAGCGCTGCCTGTCCGCGCCTCCCCGTGCCGTCGACCCCGCCGCCATCTCCGCGTCTTCCCGTGCCACGTCGGACCCGTGCCACGTCCGGCCGGAGCTCCTCCGCCCGGCCGCGCCTCTCCCTCCCCGTCGGCAAGAGCACCACGTCCCCGAGCTCCTCCGGCGAGCTCGCCGGCCATCTTCGGTGTCGCCCCGGTCAGATCCGGGTAGGAGCGCCCGGATCCGCCCCATCCCCGTCCCGTTTCGGCCTCCCCGGCCCCGTCCCCGACATCTCCGGCGAACCCTGGCGAACCTCGAATTCCGTGCAACCAGAGGTTGACCCCGTTTTTCGCCCGTCCCTGTTTTTTTGCATTTTGGTCCCCTGTTCATCGCATCATAACTTGCTGCATACTGCTCCGTTTCATGCGTGTAAAATGTCAAAATGTTTGTTGTGAGATGCTCTTCATTTTGTTCCATTGTGCCATTTTCATTTGAGTTCATGTTGATGCCTGAATTATCATTGCAAGAGTGCTATATGATGTTAATCTGTTGAAACTGTTATAACTTGGTGATTTGTCTTCTTCGTTGCATTTGATGTGTGCATCCTATGAGCATGAGCTCTACATGTATTTTGAACTACATCATGCCATATTTACAGTGGCGCCATCCATATATTTTTGTGAGTCTTGTACTGAGTGCATCAAGCTTTCTAAGTAGGGTACTTGCTGTTGCTATTTGGCTAGGCTGATTCTGTTATATTTTGTTGCTATGTAAACCTCCTGCTACAAGTCATTCTATGCATAATTTGGAGATGTTCACTAAATATGTTTTGTTATAAATGTCATGCTCTATCCAGTCATGCCCCTGGTTGCATTTATAGCCTGCTGTAACTTGTTTTTATCTTGCTCCAAACTTGCTAATTAATGTTGATGTCAACCTGTTAACATTAAGTTCAGTTTTGCCATGAGCTTTGCTAGTGATCCATGCACCCTATGAACTTGTTCTTGCCATTCTTAGCTTCATAAATATGTCTTCTTACTTTTAGTCACCTTGTCATGCCATGTATTGCTCTGTGGTGAGTGGTATAAGCTCAGCAACATGCCTACTTATTGTTGTTCCTGCCATGTTCGAATCTGTCATATAACTTGCTATGTTTACATGGGTGCCATCATAACTTCTGATCCTTTTTGGCTCATGGTCAGTAAAGGACTTTTGTTCTATGTATTTAGTAGTAGCATGACATGCCTTTGTTTGCCATGATAAGTTCATGTAGAATGTTGTTTGATAGCTCTAAACATTGCAACCTGATGTTATTTCTGCTAATGGCTGAAACTGTTATTATATGCAATCTTTCCATATGTTTTTGAGCATGTTCTAGTGATTACTGGAGATAGCTCAGTGTTCATGTTTTGTCATGATTTACCTGTACTTCATGCCCATACCTTTTTTCATATTGTGGTACTGTAGCATGTTGTTTTGATGCTTGTAAGATGCCTAGTTGCTGTTTTGGACAGCTTGTCCTTTAAACTTGTATTGTGTGTATGTGTTGAACCGTTGCTCCGTTTTGAGTGTGCTCTATATGAAACTTGCTTGATTTTGCATGTAGTTTCATATTACCTTGTTGCATCCATGTTTTTAGGTGTTTTCTTGATGTTTGTATGCATTTTGCATCAATGCCATGTTTAACTTGTTTTGCTCATATCTTCTAGGCCGTAGCTCCGAATCTAATGAACTTTATATGTAACTCGACTAAAATCTCGTGTAGATCATCTTGGTGCATATTAACTTGCCGTTTAACAGCTTGAATATAAGGTTTATTCAAATCTGGACCAATTTCAAAATTTGCATATGAGGACTTACCGGAATTGTTATATGTTGTTCCCGGCCTCATTTAAACTTGCTTTGATGTGTTGCTCTTGTTTGCATCATATCTTGCCATGAGTAGCTTCATGTAGCTTTGTCATGCATAATGCTTGTTGTGCATCATGTCTTGTTCATGTGTGGTGTGTTTACCATGTTGTGTGCTTCTTCTCGATAGTTCCTGTTTCGTTGCGATCGTGAGGATTCGTTCTTCTACGCTTGGTTCGTCTTCGTGGCTTCATCTTCTTCATGGACTCGTTCTTCTTCCTAGCGGGATTTCAGGCAAGATGACCGCTACCCTGGATCTCACCACTATCATTGCTATGCTAGTTGCTTCGTTCTATCGCTTTGCCGCGCTACCTATCTCTTGTTGCTCAAGCCTCCCAAATTGCCATGTCAGCCTCTAACCTTTTTCACCCTTCCTAGGGAACCGTTGCTTGGCTATGTTACTGCTTTTGCTCAGCCCCTCTTATAGCATTGTTAGTTGCAGGTGAAGTTGAAGATTGCTCCATGGTGGACAGGATTTTGTTGGGATATCACAATATCTCTTATTTAATTAATGCATCTATATATTTGGTAAAGGGTGGAAGGCTTGGCCTTATGCCTGGTGTTTTGTTCCACTCTTGCCGCCCTAGTTTCCGTCATACCGGTGTTATGTTCCCGGATTTTGCGTTCCTTACGCAGTCGGGTGATTTATGGGACCCCCTTGATAGTTCGCTTTGAATAAAACTCCTCCAGCAAGGCCCAACCTTGGTTTTACCATTTGCCTCACCACCACCTACCTTTCCCTTGTGAGTAATTAACCCAAGGGTCATCTTTATTATAGCCTCCCCTGGGCCAGTGCTTCTCTAAGTGCTGGTCCGAACCGAGCAGCCTGCGGGCCCCCCTCGGGGAAACTCGAGGTCTGGTTTTACTCGTAGCTTGACTTACCGGTGTTGCCCTGAGAACGAGATCTGTGCAGCTCCTATCGGGATTGTCAGCGCATCGGGCAGCTTTGCTGGTCTTGTTTTACCATTGTCGAAATGTCTTGTAAACCGGGATTCCGAGACTGGTCGGGTCTTCCTTGGAGAAGGAATATCCTTTGTTGATCGTGAGAGCTTATCATGGGCTAAGTTGGGACACCCCTGCAGGTTATAAATTTTCGAGAGCCGTGCCCGCGGTTATGTGGCAGATGGGAATTTGTCAATGTCCGGTTGTAGATAACTTGACACCAGATCCGAATTAAAACGCATCAACCGCGTGTGTAGCCGTGATGGTCTCTTTTCGGCGGAGTCCGGGAAGTGAACACGGTTTTGGGTTATGTTTGACGTAGGTAGGAATTCAGGATCACCTCTAGATCATTCCTAGCTTCACGACCGTTCCTTTGCTCCTCTTCTCGCTCTCATTTGCGTATGTTAGCCTACAACCTCACCACTTTACCCATTCCATTCCCATTAAGCTTTGCTAGTTTTGATACCCATGGTAATGGGATTGTTGAGTCCTCATGGCTCACAGATTGCTACAACAACAGTTGTAGGTACAGGTTATGCGATGATCATGACGCGAGAGCGATGATCCTTGTTTTGGAGTTCTTCTTCTGCTTCTTCTTCAATCAGGGGATAGGTTCCAGGTCGGCAGCCTGGGCTAGCAGCGTGGATGTCGTTGAGTTTCTGTTTGTGTTTTCATCCGTAGTCGGATGATGCTCTCATGTATTGTGATGTTGTATTCGTGTGGCATTGTATGCCTTTTGTATGTACCCCCATCTATTATGTAATGTTGATGGAATGATACCCACCATGCAAAAGCGTTTCAATATGCGGTTCTATCCTTGTTGGGACCTTCGAGTCTCTTTAGGATAGTATCGCATATTGGGCGTGACAAGTTCGTATCAGAGCCTCGACCGACCTTAGGAGCCCCCTTGATTGATCGTGTAGTTTAGCCTTTGTTGAGTCTATAAGAAAACCGTTTTCAGAGTTTAGTTATATTGGAGAGTAGGAATTCTTTTTACTCCTCAGCCCCTTCGTCGCTCTGGTGAGTAATCTTGACATAGGTGTTTTGAATTTCTCCTCTTCCCCTTCAAATTTTTCTTTAGGATCATGCGGTTAGTTTTCATTCGTTGTCCATCCTCTTTTGTCCGGTGCATTCCTCATCAAGCTGATTCGAACCTCTTTGTCTTTGGGGGATCAATCCTCGGCTCTTTTCGATCGATGTTGTTTCCCTGTCCGAAGTTGTCCTTGTTTTTCCCACCCGCCCTCCCTTCTTCTTCTCGAATCCGGAGTCCGTAATCGAGTATCCATCCTACTCGTGCGAAATCTTTGCTTTCTTTCCTCAATGATTTCAACCGGTGTTTTCTCTTCAAGTTATTCGTCGGTTCCCCTTCCAAGTTGCCTTTGTTTTCCCGCCCTCCCACCCTCTTTTTCCCAGAGCCTAAGGCTCTTTTGACCATCAATTTCATTCGTGTGGAGCCTATTCAGTCTTCCCTTAATTATTTCAACCGGTGATTTCTCGTCTCGTTTGTCATTCTTCAACTCTTTTCTTCTCCGGTGGACTCTATTCAAGTTTTTCGGGTTGTTCACATTCTTTTACTTGGATCAAGTGTTTTCCTTGCTTGTTGCCTCTCGCCATTCAATCATTTCGGAGACCGGAAGACATCTCAGGAGATTCGTCTGTGTTCCAATTAATTCGAGATTGTCACCTCATTCAAATATTTCAATTGTTCCGGTGCATCATCTATCTGGTCAACATCCCTTTCCAATGGTGTTTTTCTTTTAGTGGGCCCTAACCCACAGGTCTTTTCCCAAAATCTTACCTGACTCTTCTAATTATTCCAGAGCTATTCCAAATTATTTTCAGAGTTTATGTAAGAATGAATTTCATCAGTAAGATGCCTCCTCCAAGATCGTTTTCAAATTCTCCCATGTTCGGGTCAATCTTTTCTCTTTTCATTCTCCTAGAGTATCTCAACAATTTTGATGGTGTTTCTCGTCATCATTCTCAGCTTTGAAGATTGAAGAAGAGTTTTTCCTTTAAATCTTGTCTGTTCTCTCGAAGTTTCGTGGTGCTAGTTTCATGCTATCGTCCCGAATTACTCCATTTGTCAGATAATTTTTTTTCTTACCCATCCGGAGTATGTTAGAAGTTGTTTTCCCATTTTCTTTTCACTGGAGGCCATCGTTCCAGAAGAATTCTTCGTCCTCACAATTCAGCTAACGTTATCCAATTATCCCGGTGCTTCGTTCAAGTGTTCTTTAATCGGCTCATGATCTCCTGTTCTTTTGCATCTAAATCCCCTCAAACATATTTGTTCTTCTAATTCTTCCCGGTGATTCATTCTCTTTCATCAGTCATTTTGAATTCTTATGGTGGTTTGTTCAAGATTCTTTTTCTTTGATTATCATATTAATTCATTCATTCTTTCCAATCCTACCGGTGGTTCATGAAGACTTTCTCAAGTTTTGCGCCATATTCCCCTTAATCCTTTTTCAACAAGAATAAGTAATATGCAAAATCCATTGCTTGTCATCAATTTAATTTGATGAAGGATAAGCATACAATAAATCTTATTCTTATTTCCTCAAAGTGAGTAATCCCTTCCTTCGGAGTTTGTTCTTGATGACTAAATTCTAGTTCCAAGTGTTTTCATCTATTCTTTTCCGGAGTTCAAATTTCCTTGGCCATTTCGTCGGAACCTCCATCTAAATCACCGCAAGATTTAATCTTATTCTTTCATCCTTCATTCTATCTCATCATCCTTTTGTCACCGGAGTTCTTCATGGTGGTTCTTCATGATTTAATTCTTTCTTCAAGAGTTCATCAAGATTCTTGTTGGTGGAGTTCAAGTATCTTTTCTTCTCACGTCTCGGAGTGCAATTAATTCTCCGTATTCTTTTGAAGTGGAGTTTTGCATTTCATCGTTCTTCTAAGCTATCCAATCATTTCTGTTTGTGGCCGGTTATCACCTTATGATCTTGAGATCTTACCTATAAGACCACAACAAGCTTATTCTTTTTGTTGTTGATTTTTCTCAACAACTCCATCCAATCCTTTCATCTAAGATGCTTTCAATTCCATTCATGGCACAAGTTGTCATTTTCTTCTCCGTTCTTTTCATTCAACTCTTTTAATTCTTTCCGGAGGTTTTGTGTCATGTCTTCATCAAGTGTCTTGCCATCTTGGTAAGCTCGTGTTCTATTCTTCCATGTTTCAGCCGGAGTGCTGCCTAAATCCTTCCAGGCTTATTCATTTCTTATCTCGTTCTAACCGGAGTGGTTTCATAGTCTATCTGATTCCGTGAGCTTTCGATTCTCGTCATTCTCGTCGTTCCTCTCTTCTTCTCGAGTGCTCTGGATTCTTTGCTTCTTCTCTTGAGTTCTTGTTTCACTCATCCCTTTTCCCCTTTCGTCTCGGTCCTAAGATCTCGGGACGAGATCTCTTGTTAGTGGAGGAGTGTTGTAAGGCCCCGTATTCGATGCACCAGGTGTATGCCAGTTATTCGCCGTCGTTGCCATGTCATGTGCTTGCGTGTTGCATTTTGCCATGTCATCATCTGCATTTGATATCATGTCATCATGTGCATCGCATTGGCATACGTGTTCGTTTCTTGCATCTGAGCATTTTCCCCGTTGTCCATTTTGCAATCCGGCACTCCTATGTCCTCCGGCGCCCCCTTTTGCCTCTTTTCGTATGCGGGTGTTAAACTTTCTCGGAATGGCCCGAGGCTTGCCAAGCGGCCTTGGTATAGCACCGGTAGACCACCTGTCAAGTTTTGTGCCATTTGGAGGTCGTTTGATACTCCAACGGTTAACCGGGTAACCGTAAAAGTCTCTTTGGTCTTGCAGCCCAATACCCCTCCAAAGTGGCCCAAAACCCATCCTAACCCCCTCCATGCTCTCCATCGTTCGATCCCGATCGTGTGGCCGAAAACGGCTCTCCATTTGGAGCCTCCTAGCTCCCTCTACCTATAAAAATGCCTCCCCCTCCGAAATTCCGGGTCCAAACCCTAGCCTAGTCTCCCCGCTGCCACCGGACACGTCCGCGCCGGCCGGGTGAATTCCGCCGCCGCCGTCCTCCCTCTCCCGCACTGGCATGTGTCCCCCCGCGGCCCTCCTCTCTCCCCCGCGCCGCCGGCCTGCCGGGGCCCATCCGGGGACCGCCCAGCCCGACGCGCGCCGCCACCCGCCCGCGGGGCACCCCGCGCCCAACCGCCGCCTCCGCCCGGCACCAAAGCGCGCCCCCGTCGCTGCCCTGCCTCCATCGGAGGTCGCCGCCCACCGCCGGTCGCCGCCCCGTCCGCGCTGCCTCTCTGCGCCTCCCCGCGCTGTTGACCCCGCTGCCATCTCCGCGTCTCCCCGCGTCGCGCCGGACCCGTGCCACGTCCGGCCAGAGCTCCTCCGCCCGGCCACGCCTCTCCCTCCCCGCCGGCAGGAGCACCGCGGCCCCGAGCTCCTCCGGCGAGCTCGCCGGCCGTCTTTGGTGTCGCCCCGGTCAGATCCGGGCAGGAGCGCCCGGATCCGCCCCATCCCCGTCCCGTTTCGGCCTCCCCGGCCCCGTCCACGACATCTCCGGCGAACCTCGAATTCCGTGCAACCAAAGGTTGACTCCGTTTTTCGCCCGTCCCTGATATTTTTGCATTTTGGTCCCCTGTTCATCGCATCATAACTTGCTGCATACTGCTCCATTTCATGCGTGTAATATGTCAAAATGTTCGCTGTGAGATGCTCTTCATTTTGTTCCATTGTGCCATGTTCATTTGAGTTCATCTTGATTCCTGAATTATCGTTGCAAGAGTGCTATATGATGTTAATCTGCTGAAACTGTTATAACTTGGTGATTTGTCTTTTTCGTTGCATTTGATGTGTGCATCCTATGAGCATGAGCCCTACACGTATTTTGAACTACATCATGCCATCTTTACTATGGTGCCATCCATGTATTTTTGTGAGTCCTGTAATGAGTGCATCAAGCTTGCTAAGTAGGGTACTTGCTGTTGCTGTTTGGCTAGGCTGATTCTGTTATATTTTGTTGCTATGTAAACCTGCTGCTACAAGTCATTCTGTGCATAATCTGGAGATGTTCACTAAGGATGTTTTGTTATACATGTCATGCTCTATCCATTCATGCCCCTGGTTGCATTTATAGCCTGCTATAACTTGTTGTTATCTTGCTCCAAACTTGCTAATTAATGTTGCTGTCAGCCTGTTAATATTAAGTTCAGTTTTGCCATGAGCTTTGCTAGTGATCCATGCACCCTATGAACTTGTTCTTGACATTCATAGCTTCATAAATATTTCTTCTTACTTTTAGTCACCTTGTCATGCCATGTAGTGCTCTGTGGTGAGTGGTATAAGTTCAGCAACATGCCTACTTATTGTTGTTCCTGCCATGTTCGAATCTGTCATATAACTTGCTATGTTTACATGGGTGCCATCATAACTTCTGATCCTTTTTGGCTCATGGTCAGTAAAGGACTTTTGTTCTACGTATTTAGTAGTAGCATGCCACGCCTTTTTTTTCCATGGGAAGTTCCTCTAGAATGTTGTTCGATAGCTCTAAACATTGCAACCTGATGTTATTTCTGCTAATGACTGAAAATGTTATTATATGCAATCTTTCCATATGTTTTTGAGCATGTTCTATTGATGTTTTGTCATGTGTTACCTGTACTTCATGCCCATACCTTTTGTTTTCATATTGTGTTACCGTAGCATGTTGTTTCGATGCTTGTAAGATGCCTAGTTGCTGTTTTGGACAGCTTGTCCTTTAAACTTGTATCGTGTGTATGTGTTGAACCGTTGCTCCGTTTTGAGTGTGCTCTATATGAAACTTGCTTGATTTTGCATGTAGTTTCATATTACCTTGTTGCATCCATGTTTTGAGGTGTTTTCTTGATGTTTGTATGCATTTTGCATCATTGCCATGTTTAACTTGTTTTGCTCATATCTTCTAGGCCGTAGCTCCTAATCTAATGAACTTTATATGTAACTTGACTAGAATCTCATGTAGATCATCTTGGAGCATCTTAACTTGCTATTTAACAACTTGAACATAAGGTTTATTCAGATCTGGACCAATTTCGAAATTTGCATATGAGGACTTACCGAAATTTTTATATGTTGTTCCCGGCCTCATTTAAACTTGCTTTGATGTGTTGCTCTTGTTTGCATCATATCTTGCCATGAGTAGCTTCATGTAGCTTTGCCATGCATCATGCTTGTTGTGTATCATGTCTTGTTCATGTGTGGTGTGTTTACCATGTTGTGTGCTTCTTCTCGATAGTTCCTGTTTCGTTGTGATCGTGAGGATTCGTTCGTCTACGCTTGGTTCGTCTTCGTGGCTTCATCTTCTTCATGGACTCGTTCTTCTTCCTAGCGGGACTTCAGGCAAGATGACCGCTACCCTGGATCTCACCACTATCATTGCTATGCTAGTTGCTTCGTTCTATCGCTTTGCCGCGCTACCTATCTCTTGTTGCTCAAGCCTCCCAAATTGCCATGTCAGCCTCTAACCTTTTTCACCCTTCCTAGCGAACTGTTGCTTGGCTATGTTACCGCTTTTGCTCAGCCCCTCTTATAGCGTTGCCAGTTGCATGTGAAGTTGAAGATTGCTCCATGGTGGACAAGATTTTGTTGGGATATCACAATATCTCTTATTTAATTAATGCATCTATATATTTGGTAAAGGGTGGAAGGCTCGGCCTTATGCCTGGTGTTTTGTTCCACTCTTGCCGCCCTAGTTTCCGTCATACCGGTGTTATGTTCCCGGATTTTGTGTTCCTAAAGCGGTTGGGTGATTTATGGGACCCCCTTGAGAGTTCGCTTTGAATAAAACTCCTCAAGCAAGGCCCAACCTTGGTTTTACCATTTGCCTCACCACCACCTACCTTTCCCTCGGGAGTTATTAACCCAAGTGTCATCTTTATTATAGCCCCCCCGGGCCAGTGCTTCTCTAAGTGCGGGTCCGAACCGAGCAGCCTGCGGGGCCCCCTCGGGGAAACTCGAGGTCTGGTTTTACTCGTAGCTTGACTTATCCGGTGTTTCCCTGAGAACGAGATATGTGCAGCTCCTATCGGGATTGTCGGCGCAACGAGCGGCTTTGCTGGTCTTGTTTTACCATTGTCGAAATGTCTTGTAAACCGGGATTCCGAGACTGATCGGGTCTTCCTGGGAGAAGGAATATCCTTCGTTGATCGCGAGAGCTTATCATGGGCTAAGTTGGGACACCCCTGCAGGGTATAAACTTTCGAGAGCCATGCCCGTGGTTATGTGGCAGATGGGAATTTGTTAATGTCCGGTTGTAGATAACTTGACACCAGATCCAAATTAAAATGCATCAACCGCGTGTGTAGCCGTGATGGTCTCTTTTCGGCGGAGTCCAGGAAGTGAACACGGTTTTGGGTTATGTTTGACGTAGGTAGGAGTTCAGGATCACCTCTTGATCAATCCTAGCTTCACGACCATTCCTTTGCTCCTCTTCTCGCTCTCATTTGCGTATGTTAGCCACCATATATGCTTAGTCGCTGCTACAACCTCACCACTTTACCCCTTCCTTTCCCATTAAGCTTTGCTAGTCTTGATACCCATGGTAATGGGATTGCTGAGTCCTCGTGGCTCACAGATTACTACAACAACAGTTGCAGGTACAGGTTATGCGATGATCATGACGCGAGAGCGATGTTCCTTGTTTTGGAGTTCTTCTTCTGCTTCTTCTTCGATCAGGGGATAGGTTCCAGGTCGGTAGCCTGGGCTAGCAGGGTGGATGTCGTTGAGTTTCTGTTTGTGTTTTCATCCGTAGTCGGATGATGCTCTCATATATTGTGATGTTGTATTCGTGTGGCATTGTATGCCTTTTGTATGTATCCCCATCTATTATGTAATGTTGATGTAATGATATCCACCTTGCAAAAGCATTTCAATATGCGGCTCTATCCTTGGTGGGACCTTCGAGTCTCTTTAGGATAGTATCGCATATTGGGCGTGACATGCCTGTGAAGAAGGCCCAGTGCCTGTGAACCTCGTCACCCGTGACACTCTCATGTAATAATGAGTGGGGTTGTACACACCCAGAGTCTCCGGAGAGCCGCCCATGGGCCTGGGGGCTCCCTCCCACGCCCAATGGCAGCACTTAGCTCCACGCTGGTGAGAAGACGTTGAAGACTAGACTAGGCGCCGAATGCGGCCTTTTGCTTTTTGCTTCCCTTTCTGTGGTCGAGCTTCCTTGCTTCTGATTTAAGTTGAAGTTGAATTTACATTTGTGTGTGTGGGGGGAGGGTGTCTTTTCTTGCTCGTGTGATTTCTTGTGTTCTGGTTTCTGCCCCAATTTGGAGTTTGCACTAGTTGCCTCCCAATCGCGAGCCCCTCGCGGGTAGGGCTGGGCGGAGTGCACATACGTTGTGCGCACGCCATACCACGGCCGGCACTCGGTCTCGCGAGGCCCTCTCGACCGGGTCGACAAGTCCCTCAGGGGATCCTCGGGGGCTCACAACCTCGCGAGCCTATTCAGGACTTGTCCTGGCTAAAGGTAAACTACAACAACAAGCTTGCCGCAGGGCCCGTAGGATCATGAAGGCACATGTTCAGCATCATTCCTAAAGGCATACGGACGGCAATGTTTTTACATGAGGGGCTTCCCCTCCCAAAATGCTATTACAACCTTGGGGGCCGCGCCCGAGCTTTTTTATGCAGGACAAACAGCAGAGAAACACATGATCAGTCAGACATATCGCTCACCGCATCCTCCTGGTCGCCTCCAGACGCATCACTGGTGCCGCTGGCGCTGTCACTGGCATCGCCACCACCATCGCCGGCGCCACCGTCACCACCATCGGCCACGTCGCCACCATCTGCCGCGACTACCACCCCGTCGTCATTGGAAGCAAAGGCCCTAACAAGCGCATCCACATTCTCCTTCACCCATCGCGCCAGGTCGCCCCGGATGGCCTCGGGCACCGGGGCGATGATGGCGTCAAAGTCAAAGTTGGGATTGATGTTCTGAAGATGGCTAAAGACGCGGGAAAATGCATGCCCAAGCAGGTTGCGGCTCCTCTCATCGACAAGCTGGTGAGCTCTCTCGGAGCGGTTCTCCAGGCGCGTCACACGTCAGTGAAGAAGCGGAGATGACTGGCATAGTTGGTCACATGAGGATGCGGGACGTTCTCATTATAGATGTTGCCCAGGGCCGCGTTGGCCCTGTTCTTGAGTTCCTGGAGCATGGGGCCATGCATGTGCTCCAGCATCTGCCGTTGAAGCACTTCCTCTCTGTTCTGCTGCGCAATGGCCTCCGCGCCGTCAACCCGCTGTTGAAGAAGAAGCAGGTCGGTGCGCAATGGCCTCTGCGCGCCGCTCTGCTTCAGTCAGCTTGGACCTAAGGGCGGCAGTCCTACCCGCAACCTCGGCTTCAACCAGCTTCAGCTTCAGGCCATACCTGCTCACAAGATCTGCGCGAGCCTATGACACGCGGCGGTCGATCTCTTCCTGGACTCGAGCATCATGTGCGCCAACATCGTCCTCCGTCTGGGTAACCTGGTGCGCCCTCGTCTCCAAACGCTCAAGATCAAGATTGCGCTCCGCGGCCTCCAGCGTCCGCGCTTCCTCACGCGACAGGTGACCCCTTCAGCGATGTAAGGGCGGCCTAATGCAGCTCCACTTGTTTCTCCAGGGACGCACTCCAAGCTTGGAGCTCCCACGCGTGTTTCTCTACGATCTCGTGATGATGATCTGCTTCCCGAGCCTCCTCCAGAGCTTGGGAGCAGGCCTCTCACGAGGCTGTGAGGGACGCCTCGGCCTTCGCATTGTCAAGCTCGCGCTGGTGGCGCGCAAGGTTGATGGCCACCTTCAACCTGCGTCACTCCTCAATCAGCCGTAGGCCCTCAGCTTCAAGGTGCGCGTCCACATCCGCAAGCTCTCCACCAAGCTGGCCCAACGTGTCCATCGCCTTCTGGAGGAACTCGTGGTGGACGGAGCTTCGTTCGCGCGCAAACTTGAGCACACTGCTGATGTCGTCCCCCGTCGTTGGCGCCATCGGTGGGACCCTAAGCGGTTCGCCCCTTCTCGGCAGGGGTCTGGGGGCTGGCGTCCCCACGGTCGCACGCCAGGCCCCGCTAGGGACCCGGACTTCCAGGGGCTCGCCACTTGAAGAGGCGCCCAGGATTGACACTAACCAATCGCCGTCCACGACCAGAGGAGGAGCCCTAGGCAGGCTGACTGCTCTCAGGAAGGGTTGCAAAGAAAAGGCGGCAAGGGCACGGGCTGAAGACACCTTGCAGGCAGGCTTCCTTCTCCGGCTGACCCTGCGTCAGGGGCAGCATGCAGGCTCGGGACGCTTAAGGCCAGTGAAGAAGGAAAGGCCGGAGGAGGTTGCTTCTCGGGAGACTCCGCGGGCTTGGCAGGAGGGATCCAGAAGAGCCACAGTCAGGAAGGGAAGCAGCAATTGAGGAATTACAAGGACAAGGTACTTACTTGTCTATGACAATGTACTTTCTATGCTTCAACGGCCGGAAGGTGCGACCATTGCAGCCCGAAGACTCCTTCCTCTTGCGGAGCGCGGCAAAGTCCACGCGGAACCGACCAAGGCGCTGGACATGAGGGCCAGCACAGGGCGCGGCTGGAGAAGCACCCAGGCAGTCGACCTCAGGGGCTCCGGCCTCAGGAGCCGCAGGCTGCATCTCCCCCCACAACGACCGTCCCAAGGCGAGCTTCACGGGTTTCGGAGGATGATGCCTCGGGAGCCCCAGGCGGCGTTGGCGCCTCGACACCCGAGCCTCCGGCCTCAAGCGATGCCTGCCCCCGTGCGACCACTCTCGTGGCATGCTCGATGCCGGTGGCTAGGAGGGGAGCCACGGCGACAGGATTCTCGCGAGGACCCACAAGGCCAACCAGGCGCAACCCCCACTTGTCAAAGGAAGGCATCTGTCCCGCGAACTCGACCCTGTTCGAGCAGAGATATAAGAGGCTCCCCTCTTGCGGCATATCTCCTTGTGAGGGGTTGCAAGTAAAGACCTCAAGCATCGTCCTCGGCGCTTTGGGCGAAAGTTCCGACTCCTAAAGCCTCATGCAATCCTGGTCACCGGACAGGGCCCACATCGGCCAGGAAGGGCCCTGGAGAGGAGCAATACGACACCGGAGGTACTCCTTCACCACACGGGGCGCGGTCACGCCGAGATCTCTCAACCTCTTCAGTCGGAACCAAACGAAGGAAAGGCGAGGGCACACGAGCCTCTGATGGCCCCAGCCGGGGTTCGGGACAGCAGACAACGACGGAGGCGAGAGCAGGGGGCTGAGCACTCCGACATCCACATACAACCACCGTGTCCAGAACCCACTCGTGGACGGCGAGAGGTCAAAATCAATCCCCGAGGCATCCGTCTCTGCCATGGCCTGGAAGCTCACGCACCCCAAGCACTGCGAGGGGTCGGTCAGGTGCAGCGAGAAGAAGTGGTGCAAGAGGGCGACAGAAGGAGCAATTCCCACCATGGCTTCGCAAACAAAGGCGAAGATGGCAAGAAGGGCAACGGATTGAGGATCAAGATGCATCATGTGGATCTGATAATGGGAAAGCACTGCATTGAAGAAGGCGGAGAAAGGGGGAACTAGGCCAGCCCACAGGTCGTCGACGAAGAACCGAACCTCAGTGACTGTCCTGTCAATGGAGGCGCAGGACGGAGGCCAAGCCACCGTCTTTCCATACTCGTTGAAGCTGGAAGCGAGCGCGGGGCAGACCTTGCCCTCAGCCTCCAGGTTGAGCACCAGCGACCGGCCGACGGCGGGCTCGATTGTCGGGGGCGGACTGGCTGAGGACAGAGGCTTCTTCCCCTTTCCCGCACTAGTCGGCGCCATGGCAATGGAGGGGGCAGAGCTCAACTCAGATTGGGAGCGGAAGCAGGATCTCAAGGAAGAAGAGGGAATAGGAAGTACGCTGCCTGCAAGGAGGAAATAACTATGTAGGGCACCATGGCCGCCTAGCCAGGCGGATATTGGGGCAGCGCGGGGAAGCAGAGACGCCCACGTCCAATCAGTCGCCACGCGTCAACCAAGACCCCAGGCTATTGGGGCCCGCGGCGCTCCGCCCTTGCCCTTTAGCTTCGCTACTAAGCCAAGTCCGAGCGCGCCTTGGGCCTGGGGGCTTCTGTGGGCGTTCTGGGAACGGGGGTCCCCAGACTTGCCTGCCTGCAGCCCGCGGCATGGCTCCACCAGTGGCCCAGTACGGCCCGTCTTCATCAACCCAACTCTCAAGACCTTCGTGAGGGGCCAAGCCTCGCGGGGTGGACGACACAAGTCCTTCTCAGGAGTGGCCTCACCAGGCAGGCTCACGAGGAGGTAGAGAGATCAAGGCAAAGCGTACCACATGAGGTGCCCATGATGCAAGCCATGACGATCAAGACCAGGCGAGCGCCAGGCGGGCGCCAGCTGCGCAGTGTCCTCGTTTCCCCTTTGGTTCTAAGGGGGCAAGCGCAGGCGTGGAGTACCGATGCATCAGGCAAAGGTTTCCATATCGGTGCAACGAGACCAAGACCAGCAGGACGGCAGGACGGAGGTCATCATGGAGTCCAAGATGGCGTCACCACCAGCGCCTTTGGCAGGTGAAGACCACCTTTAGTCAGGATAGCTTGTACTAGTTGTCCCTTTCAAAATGACCGTTGTTGGATCCCTTCCCGCTCAATATTTGGGAAGAGGACCAGGGCCTCTATAAATAGAGCTAGCCAAGATAGTAGAAGGGGATCAAATTCTGCCCAAGAAAAATACCTCACCAACTCAAGAACACCCCTCCTCACGAGGTTATTCTTCCCTTGTACTGTTCATCATCAGGCCAAGAGGCAATCCACCACCACACACAGGAGTAGGGTATTACACCACAACGGTGGCCCGAACCTATATAAATCTTGTGTCTCTTGTGTTGTTCATCGTGCTAGCTTAGAGTTCGCGGGGAGGCTGAGGGCGTGTTTCAATAGGGGGAAATCCTCATGCGCACCCCAGTGTTCAAACCTTAAGGGTTTTGCCGGGACCCGATATTCGAAATTGACCTCACAATGCAAAATCAATGAAGCGGAAGGAAATTGATAAAGCATTGTATGATGATGGTCCTTTCGAGCAACTGAAATGGAGGGTCTCTACAGATTCTACACCGCCATCCTCCCAACAAGGTTCGCAAGACAATGCAAGGCTAGACCGTCAACGTAGCTGTGTAGATGATGAGCACATCTCCCCTACTCCACCATCACAGGTGCCTTCTCTAACTTGACACTATTGTATGTGGTTGCATGTATGATGTATAGCTTGTATTGCTTCTAACGTTGTTGAATTGCATCTGCTTACTTTACACATAATGCCTGTGAATATGACACGTGTTCCTGTTTCTAGAATATACTACATCTGATCACACCATGTTCTTACATCAGACTACTGTTCTTGCATATCCCGCATCAGTCACTTATGATAAGGCATCTTTAAGTCACCACTGTGATATTGGTTGTGTCTTGCATATGATTTCTAGCATGTACTGCTTCTGATTTGTTGAAACGCCAGACATTTTGAACTTGGCAGAGTGATATTGGTTGCACCTTTCATATGGTGTCTAGCTTGAAGTGCTTCTAATTTGTTGAAAAGCCTTCTGCTAATTTACCACATCATAGGTGTGAATATTTCTTGTCGTCCTATTTTTCGTACATATTCCATCCTCGTATCACGTGTTTGCCTTCCATCCGAGTAGTGTTCGTCAGTTTCATGCATGAATTAGTTCTGAAGAGCGAATTTTATTTCTTTTTCTTATTGGTTTGACTTCACAACGCAAAATCAATACAGCTAAAGGAAATTAGTCCGACAGTGGATGATGGTGGTCCTTCGGAGCAACTTAAATAGAGGGTCTCTACAGATTCTACTCCGCCATCCTCCCAACAAGATTCGCAAGATAACACAAGGCTGGACAGTCAATGTAGCTGTGTAGATGATGAGCACATCTCCTCTACTCCACCATCACAAGTGCTTGCTCTAAGTTGGCACCATTATATGTGGTTGCATGTTGCGTATGATGTCTAGCTTGTATTGCTTCTTACTTTGTTGAATTGCATCTGCTTAATTTACACATAATGCATGTGAATATGACACGTGTTCCTATTTCTAGAACATACGTGTAGATGATGAGCATATCTCCCCTACTCCACCATCACAGGTGCTTTCTCTAACTTGGAACTGTTATATGTGGTTGTGTGTTCCATATGATGCCTAGTTTGTATTGCTTCTGATTTTGTTGAATTGCATCTACGTAGCTTACAACTTATACCTGCAATGATCACTTACCCATAAGACACATTTAACTTGGGAGTGTGATGTAGGTTGCATCTTGCATTGTCTTCTATCTTGTACTGCTTCTAATTTCTTGAAATGGCACTTATGACGAGACACTTTTTACCTAATAGAGTGATATTGGTTGCATTTTCATATGGTGCCTAGCTTTCATTTCTTCTAATTTTGTTCAAATGCCTTCTGCTTACTGTTTTTCATACATATACCATCCTCCTATTGTATGTGTGAATATGCAATGTTGTCTTTTTTGTATATATTCCATCCTCCTATCCTGCACTTGCCTTACATCAAAGTAGTGTTCGTCTGTATCATGCATCAACTAGTTATGCAGAGCTAATTTTATTCATCTTCTTGTGGTTTTGACTTCATAAGGCAATATCAGAAAATAGGAAGGAAAAGAGTAAGTTAGGGGATGTTGGTGGTCATCCGAACGGACGCAAACAGAGACTCTCTAGATTTGCCACTGCTACTGCTAATGAAGTTGAAGTCCCAAGTCTACATGATGAGTTCATCTCCCGTACTCCACCATCGCAGGTGCTTGCTCTAAGTTGACAGTGTGATAATTTGTTTCATGTTGCATATGTTTTCTAGCCTCTGTTTCTTCTATTTTGATTAAATTGCACCTGCTGAGTTTATACATTATACATGTGCATATGACATGCATTTCTGTGTCTAGAATACAATGCATCTATCTATCATACCATGTCCTTACATCAAAGTACTGTTGTTGTGTATCTCGCATCAGTCACTCATGATTTGACGCTTTTAACATGGCAGTTTGATAGTGGTTGCATATTGCATTGATTTCCATGTTGTACTTCTTCTAATTTTTCGAAATGCCACTTATGACAAGACACTTTTAACTTGGCAGAGTGATATTGGTTGCATCTTTCATATGGTGTCTAGCTTGCATTACTTCTATTTTCTTGAAAATCCTTCTGCTTAGTTTACACATCGTAGCTGTGAATATGTCACGCCATCCTGTTTTTCTTACATATTCCATCCTCATACGGTTTTCTTACATCAAAGTATTGCTTGTATGTATCATGCATCAATGAGTTCTGAAGAGCGATTTTATTCTTTAGTATTGTGGGTGTGGCTTGACATGGCAAAGTCAAAAAAAGAGCAAGGAAAAGAATATAGTAGGGAATGGTGTTACTCGTCGAGTGAAACAAAAAAGGATCTGCCCTCTAGATTCTGCTGGTACTTATAGTGCAATAGAAGGTCCAAGTCCACCGGCTAAATGTACAAACACAGTATCACCTGCTCTACCAGCTGTAGCATCCGCTTCAACTGTACTCTCAACGAGTTACTTGTTCGTTTGCTCCGGAACTGGCCAGTTCCCAATTTGCCTTCACACCTAACACTACTTTTGAAGCACTGTTGACACAACATGACTTGGCAAGATCCGATAAACTTCATGAGCATCAACACCAAGACGGTACCTGGCTGAGTCAAGTTGCAGTTGCATGCTCCTTTATATGTACTCTCATGGTTTGATGTGCACTAACACTTTCCATATTCATTGTTGAACTAGTACCACAGTGCAAGCGGAAACAGACATCAGGGATAATGCTTGACAGATTAACAAAATCTAAAGGAGGAAGAATGGAGATCCATTTTGGGGCAGGTTTAAAAAGGCCACGTGATGCTACAGAGTTAGCCAAGTTAGTATCAGAGGCAGCCGCTGCCGTTAGGTGTCATGCACGTATCCTCCCAACGTGGATCCAATACAGGAGTGAGAAAGACAATACCCAGTTTAACAGCTTCCTTGACCATTTATCTGTAAGTAATGTTATGCATCGCAATTTGTAATATTGTCTTGCTCTGTCCCATACTTTCTAGCTTCCTCCTAATAAGACTCGCATTCTTTTTTAACAGATGAGGTTCAAGTTGGATCTGAAAGATGATGCAACTAAACAAGCATGCACTCATGTTTTTCAGTCTGCTCTACGACAGTATAGGTACCACCTTTGAAAATCTCACTTTGAAGGCAAGGCTAACAATGAAATCGCCTGAACATCTCTAGTGGAATATATTACAGATGAAGACTGGACAGCCCATGTTAAACACTGGTCTGATCCAAAGTATCAGGTAGGGTATATGTATTTGATCAGACCACATATTGAACTTGTATTTATGAATGTGCATTACAAGTGTATCTTCTATTAGGCTAACTGTTTGAAGAACAAGACCAACCGTTCTAAATTGAAATTCCAATAGACAACAGGATCTCATAGCTATATTGCACACTATTAGGATCTTGTAAATAGCTGCTAGTTCCTTCTTTTTTCTGTGTCATATTATCATATCTATATTGACTTTTTCCAAATACAGAGGAAAGCCCATGCGGACCAATAAGAACCTGAATCGAATGCAGTGCAAATCTTCAAGGATTGCCACACCAGCAAGATGAAGGGCATGAGCACACCAGTTCAAGCCGTTGTTGTAAGTCCTTACTCCTTCTGCCTTTGAACTGATTGGTACTTTGATGTGTTCCTTGAACTGCATGGTTTGTAGCCAATGTCAGTTACTCTGTTCAGTTTTATACACAGTTGTCTTAACGTATCATTTCACCTTACATGGTTTAAAAGAGATGAAGGATATACTTTTGGTCTTGATCTATAATCTAGTTGTGCTGTTCACGTGCGCACACAATGATACAATAGCCTATTTGTTTTATATTTTTTTGCCCATGATATGAATGATGTCATACTATGTTCATCCTACTTTAAACCATGTCTCTTTATCCTTAGATGTCAACGAATGTGAGGAAATAGACAATACAGTAGGCACGCTACATGGACAGATGTTCTGAAAGTGACTTTATTATGTAGTTGGCACTACAATACATGCTAATGCATTACAGTAGTTCACCAAAATAAGTTATGTATAAATGTGAAACCTACTTTGTTTGTTTTTATCTCATTAGTAACTTATCTGGTACACTAATCTACAAGTTCAAACTTTCAGCAAGCTATGGAACAAATGATTGAACAATCACAACCACCTAAAGGTGACGAGGATACCATAGGAACAATGGCACCTCTTGCTGCAGTGCGTCAGTATCTCTCCACTAACAGTGCAAAAGGCACATTCCTTCGTAATTCTGGGTTGGTTGTCATGTAACCTCGTCCAAATCACCTACTGAACAAATCTTCCGGCTAGACAGAGTGATATATCTGTGCTCCAGACACAAGTCCAATTCCTAATGGACATTGTTTCAGAAAGAAGAATAGTGGTTGACAAATGGCATCAAGATATGAATGGTTTTGAAACCAGACTATCAGACATTTGCTTCGTTGTTCAAGAGCAATGGCGGAAAAAGGGGAAGATCGTGTTGCTCCATCAGATTCTACAGCCTGAAACATTATCACTCAAGTGAAATGATATGTGCTTCTATACATCTGATGGTGCTTTTATCTGCAAGGACTCTAAACTTTATGCGAACAAGACTTTTGTTGTATGGTTGGAATTTATTTTGTTGTGATACATCATTTATGATGCTGCCAAAGGCTGCACTAATTACGATGCTATTTTTCTATAGTGTAGGTTTATCTTTGTAATGTATTCGGCCGAAAGCTTCGTAGGAGCCCAACATGCCAACATTTGTCAGGCCCATTCCAATTAGGCTAAAACCGATTATGGGCTGAAATTTGCATGTAGCCCACTAAAAATATCTGGGCCTTAATCAGCATAAGCTTTCATATTTTTCTAGTAGGCATGTGCCCATAGTGGGCCTTTAACAGGCCTAAATATAATTTGGGCCCTCAGTAACAATAGGCCGTTTGCAGGTGTAAATACCTCGAGCCCATAAAAAACATGAGCCTTTAATAGGCCGAAAGTGAGATTGGGCCCTGATTGTGCCAAATAACCCACTGGTCTTTGCAGGCCGAAATGGTGGCCCATTTACAATGCGGATCATTCACAGGACGAAATTTAGACGGGTCGTAAATGCGCCGACCTACAACACGGGCCTTTAACAGGTCGGAAGTTCGGTCCGGCTTGATTAGTGTCATTTTTATATGGGTCATTAATAGGCCCGATGTGACGTTGGGCCACATAAGGCCCATGGATTTTGTCCGATGTTAACAGGCCGAAAGTCACAACAGGCAGAAAGTGGCCCAGATCTATAGTGGGCCTCTAACAGGCCGAATGTCAGACATGGCCGAATATGACCAAAATCCTTCACGGTCATTTATGGGCCGAAAGTTTCAATGGCCTATAAATGGGCCGAAATGAAGCAGGACCTTTAACAGGCCAAAAACACACTAGGCCATAATTTGGCCCAAATACTTAGCAGACTGTTAATGAGCCAGAAGTGACCTTGGGCCGCAATGATGACAAGTTTAGGACGGGCTATTGACGGGCCAATTTGACACTAGCTGTTCGGGCCTTAACTGAGAATGGTGGGCCTTTAGCTGGGCCGGCCCATTATGGTCTGCAAAATCTTGTGGGCCTTTAGCTGGTCCGGCCCATTATGGTCCGCTAAATCTTGTGGGCCTTTAGTTGGGTCAGCCCATTTAATCTTCATAGGCCACTTTTGGGCCGGTCCACGTGTCAACATGTCATAGGCGCATCTCACCCATTGGATGAGTGATACTTGTGCCAAAACAGAGCTGACACGTGGTTCCGTCAGCCAATGAGAATTTTACACCTAGAAAATCGACATTGGTCGTGGCTGTTAGCGGGTTATCAAATCCAAAACCGGACCCGGTAGCTTAACGGCGACCCGTTACGGTGGATACCACGTGTCGGTCACCCTTGACGAAAGCACTTCCATGACGCGACATTTATCATCAAGGAAGTGAACACTTCGGTCATGATAATTTTGGTAATGTCATGGAACACTTCTACGATAGCATAGGTATGACTATCTTGATTCTGTCATAAAATCGTCATGGATGTACATGAAGGACAGAAAACGTGACCTACTATGACAAACACGTATCATCACGGAAGTGTATTTTTTTGTAGTGATACTCCCCTGCTAGCTGAGACACACCATAGTGGGAGGCTGACTTGTGGGCCTACAAAGTTGACACGGATGGACGACTTTGTCAACTTAGTCAATATGAACGATTATAGCTTCAGTGATCGTACGATGTCCATCCAACGGCCGTAGTGCTTCTTCAACCTCTGGTCTTCTTGCTCCAGCCGCCCAAACCAGTGCCGGTCGTGCCGCCTGCTCCTGCCTTTCATGGCCGGATGTGCTGCTGCGGAGGCCTCTGTCAGCGTCCTGGGAATGGGGGTACCCAGACTTGCCTGCCTGCGGACCACGGCGTGGCTCCTTCGACAGCCCGGTACAGCCCAGCTTCAGCAACAACAACCCAAGACCCTCGTGAGAGGCCAACCCTCGCTAGGCGGATGACACCAAGACCTACCTGGGGGCGGCCTCACCAGGCTAGCTCCCGAGGAGCGGAGATATCTATGCAGGGTACACCTCGCGAGGTTCATCTGACATGAGCCGTGACGACCAAGGCCAGGCGGGCGCTAGTGGGCGCAGTGTACCAGTTTCCTCTTTAGTGCTAAGGAGGCAAGTGTAGGCACGGGGTCCCGAGGAATCAAGCAAAGGTTCCCATATCGGTGCAAAAAGACCAAGACCGCCAGGACGGCAGGACGGAGGTCATCATGGAGCCCACCGCGGTGTCACCACGAGAGGCTTTTGTAGGCGAAGACTACTTTTGTCAAGATAACTTGTAGTAGTTGTCTCCCTTCGAATTTGGCTGTTGTGGATCGCTTCCCGCCTACATTTGGGGAGAGGACCAAGGCCACTATAAATAGGACTTAGCCACCACCATAGAGGGGGGATAATTCAGATCATCCTCTCATCCACCAGCTCATCGAGCACAAGAACACCTCACCTCCTGTGGCTGTTCAACCACTGTACTAGTTAATCCTCAGCCCCTGGAGGCAATCCACCACAAATCTGGAGTAGGGTATTACACCGCATGGTGGCCCGGACCAAGATAAACTTCTATGTCTCTTGTTCATTGGGTTCGTCTAGCTAAGCCATGGATTCAGTGAGCAGGCAGACTGGGGAGGACGAGTTCTTCGCACCCACCCCATGGTTTGAAACTCTCAAGGGTCTATGGAACACCGAATCCTACATTTGGCATGCTAGGTAGGGGTGCGTTGGAGCCTCTCTTCCGCCGATCTATTCGCTGCTGCTCCACTGCTTCCATGGCTGACGCTCGTTGAGCCCGTGCTGAGCTCGGGCCGCTCTCGCCGCTCGTGTCGCCCAGACGGCGCCCGCCAGTGGACCTCCCCGTCGTTTTCCATCGCCTGCCGCCAATGTAGCCACTGGCTCGGCGGGGCATGAGCAGCAAGCTTCGTCGCTGCACCCCTCCGTGCGGCCTGATGGACGCACGGTGACCGCGTCGCTAACTCCGGTTGGTTCGTCATCTCATGGCACGCGAGCTCCTACGCTACCGCCCGGTCGATGACCTCTACGAAGACTTGCTGGACCGCATCGCCGAGCTTGTCAGCGCCGCTGGGGGCTCTCCTGCACTGTCTCTCTTGCTGCTTCGCCCACCACCTGCCGTGGGTGATGTAGCCCATGGAGCACCTCCGCCACCTCCCCCTCAAGACGTTGCCCTCGGACCAAGGCGCACAGCCCCACAGTGCGACCCACCATGCAGGGTGCCCGCGCATGAAGAAGAAAGCTGTCAGGAGGTCCAACGGCCACAAGGACACGTGCCTGCGCTCCCAGTGTCACCACGTCTAGACCGCGCGCCACCTGCGGTGGCGGCCCGTGAGCGCCAAGATCAGGCCCCACTTCCACGGCCGGCTCCGGTGACCAAAGAGGGCTGCCGCGCCTTCACTCCCGAGCTACGCTACGTCATCTGGACATGGTAGTTCAAGCCCGACCTGCCTCCATGCTACGACGGCACCCTCGACCCTGCCGGGTTCCTGCAGCTCTACAAGCTGAGCATCGAGGCGGCCAACAGTGACGAGAAGATCATGGCAAACTTGTTTCCCATGGCCCTTAAGGATGGCGCGAGCTCATGGATCCTGAACCTGCTCGCGGGATCGATCTCTTCCTGGGGCGAGATGCGTGAGCGTTTCGTTGCCAACTTCTAGGGCACTCGTGACCACCCACCTACTGCAGGTGACTTGTGACGCATGAAGCAGAAGCCAGGGGAGACCCTACTGAAGTACATCCAGCGCTTCAACAACGTTCGTCTCAAGATCCCCAAGGTTTCGGATAAGGACATCGTCTCGGTGTTCTCTGATGGTGTCTGTGACGTCAGGATGAAGGAGGAGCTCGCCATACACGAGGACATGTGCACGGCCCTAGAGATGTTCAACATGGCGACCAAGTATGCGGTAGCTGAGGAGGGTCGCCTCTCCCTCCTGAAGCTCTCGGGGGCTGACCCAAAAGTCAACAAGGCCAAGACAAAGGACGTGAAGTTCAAGGGGGCGGCCGTGCTCGCGGCTGAACCAGAGAGAAGCGCGGTTGCGACCACCCAAATCATTCAAGAGCAGTCGTTCGTTCTGCGTCTTCCACAACATGCACAGTGACAACACGAATGACTGTCAGGAGCTCAGGGCTATCCACAACGGGCTCCTCGGTCGACGCCCCGAGCTCAACGATTGAGGCTACGGACGCGAAGGAGGCCGAACTGGAGGACACTGGGACAACCGCGGCCCCCGCCAGGAGTGGCGCGACCAGCCTCGCGAGGACCACTAGCAGGACCAGCCTCACGAGGGCACCTGGAGAGATCAGCCTCGTGAGGACCGTCCTAAGGGCAACGCATGCCTCCCTCCGCTGCCACCACCACCAAGAAGGAACAACGACCACCACCAGGATGAGGGGGCTGGGGGCTTTCAGGAGCCTCGAGCCATCGCCTGCATCCTAGGTGGCGCTCAGGCCCTAGCCTCTCATCGCGCCTTCAAGTAATTTGCCCGTGAGGTGAGTGCAGCCCTACCCAGGCTCGAGGCCATGTGCCTACTCAGGTGGTCCAAGTGCACCATCACCTTCAACTCGTCCGACCAGCTCAAGTGCGCGGCAACTGCCGGCGCCCTCCCGATGCTTTGCTCTCCCGTCATCAGCAACATCCTCGTCACCAAGACCCCCATCGATGGCGGCGCCGGGCTCAATGTACTTTCCATCGAGACATTCGACCGACTTCAAGTACCCTATGATCAGCTGCAGCCCGCCAAGCCTTTCTCAAGAGTGGCCGGCGGCTCCAGCACCTCAATAGGACAGATCCAACTCCCTGTCACCTTTGGCCAGCGCGACAACTACCGCATAGAGATCATCGAATTTGATGTCGCCCATATCCGCCTTCCATACAATGCCATCCTTGGGTATCCAGCCCTGGCCAAGTTCATGGCGGTGACTCATCATGTTTACAATGTCCTGAAGATGCCAGGGAACCGCGACATCATCCTGATCGCCTGCGAGGAGAAGGACACGGTGTGTTCTCTCGAGCACGCCTACCAGGCTGCGGCGGTCGAGGACCCAGACAACGAAGGACAGTCTGTCCTCCTGAGGCTGTCCCCAAGAAGAAGAAGAAGCTGCTCCACCAAGAGCCTCAAGAGAGCGGTGTCTCCAGCAGGACCACCTTAGGACATGCACCCACGGACGGGTCCCTCCCTCTCGTGCATAGGAAGGCGCGCCCGGCACCCCTCTCAGGCTAGGCTCGGGCTCTCTCTTCAGAAGGGCCTCTGGCTTAGCCAATGTCACGAGGGAGCCACTCGGGAACCACATGGAGGCATGCTTCATCACACGCTTCCCTCACGAGGGCACAAGGCACAGGGTGCCAGGTGCTCAGGAGTTCATTACCATGGCGACCGAAGAGCTTCAAGAGGCGAGAGCCATGCGGGGTGAGCGCCGCCCACCACCTTGCCTGGCTCCTTATCCTAGAGAGGACAACGAGCTGGGTGTCTGTTTCAACATTCTAGGGCTCAACAGGGCCGCATCCCAGGAGCACTTCTGGCCATTGCACGCTGGTCGATGTGAGGGCCCACCCCACAGCTACGTTTGCATGCCCTTCAGCCTGCCGAACGCGGCTGTCACCTTCTAGCACCGTCTGCGGAGCATCATGGCATCTCTGGAGGCCAGACACTAGGCGGTCCTGGCGGAGATGGCGACGGTTCTTCACGAGCACCCTGAGCCTCCAGAGCCTCCCGAGGTTCAGGACCCAGGCAGCTCATGAGGTGCGACTTCTTCAGCATGCGTCTTCAGCTACTTAAACATCTCTTCAGCAACGGTGTCAGGTGACATTTTCCAGTTTATTAGTTGGGGGTGCCCCTCGGGCTGCATTATCCCTAGATCGCATGAGCCTGTCCCTACGACATGCATCCCTTCGCGTCTTTGATTTACTCTGCTAGGGGCGCCCCTCGGGCCGCATCATCCCAGGCCGCGTGGGTCCGTCCCTGCGGCATGTATCATTCTTGCATCTATCAAAACTAGCTTTACCTCTGTATGAGATGATTTATGTTATCACCTACTTGCCTCTGGTTTATTACTCTTCACGGCCTCCCGCGTTGCTAACCGGCCTCCTGCTCATCCCGCAAAAGGGGCTACACGTGCTGGCACGATGCTTGTGCTCAGGTCCGTTCCTGCAACGCTGACAAATCTGAGAGATCGAGCTCTGGCTCAAGGCCCGCCCCGCGCACGTCACCACACCAAGTCCTCAATGCCTTCATCTTCTTGCGGAAAGATCAGCAATAGGATAGCAAACGCGATTATGAGTTATATTCTCCTCTCGAACTAATCCACAGGAATCTCCAGAGCTTAATTACAGGCGGCCCCGCCGGCTGTCCCTTTTTAAGCAATTCCCTTGCGCGTTAAAAGGGGGGCTCCTGAGCACCGTGCCACAGGAGATCCTACTGACTCTCAAGTCCTCACCCTCTGGCCTTGACCACGGCATCACGACCTGGCATACCAGCGGCGGCTGAACCTCGCTCGAGGGTCGGGGCCCGAGGACGTAGAGCACTTATATGAGAGAGGAAAGGGGAGGCCGGCGTGAGCCCTACCTGGTAGCACCACTGCTAAAACACAATCAGGCGCCATGCAAAGGAATCACCTCACGCTCGTTAAGATAAGTCACCTATTCATATTAGCGTGAGGCTGCTGTCTGGAATTTTCAACTCTCGCAGCCTTGCTCCGGCAATGCCGCCTTCCTTTTCAGCCTTCAGGAAGCTGCTTGCATGCCAAAGGGGACCTCTTGAGCATCGCGCCTCAGGAGCTCTTACCGGACCTTGGGCCCGTCACCTCCTGGCCTTGACCATGGCATCGCGACATGGCATACCAGCGACGACCAAAGCTTGCCTGGGGACTGGGCCTGCCGGCGCAGAGCGCTAAGCTACCGCGAGGACAAAAAGGGGGAACAATGCGGAAGCGAGACACACAGCCGCAACCTTATGCTAGGAGTAATAAACATTGAAGCGAAAGCATTACAAGTTCTTTACATACCCCCATAGGGTTTGTCTCGATTACTCGCAGGGAACAAAAGAGAAAATCTTTAAGGAGCCCTGACTATGGGCATCGTTATCGACACCATCATCAATAGTGGGTAACGTGAGGCCGACGCCAAGCTCGTCCAGATCACCGTCGATGCCGAGCGGATGCCGCTGCCGCGCTCCGGGCACAGTGAAAGCTTGGAGGCACGTAACTGTCATCGCTCGACTCCGGAGACTTGCTAGGCTCGGGAGAGTCGCTGCACTCCTAGGAGTCGTCGCTACTGCTAGAGGAGTTGTCGGCAGGACCGGAGGTAGGCTCAACACCCGCTGCTGCGCTGTGCTGGCGGCTTCCCGCGTGGCAGCACTCCATGCGGCGTCCTTTCTCGTCGAAGACCTTAAAGAACAGCGTGGAGGCACCATCATACTCAAAATGGATGGCAAGGGCCCCCTCCGCGCGGCAGGCGCGGGTGACCTCGCCCCATCCTCGGGTAATAAAGATTTTTCCTGGGGGGACGACCTCGAACTCCACCCCCGTGGCCAGACTGTAGCAGCCGGCATGCTGCAGCCACAGCGCAAGTGGCCCCCTCGGCGGCATCTCCTCGACGAAGAACCGCGAGAGCTGGATCCACGTGCACGGTGGCATCACCGCCCACACCATGAACTCGCGCATGGAGCCTTCAGTGTGGGTACGCGGGCCAGCATACCGTGTGACCTCAGTCTGGCCACCTCGGCCGCGGCTCGTATGGCATTGGGTGCTGCCGCCTCCTCAGGAGCCTTGCGCCTGGGCATACAGAGGAAGTGGGAAGCCGGGCGGAGGTCACTCGTACCAAGGCCGCGTCACCTCTGGCCTATCGCCGGCATTATGGGGGTGGCTGATCCTCTTCTTCGGCGGGAGCAGCCCCTGCTCCTCACGAGGGTTTTTCCTTTCTCTGCTGTGGAAAACCTCCTGATCGGTGCCATGGGTACTACAGCAAGACGGCAAGGCGAAGAGGAAGAAGAGGGAGTGTGCGATGAGAAGAAGGAGATGATAAAAGGGGGCTCCGCCCTCTCCTCGTTTATAGCCGGGAGGAGGCCAACTGCCAGCCTCCATGATCGCATGCAATGATGGTTTTCTCTGCATGCAGCAGGGTCTCGTCAAGTCGAACGGTTGTCGAGGCAGCATGGGGAAGCGGAGATGCCCATGTCCAATCAATCGGCACGCATCAAGGGAGGCCGCCGGCGGTTGGGGCCCGTGGTGCTCCGCACTTGCCCTTTGGCTTCGCCTCGAAGCCCGGTTCGAGCGCGCCTTGGGCCCAGGGGCTACTGTCGGCATCCAGGGAACGGGGGTTCCCAGGACTACTTGCCTGCGGCCCACTGCATGGCTCCGTCGACGGCCTAGTACAACGCACCTTCAGCAACAACAACCCAAGACGCTCGCAAGGCAGACGACACCAAGACCTCCTTGGGCGCGGCCTCACCAGGATGGCTCCTGAGGAGCGGAGATATCTATGCAGGGTACACCTCGCGAGGTTCATGCGACGTGAGCCATGACAACCAAGGCCAGGTGAGTGCCAGCGGGCGCAGTGCACCAGTTTCCTCTTTGGTGCTAAGGAGGCAAGTGCAGGTGCGGGGTCCCGATGAATCAAGCAAAGGTTTCCATATTGGTGCAACAAAACCAAGACCGCCAGGATGGCAGGACAGAGGTCATTGCGGAGCCCACCGCGGCATCACCACTAGAGGCTTTTGTAGGTTAAGACTACTTTTGTCAAGATAACTTGCACTAGTTGCCTCCCTTCGAATTTGGCTGTTGTGGGATCCCTTCCCGCCTACATTTGGGGAGAGGACCAAGGCCACTATAAATAGGAGTTAGCCACCACCATAGAGGGGGGATCATTCAGATCATCCTCTCATCCACCAGCTCATCGAGCACAAGAACACCTCACCTCCTGAGGCTGTCCAACCACTGTACTAGTTCCTCCTTAGCCCCTCGAGGCAATCCACCACAAAGCTGGAGTAGGGTATTACACCGCAAGGTGGCCCAAACCAGGATAAATTGTTGTGTCTCTTGTTCGTTGGGTTCGTCTAGCTAGGCCGTTGATTCGGTGAGCGGGCAGACTGGGGAGGACAAGTTCTTCGCACGCACCCCAGAGTTCGAACCTCTCAAGAGTCTGCGGAACCTCGAATCCGACAGCCTCACCGCCCCCTACTAGTCCCACCGCTGGCCAGGCCATCCCTCTACTCACCCACACCCCCTGTTATTCTGTGGCGACGACAGCCTCACACCGCAGCCAAACCAGTCAACCCTCGTCCTCCTCTCCGCGTGGGCATCCACTGCCGCATTTCACCAGCTCTGTGTCGTCCCCTTCCTAGGCCTCGCTGCCGTCCACCGCCTTGGTGCTCTCGGTGCGGCGCGATCAATGTGGTTAAGGAATAGACTTCTATTGGAAGAGTACTATACGTGGAGAGGCTGACAGCTGGGTCCACGGCTGCAGCAAGGAAGTGCCTCCTTATTATGCGGAAAATAATGATTCCTCCACCTGACAGCAGGGACCCATCGGGCGGGCCACCATATTTTGCAAACAAAAGTTTCCCCCTTGACTGCTGGGACCCACTAGCTACATCTTCGCACGCAAGGAAGTGCCTCCTTATCCTCCCTGGCAGTCGGGACCCACCTGGTCAAAGCGTACATAGCGTTGTCATTCTGGTCGTGAATGTGTACGTACATACGATCGGTCTGTCTGCAGGCTAGAGCGATGAACCAACCGAGTAAGGAAGGGCATGTGTCATAGTATAGCAACGCACGTGTCGTAGTAGAGGCGCGTACGTTGCATGTCACGCAGTTCCATTAATATCGTGTACAAGTACATACAACCAGGGTGCAAGAAAGTAAATACCGCCACGTACGTACATACGAGCGGGGTCTCGAACACCTACTCGCGCATACGTACGGCCAGGGCTCGTGTACATGGAGAGGCAGCAACGGCGTCCTGTTCATTGGCAGCCAACCAGCTGGGTCAGAACAGAGAAACTGCGCCGTCGTGTTCATCGGGAGGCAACGAAATGCGTTGTATTCATTTGGAGCCAACCGGCTTGGACGAAATAGCCAATCGAAACGAGGCTTGGCATACCGCTGAACGGAGGAAACGGCCCTCTGTTCGACTGGCCACGGTCGAAACGGGATCCTGCTCATCAGGAGGGGTCTGGCGTACCACAAAACAGAGGAAACATACTTCTCTTGGACCTTCTACGGTCGAAACGGGGTCCTGTTGATCGGGAGGGGTGTGGCATACCACAAAATGGAGGAAACGGACTTGTGTTGGAGCGCTATGGTCAAAATGGGGGTCCTGTTCATTGGGAGGGGTGTGGCGTATCACAAAACGGGATTCCATGGGCTACCGTTCATCTCCACCGTCGACCTCCTTCCGCCTCCACGGGCTACTGTTCATCCACCATCGACCTCCTCGAGCCTCCACCTGCGACTGTTGATCCACGGGCTCCTGTTCATCCAGCCTCCACCACTCCTCCATCGGCTACTATTCAACCAGCCCTCTCCATGCGGTCCTTTTTAACCACCCCTACATGGGCTACTGTTCATCCAGCTCTCCACCGGCTACTGTTCAACCAGCCCTCCACGGGGTCCTGTGGATCCAGCCCTCCATGGGGTCCTGTTCATCCACCCCCAACCGGCTCGATTGGGGTCCTGTTCATCCAGCGGCAACGGCCTCTACTACCACGGGGTCCTGTTCATCCAACCCCCACCGCACTATTCATCCAACCCCCCAACAACGCTCTTTATTCACTAAGAGGCAGCAGGTTCGATCGGCTTCAGTTAGCAGCAGTGGCCAAGGAATCGCTCGATCGAGTTCAGTTAACAGCTAGATCGATCGATCGCTCGGGTTCAGTAACGCATAGCCTACAGTGCAATCGCTCGGGTTCAGTAGGTGAAGGCCTTGCTCGGGTTCAGTTAGAGCCCAACGCCTCGGAACCATGCGCGTACATGTATGAGAGAAATGCGCATCACTCGGCCCTTGACCACCCACCGTAACCGGGAACTCCCTGATAGTTTCCTCGCCCTCGCTTCTACCACGGTTTTTTCTGTCATGGACGGCCCAAAGAATGTCATGTTGTTGCGTCTCCAGCCTGCCTAGGACGAAAAGCCCATTTTCTATCATGATGTTTTGTAATAGAAGTAGGATCCCACCACATCTATGATGATACCATTTTTTTAACAATTATCGTCATAGAAGTGCCATAAGCATGATAGAAAAAAATTCGTTCGGCCCAAAATGTCATGGATGTGTCTTTTTTTGTAGTGCTAGAGCAACACACACCTCTACCATGGCCGGCCAAAAATGGAGCAGTGACTCTGTTCGCGGGCAGGGGCGGGGGTATATATAGGGATCTCTTTAGTCCCGGATGGTGGCTAGAACCGGGACAGAAGACTGACCTTTGGTCCCTGTTCCAGCCACCAACCGAGAATAAAGGTCTCGGTTCGTGTCAGGAACCGAGACCGAATGGGTCAGACGAACTGGGACCAATGGCTCCCGAGTCCCGGCCGGCACCCTGGCCTCACGAACCGGGACTGATGCACCCTTTGGTCCAGGTTCATGAGTGAACCGGGATTATTGCCCTTACCCAGGCCTCAACCAAAGCCCTCTTTTCTACTAGTGAGAGGAACCCAAGGAGAGTTGTGCGAGGCAGCTAGAGGAAGAAGAAGCGGTGTTGCGAGGAGGCGGCATTAACCCTTGCTTCCTGTGAGCTCGCGCTCACTGCGCCATGGCCACACCCACACCCACACCACGCGCCCAGCCCATGCCCCACATGTGCACGCGCGCTCGCGTGCCTGCTACTGTGATGTTGCCACTACTGCATTGTTCCTTGCTGATGTGTAGTTCTCCCTACTGCATCGCCGCTGCCTCTTGCCGCCGCCGCCTGCTGCGAGAGCCACCCACGCCCTGTGCCTCTCCGGTCGCGCTCAGCCATGGCCGCTCCCTGCCTGGTCGTGCATGCGGCCCAGGCATGGCCGACGTGGGCCACTGCCTTGTGGGGCCGCCTTGATTAGTGGGGGATAATCCCCCCATTAGCACTAACCCCCCATTAGGACTAACCCCCACTAGCTAACACGCACTGACGTAGGGCCCCACTGCTAACTAAAAGGTTAAAACAATCTGTTAAATAAATGACCCAATGACAAGTAGGCCCACATTCAGTATTCATCTGTTGACCAGTGACTAGTCAATTGTTGACTAGGTTAACACGGCCCCACTGCCATATACTGTGGCTAGAATAGCACTAGGTGACAAAAGTATTTTATTGTTTAATTTCAATATATATATATATAAATTTCTATAAATCAAATAAACTTTGCAAGTTTATACAAAATAAACCATAGCTCGGATGAAAATAATTTATATATGAAAGTTGATCAAAAAATATGAAGAATCCGGATATGTCATCCACATACATGTCAAACGCCTCTAACATCATGAACATGGACAATTCGCCCCTGGTTCGATATACTGAAAAATACCTGGAGCTGATGTCATCATCATCGCAATTTGACATGACATGCATTGTGTTGCATTTTATTGCTCCATTATTTACCTGTCCCCCCCCCCCTCTCCGCTATTCTTTTAGTAGATGCCAAGACTGCAGGTGACACCCACACTCCATTTTCACACAGGTATGCCCCCCTACCTTTCTGTTGATTGATGCACTAATAAGACCCCGAATCCTTGGTTTGAGCATTCCTTTCTTCTGTAACCTCTCTTAGGAACTTCAAACGGAACAAGGCTAGGATCCTAATCTCTATTCCTTCCTCCTTGGCGTCAGATAACTCCAATAAAGCATGACTGAACTAGATATAAAACGTGTCGAAGAGCAATAGACTCCTTTTTATAGAGCTTATCATTGTCATTGATTGACCAGCATGACTTATGGATTGCATTTTATACTGTGCTATTTGAATAGCGAGATTCTTGAAAGGCGGAGGAAATAGACTTTCTTGCTCCTGCATCATTCCTGCTAAGGGCGTCTAAGGAACTGATCAAAGGTTATGAAAGAGAAGGCTTGAAAAGGAGATTACTTTTCCCGCTAATGCAACTTACGCTATCTCGTAAGAGAATACGATTCATAAACCTCCCTTGGTATTTGGGTAAGGAGAAAGATAATTAATTAGACTACGTGAGGAATGTATACAACTACTGCTCAAAAGGCAATAAGAAGCATGCACTCCTACTACACATGGAAGGACTAAACCTAAAATATGCTTTCTTCCCTTATGTTGAATTGACTTCCTTGTCTCTTTCTAGAAAGTTAGCAGCTGGCCCAAGGTGACTTATTGGGAAATAAAAAAAACAATTGGTTCAATCGAGTCCTTATAAGCCGAACGGAGTTCTCTCTCATATTTTTATGTTTACCTAGAATGCCATAAGCCTGCTCTCAAGAACAACTCGAATCACTTCTGAAGTGGGACTTGCTTTCGCACGGGGATTTGGAAAAAGTACCCTCTCCTGGGAATGGCGATAGATAGCAATAGCAACGGATTGATTATGATTATGATTGAGGATACTGACTGTTGGATGAGCTCCAAAAGGTGGTGAGCCTAATGAGTCAACCAACGGGAGTGGGCCCTTTAAACCCCTAGGGCGTAATCATTTCTGCCTATCCAAAATAAGAGGTCAAGTCAATCTTGAAGGCGGTTACCTATTAGTATTAGATACAGAATCCAATCAAGTCTTATTAACAACCACTTTCGATTAGCATGAAACCGAAGAACTTTCATAAATCACTAAGTTACCTCAATGGGGATATGAATATCCCCAACAATAAGCATTTCATATTTATTTTTAACAGTAGGTAGAGGTAGTTGAAAATTTCCAATAGTGATTGTCGTAGATCTTTCAATAACTTTAATAAAATTCACTTGGAATTGTTTCTTCGGAAAGTGCACCGTATGCTCATTACCATTGATATGAAAAGTGACCTTGCTTTTATTGCAATCAATAACAGCTCCTGCAGTATTCAAGAAGGGTCTACCAAGAATAATCGACATGTTGTCGTCCTCGGGAATCTCAAGTATAACAAAGTCACTCAAAATAGTAACATTAGCAACAACAACGGGCACCTCCTCACAAATAATGATAGGTATGGCAGTTGATTTTTCAGCCATTTGCAAAGATATTTTAGTAGGTGTGATTTTATTCAAATCAAGTCTTTTATATAAATAGAAAGGCATAACACTAACACCAGCTCCCAAATCACATCAAGCAGTTTTCACCTAATTTATTTTGATGGTGCAAGGTATAGTTGGTATTCTCGGGTCTCCAAGTTTTTTAGGTACTCCATATTTAAAGGTATAATTAGCAAGCATGGTGGAGATTCCATCTTCCGGTATTTTTCTCTTATTGGTGATGATGTCTTTCAAGTACTTTGCATAAGGAGGCATTTTTAAGAGATCAGTCAAGTGAGTACGCAAAAAGACTGGCCTTAGCATTTCAGCAAAGCGTTCAAATTCTTCATCATCTTTCTTTCTAGTTGACTTAGGTGGAAAGGGCATAAGTTTTTGAACCCATGGTTCTCTTTCCTTACCTCGTTTTCTAGCAACAAAGTCTCTTTCATCATATCTTTTATTCTTGGGTTGTGGGTTATCAAGATCAACTGCACGTTCTATCTCAACATCATTATCTGGTTGTTTATTATTTGTTTGAGTAACCTCAAGAACCTCATCATTTTCTTTTTCATTATCATAAGGTGAGTGTTTACTACTAGAGTGAGTTTTAGCATCAGAGATAGAAACTTCATTATCATTATCAGGAGGGTTTTTTACTTCAGGTTCACTAGAGTCATGCAAAGTCCTATCATTTTTCTTCTTCTTTTTATTTTTAGAAGGACTATATCCATCAGTGTTAACCCTTTGAGAGTCTTTTTCAATTCTTTTTGGGTGTCCCTCAGGATAAAGTGGTTCATGAGTCATCCTACCTCCTCTAGTCATTATTACTCTAACAACATGATCACTGATATTATTATTCATTTCATCTAACAACTATATTTGAGATTTAGCAATTTGTTCTAACTGAGTTTGAACCATAGAAGCATGCTTCCCCACACCTCTAACATCATTTGATATTATAAATAACAAGTCAC